>NW_028292569.1:0-600000 GCF_029948245.1 Actinia tenebrosa | reverse complement strand
GACAAGCAATTCAAGAGATACCTTAAGATTATCAGGCAACTCAGCACGACCAGCGTAGCCTGGATTCATTGTAATGAAGATGGTACATGTTGGGTCCAGCGAAATCTCTGTTCCTTCAAAGACAAACTTATCAAACCGTTCCATCACTGCTCTTTGGATGGTCAGAATCTGTTGCGCTACGACGGACAACACCTGGAAAAGAAGGTCAAGGTAAATAATGTAGGTAAGGATGGAGAGAAGGGACGTGTTGACAACGAATGTAAGGGGGAGGGGAGGGAGGTAGTGACAACGGATGTGAGAACGCAGGGGGAGGTAGTGTCAACAAAGGTAAAGGTATGGGGGAGGGGAGGGACGTGGTGACAACGAATGTAAGGGGGAGGGGAGGGAGGTAGTGACAACGGATGTGAGAACGCAGGGGGAAGTAGTGTCAACAAAGGTAAAGGTATGGGGGAGGGGAGGGACGAAGTGTCACTGAATTTCTTTCATAGTCAATCAAAAAACCGTCCACGTAATAAGGGTACGTGCGACAATAGATTTTTTGGAGGAAGGGGTAGGTATGCCGCATGACTCAATGGTGAAAGATTTTCTATGAGAGACTGGGTAGTTTTATGGATCATAAGAATACCTCTAATTCGATTCTGTTGAACTCATCAAAACAAGCCCAGGCTCCAGATTGTGCAAGACCCTTGAAGAACTTGCCCATTGCCTTGTAATCCAGGCCGTCAGAGCAATTAAACACAACACACTGAAAACAAGAATGAAAATAAATTAGAAAAACAAAGGCAATGATCTCAAGATTGTAAGGAATAAAAGCTAACCTGCTTTGCCACTGCTTTAGCCAAGTCCTTGCAGGTTTCAGTCTTGCCTGTCCCTGCTGGGCCTTCAGGTGCACCCCCAAGATTGAGCAGTAATGCCCCCATCAGGGTCCTGTGGGGAAAGAATGGACCATTACAATATATAAATGTAATTAATGTATCATCATCATGTATCATCATCATAATCATGCATCATCATCATGTGTCATCATCATGTATCATCATCATGTATCATCATCATGTATCATCATCATCATGCATCATCATCATGTGTCATCATCATGTATCATCATCATGTATCATCATCATGTATCATCATCATGTATCATCGTCATCATGTATCATCATCATGTATCATCATCATGTATCATCATCATGTATCACCATCATGTATCATCATGTATCATCATCATGTATTATCATCATGTATCATCAATTATCATCATCATGTATCATCACCATGTACCATCATCATCATGTATCATCATCATGTATCATCATCATGTATCATCATCATGTATCATCAATTATCATCATCATGTATCATCATCACGTATCATCATCATGTATCATCATCATGTATCATCATCATGTATCATCATCATCATGTATCATCATCATGTATCACCATCATGTATCATCATCATGTATCATCATCATGTATCATCATCATGTATCATCATCATGTATCATCATGTATCACCATCATGTATCATCATCATCATCACCATGTGTCATCGTCATGTATCATCATCATCATGTATCATCATGTATCACCATCATGTATCATCATCATCATGCATCATCATCATGTATCATCATTATGTATCATCATCATTATGTATCACCACCATCATTAATATCATTCATACCTATAACACCTGTCAGTAAGGGGTGTAATAACAAGTCTTCCTGTATTCCCAAGATATTCATACGCGTACTTGACCGTGGTTGTTATCATCTTCACCATAACTGCTTTCTTCTCCCAATAATAACGTAACTGACTAATCCACTGGAAATCTGCAGGGTCCACCACGTTCGTCTCCAACAGCTTTGCGACGACATCTCTTGCTAGTAATAAGAAATACAAACATGATTTATTAGAGGATTTTAAAATAATCAGTCCCTCGCAGTATGTGACGTTTATTTGCTAACCGCCAGCATTTTGGCGCTCTAAACTGTCTTTGGGTTATTCTTGTCTAAGGCATTGTGTGCAGTGTGTCTCGCTAGGGTATAAACCCGTTATCAATGTATCATGTCCTTTGAGGGGTTTTCTCCGGGTTCTCACTCTGGAAAATCTAACCCTCTAAATACCAATTCAATCTGACTTCTAGCTGGGCAGACTGAGTAACCAATTCCCGCGTGATTGAAGTAAAATATATTAAGCACGCATATAAATGCTCAATATAAAGTACTTACCATGGACATCAATAACAATCAGCGCACCAAGTGTTATCCTCTCCATGGAGGACAGCTTGCCTCGAACCAGACCTACGATATCCTCGATCTGTTGGGTGCTGTGTTGATAGTATTCCTGTAGTCCTTGAGTCTTTTGCATCGCCTGAAAAGGGTTTATAGAATGCCTCTACTTAGCATGCGCAAAGCATGACTCAACATCTAAGCGTGTGACCTACTATTCGGACTGGGCGCATGCTCAATAAGCTGCTACGCTGCTACATGCTCTTGAACTTACTGGGCATGTTTCAAAGGGACTTTTTACGAGAGTTTGAGGTTCTAGGCCTAATACTCCAAAAAATGCCAAAATTGTCAAAGGCGGTTTTACACCAGGTAATGCTCCTTGCAACTTGTCTCGCAATCTCGCAGCGTAATAAAGAAATGGAATGTTAAACTAGGCAATGATGTTCTCATGTCACCGTAATGGGCGCATGCAAGCGCACGAGATTGTGTGACAAGTTGCAAGCAACATTGGGTAGTGTAACACAACATGGATAAGCATGTAGATAAGCGCGGGTATCAATACAGTGTTGAGTAGTTTACCTCAGTAACGTCTGTTGTCCAGTAGATGATACTTGTAGCCAATACCACTTGACCAGGCCAGGATAACACCCATTCTGTACGAGGTGTCTGGGGGTATGCTGCTACTGCTTCCGCCATTACTTCACGTAGGCTCAGCTTCATCACATTTTCGATCTGCCAAGGCAAACAATTCAAGACTTAATGAAATCATGAAGAAATAATGAAAAAATATGAAGAGATGTTTTTCTTCATATCTTTCTTTAACTCTTGAGAACGTTAAGAAACGTTTTTGTTTCCTTCAGGTCGGGTCCCTGTTTTGAATTTTTCCGTCGTCACATATGAAAAGACGAATGGACTCTCATGTTGTCTCTATTGCCATGAGGGTTTTTCCTCAAGTCATGCTTCTTCCGCGAACATGAGAGTTTTGTGTATAGAAAATCCATGAACTTAGAGTGAAAGTGAGCCAGATTGGAACAGGGCCTGATTGTACGAAGGGTGGATATAGCGCTATCCATCGGATAAATCCTTATCCAGTGGATAAAGCGATGCTTCTATCCAATAATTTTATCCATTGGATAAGATTTATCCGTAGGATAGCGATATCCAGGCTCGTACAACCGGTCCCAACATAACTACTAAATTTCTTCACCTAATACAAAAAACAAAAACAAAAAAGAAAAAAAGAAAAAAAGAAGAAAAAAAGAAAAAAAAAGAAAAAAAGAAAAAAAGAATAAAAGAAAAAAAGAAAAAATATAATATATATATCGCCAGATTTCCTTACCTGTAGCAACCATTTTTCTACAAGACCACGAGCATCAGCAGGAATAACCTTCTGAAGAAACTTAACAACTTCACCCTCAGCTGAGATCATAGCACGAATCTCCTTTGATTCGTTGAATTCGAGTTTCGCGATTCCCTCGAAGCATTTCTTGAGGTGTGGCTGTACGCGCAGAGGATCCTTCGTCTCGGATAGAATCTCGAGTAGCTCGTCATTCGATAGAAAGAAAAATCTAGAAATTATAATGACAAAAATTTTGATCATTTCCTGTGTTTTTGGTCTCGCTTAAATACGAGCTGTTTTGATTAGAACTGGATAGGATTGCGTAGGGTATCGATAGTGACTTTGAAATGGCTTCCTTCTGAGCCACGAGTTTAAATGCGCGCAACGGCCAATCACAATCGACAGTGACTTTGAAATGGCTTCCTTCTGAGCCACGAGTTTAAATGCGCGCAACAGCCAATCACAATCGACAGCGACTTTGAAATGGCTTTCTTCTGAGACACAAGTTTAAATGCGCGCAACAGCCAATCACAATCGACAGTGACTTTGAGAATGGCTTCCTTCTGAGACACAAGTTTAAATGCGCGCAACAGCCAATCACAATCGACAGTGACTTTGAAATGGCTTCCTTCTAAGACACAATTTTAAATGCGCGCAACAGCCAATCACATAACAGCAAGGAAAAGTATCACATCTACACAGGTGCACAGATTATGTAAGTTACTGAAGACCAAACTCTCACCTTGGGAAAAACAAGCGCTTCTTCTCCAGGTATTCATTCAGTCCCTTCTGAATGTCTTCCAGTAGACCCTACAAAAATGAAGAGAATTAGACAATGATTCATTTGATCATATTCACATGCGAATTAGCGCCATATAAGTATTAAAGTTATATTATTATATGAAGTGTGAGTGCATACTGATAATTGAGACCTTGAGCAACATCTTACTCTTGAGAGTAAGATTCTTTATTTAAGTTATATTAATATTCAAGTGCTTTCGTGCGCAGCCATTAAACAAAGAAACAATACTCTAGAGAATGACGGGTGCATTGAAATGGAAAAACATTACGCCCAGGGTAAAGAGTTGGTTTTACTTTACCTCAGAGTGTTGGAGTGTTTCAAGCATTTGATCTTGGGAAGTCACAACCAGTGCGTTTGGATTCTTTACAGCTTCTGTCATGATTTTCCTCCTGCAATGAATAAACAAGAACAGAAACAATCAACTCGTTGCTACGTTTTTCATAGCCGCAAAATTGGTCAAGTTAAACGAAATTTTTTGGGGGTTTCTTAGGACATATATCACCAATATGGCGGCCACATATTTTGTTATTTCCTTCACTCAGGAATACTGGAAAGCCGGTAAAAGCAGGTGAGGTGACGCAATCAAGGAAAGAGCTTGATTCCAGTAAAGAGAAGTTACAGAAAAACTTTTTAACTTTTTAACTAGTTAACTTTTTAAATTTTATTTGATATCCTGAAACTATAACCTCTGAGCTGATCTAAGTCAGTGCATGGTTAACCCACAGATCGAACCCTGAACCAACCTTTGGGCTGAACTAAGTTAGTGCATGGTTAACTCACAGATCGAACCCTGAAACATCATCTGGGCTGATCTAAGTCAGGGCTCGGCTAACTCACAGGTTGAACCCTGAAACAACCTCTGGGCTGATCTAGGTCAGGGCATGGCTAACTCACAGATCAAATTAGAATTTATCTTGTTAGGTTTTGCGAAAAGAGGGAAACTTTCGAATCAAGGGAGAGACCAAAGGCAAAGGTGAGAGGCGAGTGCACTACCGTTACACAACCCTTGATTTACTTCATAAAGGTATGAGTTACTGAATATAAACAGTACATCTTACCAGTGTTTATCGACTGTTCTGAATTTCTCTCCCTCTTGTGGCATCTGCGCCTGGATGTCTTCAGACGAGAAGATTGGCTCTAGGTACAGCCAGGATGCTTGAACCTTGAAGAAATAAGTACGCAGATATTATACAAACCAGAAAAGGATATAAATGTAAAGCAAAACTGGAAAATTTCAGGTGGAAAATTTTCGACTTACCTTGAGCCAGGATTCTACAATGTCTTGCATGAGATTCTATGAAAGGATTAGAAAACGTTTTTATTTAACGTAACGTAGTGTAGTATAAGGTAACGGTACGTAATGATAGTGACTAATAGCAAGAGTAACCTAACAAAACATAACGCATCATGATGTGACGCAACATAACGCAACGCAACATCACGCAGCGCATCATAATGTATTGCAAAATAACATAACGCGACGTAACAATTAGACAAATGCAACATAACAGAACGAAACAATACGTCATGAAATTACGCAACATTGCGCAATTTAACTTAGCGCAGCATATCGTCACGCATTATAAAACTCGACGCAACGCTACGAAACAATGATTCGTGATTATTATTGAACATTTGACTCACTAGTTTGATCTCCCATTCCTTGATTTCTGTTTCGAATGGACCAATGAACGGTGATCCTTTCATCGTCTGCGTCTTGACAATATGATCATCAAGAAGAACCTGAAATAAAAAAAGATAAGAATCCCAATACAGTGTGTGCAACCATGTGACTCAAAATCCCTTGAGATATCAATAACGATGAAACAACCGCCATGTTGGTTGATCTAACAAGAGAAGCTAATGAAGAATGCTTTATTATCGTCAACCAACATGGCGGCTATGACGTAATATGCTTTACAGTATTCACAGTAGATGGATAAAACAACATTGCTGTGACCGTCACCTACCTGTAGATCATCAACAGCAGAGAGAATACTTATTTCTGTGTCTTTGTATTCAACAAATGTGAACTCTATTCCTCTCCACTCCTGTTGCATCTTATCTAAAGCCTGGGGAAAAAACACGCAAGGAATATTTTATCACTGCACATCCGCCCAGAAACAATTCGACTGTATTTCTTCCCTGGGATGACATTAAACATAAAAAGGCTATATGCATTATAGTCCAGAACTGGACCTAATTTTCTCATTTTTATTTGCGCGCGCGGTATTTCCTTTATTTGAGATATAAGCTAATCAGTTGGGGAGCAAAATTGGGTCCAGTCCTGGAATATATGCACTATAGATTGTAGGGGTGCAGCGAGTGTATTGTTGTGCGCACCAAAGGTGTCCACGAACTTGTTGAGCCTGTATTATGAGGAGAGGGGAGGGGAGAGTAGGGGACTGAGGTTAAAGCGCACAGTCTCCATGAATATAAGCGCAAATTAAGGTTCTATGGTCAGTGAAACCGAATTACGTTATATTTGCTGGACGTCCTAGCTCATTTCATTTAAACAAGAGCAAAATAATTGTTAGCTGCAGAAGTATCGAGTGCGTTCCGAATACGAAACAAGTAAGCATTTCAATCAGGGTTTCATATCCACTACGTTTGTGGTAATTTTATTTGCAGTCGTAAGTCATTGCATGTAGCCCTGAAGATGGCCAATATGGCTGAAAGCTTGGCAATAACATAAAATAATATTAAACGTAGTGGATACGGAACCTTAACTCAAATGAATCCTGCGTGCAAGAATACACTTGAATTAAGTAAGCCATACTTTTTCAAGAGAGAACTCCTTGGCTGCTCTCCCACTAATGGCTGCCAGATCCTCGACGAACTTGTCCAGTCCAAGCGCAAGCATTTCGTTAAGTGTTGTGTCTTCTTTGGGCGTTATGTTGAACCCAACCTGACAACACAAACAAGATACACAACTGTAACAGTAGCTTCATATGTATATTAAACAGGACTCCATTTAAACTAGCCTTAGGCTAAATTGGGTGGTTTTTTTTAAAAATTGGAATAAATAAAAAATAAAACAGAAAAAGCTTGTAATTTATTTAAGAATGCTGCGAAATGCATGACTTAATTTCTCTTAGTCTTGGCGAGCGCAAACAGAAAAAAACGATAATAGCAAAACTCATTCAAGAAACGTTTCCCCTCCAAAAATACCATTTGGTTGTCGTTGGAGTTATTTCTCTCGTTTTGACAAGAGATAATAAAAGCGACAAGTAATTTTGATCTCGTGAAACAGCAAATTGCGCGTCTAGGTTTGGAATTCGCATGGATTTCCATCCACCAAAACAACACCAATTTCTGCCAGGAAGATATCCCATAATGCATAACGGGATGACTAGTGTTTTCGTATGACTGTGAAAAGCTCGGTGCCGTAAGCGTGCCGTGCCGTACCGTTTTCTCGCGCAATGTGATTAGCAGGCAGTGCCGTGACCTTGGCGTGACCGTGTCCGCGCCTGTTTATGCCGTTTTTCGGGTATTTGATTGGATGGAGAGTAAATAATCGAGGAATGAGATTGGCCTGGCCTGCCGTGTCACGACCGTATTCGTGCCGTGAGCTTTTCACAGTCATACGAAAACTGCTATATTACACAATCTTTTCTGCGTACACAGATTAAATTTATATCAAGCATTGTACAGGCACAGCATTACTGTGCGCATTTCTCCAAGAGGCTTACCTTCACACTCATCATATCCCAATGTCTAGTCTTGATTCCTGGAGTACACAGCGCGCTGATGAGAGGCATGTTGATCTTAAAGTTCTCTAGCCTCGCTTTGATGGTAGACGCGACGCGCAAAGGACCACGGAACTCAGGGTGGGCGAACTCTTTGGTCAGTTTGTAACTTGTGCGCCATAACTCAGACACCTAAAATTACAAATACAAATATTTTTTGAAGAGAAACACGACTCGGTTTAATAGTGCGCAGCCTTGGGTATGGGCAGTGAGAAATTGCTTTTATCTGGGAAATTTCTAAACAGAATAAACAACGAAGAAACGTAGCCTTCTCCGCAGTTACTTTTTGGCGCTTGGGATCCCTGTTTCAGTCTTCCTCGGTCACTTTGCGTGGTAAGAAATACAGTGCGCAAATTCTTTATTATTATTTTTATTTTATTATTATTTTAATTATTATTATTATTTCTTTTTTTTTAAATTTCCGCTTGAAACCCCTGCATGTGTTATTATGGCAGAGGGATCACACCATCACATTTGTCTACACGCCACAGACAGCCCGCAAAAGAAAAAGAAAAACAAGAAACGTGCCCAAAGCAAAGAGAGACGGAGTGAGTAATCTTGGTAAAAATATTCCTTTAGATTTTTCTACATACCTCTTCCTCGATTTCCTCAGCGTTCAACTGCAGTAACGAGCCAGCCAGCCATTGCTCTTGTCGAGTATGAAACTTGACAACCGCGCGCCATAACTTGTCGAATGGTTCTTTAGCGTCGATGATCTCCTGGATTTGCGGGAAGAGACTTCGATTCTCTTGACCAAGAAGTTCTTCCTCCTTGTTGATTCGCTTCCGCTGTATGTACAAACAGTTGATAATTTATTGAGGTAAGGGAAGACTAAGCCAAGGCACGGTAGGTCGAATTTGAATTTAGAATTGGGTTTTGTGGAGGGAGGATAAACGAAGAACTGGAAAAAAACCTTGAATCCAGGGAGAGACCTAACAAACTCTACTCACATTTGATGCAGTGTCCAGGAATCAAACCAGAGACCCCAGGAATGAGACGCGCGTGTACTTTTTTTTAAATTTTTTAATATTATATTCATATATATATAGATTTATTTATTTATATCTATTAATTTATAACATTTTTTTTACTTTTTGAGGGCCACTAGTTTATCAGTACCTTGCGTATCTGTTATGTGTTTTACCCTCTTGAAATAAAGTCGTTATTATTATTATTATTATTATTATTATTATTATTATTATTATTATTATTATTATTACCACTACACCACCCTTGATTCCCACGCGCGCAAGCCAGTGAGTTTTCTTACCTCGTCTAAGAATTCCAGTACTTTATTCTGTAAGTCATCGAGCTGTGTTAAGTAGGTTTTAGATTCAGAGAGTCTGTCCTTCGAATGGAAGTCTTTGATGCTCGCCAGGGTCTCGTTTAGCTGTTTTTCGAATTTTGTGAGCCAATCAAAAAGTCTTTGTACCGCTGTGTCGTGTTCTCTTTGAATGCGGTTTTCACTGCAATGATGAAAAATAAACATTAATTTAAAATAATAATAATAATAATAATAATAATAATATTAATAATAATAATAATAAGGAAACACATGATGTACTGTGATGTGCATACATAGTCTTCTACAAGGTGCACTGTGATTGGTTGGTAGGCGTTTTCGAGCTTTGTGATTGGTTCACAGCAGAAGCCCTTTGAGTGTCAAGACATCGTGAGGATTTCATGTGTCGTAACTGATACATAGCAAAAGCCATTTGAGTGTCAAGGCATCGTCAGGCTTTCATGTCTTTTGATTGGTTCATAGCGGAAGCCATTTGAATGTCAAGACAACGTGAGGATTTCACATTTTGTGAATGGTTCACAGGGGAAGAAATTGGAATGTCACGATATTCGGATAATCTATTAGTCATATATAAGTTATATTGGTAATCTGTAATGTACCTCATTTCCACCATGGGTAGAATTCGCTCAGGCCAAGTGAACGTTGTTTCGTTAAGCTTCAGATGATCGTCTTGGAGAAACGTGTGATCCATTAGAAACATCAACAAATCAGCAGCTTCTTCTAACAACGCCTGACAAGACAAAATATAAATGAGTGAAAGTAGAAAATGAATGGATAGAGCTGGGAGGACTGCTGATGGATGACTGGGTGAGTGAATGGACAGATTCAAGGACGGATGGGTGAATGGGTGGCGGATAAATGGAAGGGTCAGTTTGGTAGGAGGATGGATGGGTAAATTAGTCGAGGGATGGATGAATGAATGGAAGTATAAATAGTTTGATATTGAAGGATGGATGGTGTATGGTGTGTTAGTTGGTCGGAGGATAGATGAATAAGCGAGGTATGGATGATATAAATGAAGTATAGATACATGTAAAACCCAAGTCAAGCCAAAATAGGCAACCTCGATCGTGTCCCCCCACGTGATTGCATCACGTGATAAGACATCACAAGAACCCACCTTCAGTTGTAACAAAGGTCCACTTCTCAGGTTCTCGATGTAGTTTTCCAAATCCACCAGTTCATCTGTTGTCTTGGCCGGCGTGGTTATTCGAATCACTATCTGGTCGTATTGGCTGCAGATCGATCGGTTAAAGGCTGAACTCTTCTTTGTCAGATGTTTCAGCATAACATCTACAAGGTCTTCTGCACGCTTAATTAAAAACTGAAATTCGATTGAATTAGTCAGCATATATAACAAATAGAAATTGTACTAACCGACCAAACACTATTTAGCGACCAGTTGTCAACGTCCCAAAGAAGGTTTTTACAGTAAAATATACCTCTATTACGCGACCAACCAACCCCATTCCCGAGCAGCAACGCTTACTAATTCACTTTTTAAATCACTTTATTTAAGTGTCTAGTTGTTCTAGCGCTTTCGCACTAATTGGGGACACTTTTCGCTCACACGCACTACCACTACATTTTAATATTCCATGCACACAACGCTCAGATCACATGTTGATTTTTACGGAGGGAGGAAACCGGAGAACCCGGAGAAAACCTTCGTAGCATAGGAGAGAACAACACATCAAACAAACAACACATCAATTCACATGTGGCGACCGCTCGAACCAGGACCCGACCCGTTGGACTCACAGCGGTGAACGACGACGCGTTAGCCGCGAACGCCACCAATACTACCCATGCTTAATATTCAAAACTTAAAACGTGTTATCGCTACTGGTCACCACCGCAAGTACAGCAGTGGCGCAGTCAACGGGGTCGAACTGAAAGCATGTGAAGGCGCCTCTGGCAGCCGCTACAGAGTCCATGTGTGACCCCGGAGCACAGCACCAACTAGATTGAATCAGTTAGGGTTGGTTTGAGTGGAAGGATGGAAAAACCGGAGTACGTGATAGTGATTTTTAAAATGCAATACTCACCATATTGATGTTACTACAGTCAAGGACAAAGAGCTCCATGGGAATACACAGATCCATGGAAGCAGCAGCGCGCTTCAACACATACAGCTTCTCCAGCTCTCTACCGTACTGGGATAGCGTGTGTTCACCAGAGATGAAGTTCGAAGTCCTTCGGTCGGAATCCCGGTTCAGCAGGTAGCGATAAAACTCGTAGATAGACCTGAATCTATCATAAAAACAAGAAAAATACGGTTTGCGGGCGTGTTTCTAGGCCTGATACTTAGCGGTTAGCGATAAAAAATGTTGCTAAAGGTCTCTATTATATTTTATTCTTACTTGACTGGACCCTTTGTATTTTTGTCCACAACCACAGCAAGCCTGGCTTTAGCATCCAGTACTCGTTCTTCGTCTAGCTGTACATTAGATATGAACCGGTTTTTCATCCACTCCTCTTCATAGAACAGCTGATGTTCAACGCGCTTCAAGGAACGCACGCTGGTGATAATGGTGTCGATGATCAAGAACAAGGCTTCCGTTATGTCGGAAAAACGTGGATCAAAGGCTACTGTCTGGTCCTCCATGTCTGGGACCTGGAAAAGAATTGGATGAAAGACTGTATTACGATATAGCATAGCACATTTTTCGTGCTCTGTACTCTGATAGAGCATGCATGCGCTTCTTAAAAGTGACTACTACGTTATTGTATTGCAATATAGTATGACAAATGTTCCGTGCTCTGTACTCTGATAGATCAGGCGCTTTGAAAAAGTGACAACTACGTCATTGTATTACAATATAGCATGGCAAATATTCCGTGCTCATAAGAATACATTTCAAGGTCTATAGAGGATACCTATATTTGGCGTCACTTGTCTTTCAATAATGTGCTCTATACTCTGTTAGACCATGCGTTTCTTAAAAGTTATTAGTATACATTTTACAGTATATGGAGGATACACACTAACAAAGAAATAAAAAACCCGCACGAGTGCTTCGTGCAGTTATAAAGCACGCGGGAGTTGGCAGAACTCAAAAGAAGTGTTAGGAGAAACACAACGCGTAGCGGATCAACCAATCAGAACGCGAGATTTAATAAGAGCTATTATAACGTTTCTTATAACAATTAAAAGATATTTAAAAATGATATTTACTCACAACGGTCAGGACGAGAAGTTGAGGTAAGACGGGCAGACATCTCTCGAAGTCTCCCTCGTAGTCATTGCCTTGTTTGTACGTCTCTATGAACGTCAGGAAATCCTTGATCGATGCGTAAACAGTGCTTCGCAGATTGTTGGACATCAGGCAGGCGACAGATGCGAAGAAGCGGTCCATAGCATGGGTCCTGTATTCCTGTTAGAGACAAGCCACCGCAAACCGTTCCCATTAATGAAGTAGATTTCGTAAGGGACGTACTACTATATTTTTGAGGGGGGGGGGGGGGGGGAGGGAGTTGGGCAATTTATTTCGTGCAGTAATTTTTTTACGCCTCATGGCTGTTTGGACATAATTTGGAATTTTTTTCTAGCACTTTTCTATGCACATCTTTTTTTCAAACTTTCAAAAGCTTTGCTCGAATTTCTTTTGGTTTTTGCCCAACCCCCACCCCCTCAAAGATCTAGTGGTACGTCCCTAAGAATTTAAAATACGGCAAATGGGAGACGGCACGGTCACGTTCCAAAGGAGACTGTTTCGGTTAAGGAAATATTTACCAAGACTGTCTCATTTGTATCACCTTCCCTTCCCTTACCTCGCCCTCAGGCATACAGGCCTCCACGTCATCTCTCCTGTCACTAATGACCTTAACGCATGTGGGAATCCACTTGTCTCTTAGGATGGACGCGCCATTTTCACAGGACTGGTGTACATGCTGAAGCAGTTGTTCTACCGTCATTGGAAGGGACGCCTTTATCCCTGGGATGTCTATAAGACGTAGCTCTGAATACCTAACGAAGTAGCAAGAACATCAGAAAACAAGAAAAGAAGATACTAGAATACCCATAGGACAGGATACGATTGTTTTGCATAGAGTTCTCAATTTAGCAGAAAATTTACTGGTGTAAAGGGGAAAATGAATATATAATATACTGCTCGTTAGTGTCTCCGCTTTCAAGAGCTTTTAAGTGTGACGTCCCTCGTATGGTAAACCGACTTCCAAGTCCAAAACGAAAGAAAGTTCTATAAAGATGCTTTTAACATTTTCTTCGTAACAGGATTTTTTTGTTCAAAGTTTGGATTGTTTCTGGATGAGTTTAAATCACTGAGAACGTTTTTCGCTTTATTTTATCGGTTCGTGTGAGCAGTTGGACCGGGAAATACGTCACACTATAAGGTTTTTTACGCGTCACTTTGCATGCGCCTTTGTGCGCGCGACTAGACTCAACTAGCGCAAGCTCTGGATGCGCATTAGTATGCGTTATTGTTTCTCCCGATCTTTGATCATCATGTATCATCACTGGCGGTCTTTATCATTCATGTTCACCTAATTTAATCAAATAAAAAGAACGTCCAGGTTGATTTCTAGTTATCGACCCCGGCCGTTTCAAGAAACTTCCCCATGAGGCGGTTATATACCTAAACCACGGTGGATATGAGATATATTAACCTCGGTAAAGGTATATAACCTTTACTTAGGTATGATATACTTACTGCGTATGCCACAAGAAAAGTAGTTCCCTGAGCACCGGGTGGGTTATGTAGAGACCGTTAACTAGAAATTCCTTACAAGAAACGACGTTGTCGTGCCATGGGAAGCTATCACGACCAGCAGGATACACAACCTTGGGACATGACAAGCAAGAGATAGAGAATTTAATACAGTACAACTTCGATTCTACTCAGCGGCGAGTTCGCAAAGCCCAAACGGCTACCCATTTAGCGACCAACCTCTATTTACCAGTCCGCTGTCAAAGTCGCAAAGAGGGTTTTTGAAGCAATGTGTATACCTACCTATTAAGCGGCCTACCTCTATATAGTAGCAGCCACTGTTTTCAAAATTCCAAAAAGGGTTTTTGCAGTAATTTATAATTCGTTTTAGCAGCCAATTTACCTCCGAAGTCTCAAAGAGGGTTCTTGAAGTAATGTTTACCTCTATTTAGCAGCCTTTGACAATTCCCCAATGGTAACCGCTAAATAAAGGCTCTATGACTATAATTTGATCACGACTTTTATGTTCTGTGATTGTTCTATGAAGGTTTTATACTCACAGCTTCAGGCATGTGTAGACCCAATCTTCTTTGTTCAGACGGGTCCAACAACACGTAATCCAGGATTCCTTGTTTAACACTTTGGATGTAATTGTCTTCCATTTCCTAACGGTAAATAGAACAACATTCAACAATGTGTGCCTTAAATGGTTTGCAACCTGCCATTCCCAATGAGAATAAAGACACTGCAGCCATGTTGAAGGTAATGACGATGATGATGATGATACATGATGATGATACATGATGGTGATACATGATGATGATACATGATGGTGATACATGATGATGATACATGAGGATGATACATGATGATACATGATGATGATACATGATGGTGATACATGATGATGATACATGATGATGATGATGATACATAATGATGATACATGATGGTGATACATGATGATGATACATGAGGATGATACATGAGGATGATACATGATGATACATGATGATGATACATGATGGTGATACATGATGATGATACATGATGATGATGATGATACATAATGATGATACATGATGATGATGATACATGATGATGATACATGATGATGATGATACATGATGATGATACATGATGATGATACATGATGATGATACATGATGATGATACATGATGATGATGATACATGATGGTGATACCATGATGAGTGATACATGGAGGATGATACATGATGCTACATGATGAATGATACATGATGAGTGATACAGATGATGATAATGCATGATGATAATGATAATACATGATGATGATACATGATGATGCTGATACATGATGGATGATACTGATGATGATACATGATGGATGATACATGATGATGATACATGAGATGATTACATGATGATGATACATGATGATGATCCATGTGATGATACATGATGATGATACATGATGATGATACATGATGTCGATGACACATGATGATGATACATGATGTGAATCCATGATGATGATACATGATGATGATACATGATGATGATACATGCTGATGATACATGATGATGATACATGATGATGATACATGATGATGATACTGATGAATGATGATACATGATGATGATACATGATGATGAATACATGATGAATAAGTACATGATGATGATACATGATTGACTGATACATGATGATACATGATGATGATACATGATGATGATACATGATGATGATACATGATGATGATACATGATGATATGATACATGATGTTGATACATGATGATGATACATGATATACATGATGATGATACATGATGATGATACATGATGGTGATACATGATGATGATACATGATGATGATACATGATGATGATACATGATGATTATACATGATGATGATACATGATGATGATACATGATGTTGATACATGATGATGATACATGATAATACATGATGATGATACATGATGATGATACATGATGATGATACATGATGATGATACATGATGGTGATACATGATGATGATACATGATGATGATACATGATGATGATACATGATGATGATACATGATGATGATACATGATGATGATACATGATGATGATACATGATAATACATGATGATGATACATGATGATGATACATGATGGTGATACATGATGATACATGATAATACATGATGATGATACATGATGATGATACATGATGTCGATGACACATGATGATGATACATGATGATGATACATGATGTTGATACATGATGATGATACATGATGATGATACATGATGATGATACATGATGATGATACATGATGATGATACATGATGATGATACATGATGATGATACATGATAATACATGATGATGATACATGATGATGATACATGATGGTGATACATGATGATGATACATGATAATACATGATGATGATACATGATGATGATACATGATGTCGATGACACATGATGATGATACATGATGATGATACATGATGTTGATACATGGTGATGATACATGGTGATGATACATGATGATGATACATGATGTCGATGACACATGATGATGATACATAATGATGATACATGATGATGATATATGATGATGATACATGATGATACATGATGATGATACATGGTGATGATACATGATGATGCATGATGATGCATGATGATAATGATATGAAAAATAAGAGAGCTAATAAGCAATTTTTGATAAATTCCCCAACATGACCGCAAAGATGTAACGCGCACAAAAAGAATACTTTTAAGGTAGCAAACAGTCTCTACAACGAAAACAATATGATGCCCAACTGGAGGTGAAGACGGTTGTTAAGTTTCGAATGAATACCTGGTCCAGTTGTCGAAGCGTTTCTTTGAAGCTCTCTCGCAGTTTGTATGGGACGAAATTGTGGGTGTTTCTCTTCCTTTCTTCACTTAAACGAGCCACCATATGAGCACCAATAGCTTTTTCGACCAAACTGTAATACCTAGAAAACACAAAGTAAGAGTGGGAAACGTACGGTATCACTTACAGCACGTACACAGTACGACATGCCGTAACACTGAAATGGATTCCCATAAGAATGGTTATCGTATGAGTGGGAAACGTACGGTACTCACTTACAGCACGTACACAGTACGACATGCCGTAACACTAAAATGGTTTCCCATAAGAATGTTCATCGTATGAGTGGGAAACGTGCGATACTGACTTACAGCACGTACACAGTACGACATGCCGTAACACTGAAATGGCTTCCCATAAGAATGGTTATCGTATGAGTGGGAAACGTACGGTACTCACTTACAGAAATTACACAGTACGACATGCCGTAACACTGAAATGGATTCCCATAAGAATGGTTATCGTATGACTGGGAAAACGTACGGTACTCACTTACAGCACGTACACAGTACGACATGCCGTAACACTGAAATGGTTTCTCATAAGAATGTTCATCGTATGAGTGGGAAGCGTACGGTACTGACTTACAGCACGTACACAGTACGACATGCCGTAACACTGAAATGGCTTCCCATAAGAATGGTTATCGTATGAGTGGGAAACGTACGGTACTGACTTACAGCACGTACACAGTACGACATGCCGTAACACTGAAATGGATTCCCATAAGAATGGATATCGTATGACTGGGAAACTTACGGTACTCACTTACAGAAATTACACAGTACGACATGCCGTAACACTGAAACGGCTTCCCATAAGAATGTTGGGGCACGTAGGATTGAAGAAATAGAAAGCACGCCTGAGTTGGCAGAACACGAGAGAAGTGTTAGGAGCGTCGTGCTTCTCGACACTTTTCGAGTAATCTGTCAATCATCAAGTGTTTTGTAACTGCACACAGCACAGCAAGCAAGTTTTTTTATTTCTCTTATGAGATACAAATTATAACAACCGTTATTTTAGATGACGCAACTGAAATTTGCGCGCGCGTGCTGTGTGCTCTCATAAAGCACGCGCTCACTTCCAATCAGAACGCGAGATTTTTAACAGTTATTTTATAAACTGACTTACAGCAAGGACTGATACGGTAAATAGTTAGGAGTGTTAGGCAGATTTGTGTGTTATTTTAAAACTTTCATGGATCTTTATCTTACCTTTTTTCTTGAGACTCGGGTGGAGCCACCGCTCTGGGTAGACCGAGAGTCGGAGTTGACGCAGGAGGAAAAACGATCTTTAACACGGACGTAGTTTCTTCATCATATTCTCTGCCATCATTGGTCGACGCATCGCCATGGAAACCATTTGCTTGCTCTTCGGGTGTCTTGCGAGTCGAGTCCGTTTCTACAGGCGTCTCCTCGGTCGTGGATTTAGTCGCACTCTGGATGGAGCCCCATGCTACCCTGGTTGGTTTTGAGTTTGGGGACTCACTAAAAGGATCATCAAAACCATGGAAGCCACTGTCACGCACATCGGAGTAAGTAGCTGGAGTACGTGACTCAGCACGACCAGCTGACTGCACTCTCTTTAACCTGGGTGGATTGTTGTGTGACAAAATTGAACTATCAAGTCCAATCTCTTTAGTCTCTGATGGATCTGCTTCACTCTTTGATCTCATTCCTCTTGTGGGGCTGGCTTGACTGGATCGATAACGTGCCCTGGTGACGAACCCCATGTTATAGGTACCTCCTGGGCTCTTGGATATGTTACCAGGGGTGCCTTCGGAGATCATAGAGTATGTCCCTGGTGCAGACTGTGGGCCAGTGTGTAGGACCTTCACGTTTTCTTCCACCACATATTCCTGCTTTCTCTTGGTAGTTGTACGAGTCGTTCGAGCAGGTGGTGCACTTCTGTTTATTTTGTGCTTGTATATAATGTCGGTTGACAGGCTTTGAGCTGATGGTGTGTAATTGTTTGCCACAGAATCACTGAAAGACACACAAAAAAACGAAAAGAAAAATTAAAAGAAAAAATGAGAAGGAGATGTAAACTTTTATGAAAGACAACAGCAAATCTTCACCATAGGAAGAGTAGTTTTAATTCAAAATAAATTTATTTGTTGAAGTTAGCCCTAATTAAATTCACCGATCCTGGCTTTGCTTGAGTGACCTCCAAACAATGGGTAGTTTTCCCAAAGGAATAAAGAATGTTCAATAAACAACCTCAAATTCACAAGAATGTTTAGTAGTCATCGATTTTTTTCTTAGTGAACTTCATTTAGAATGCTTTCTCATATACAATGTTCAGCAATTGGTATCTGTTCCATGACGTATATCAAAAACACATTTTAGCTTGTCTGACGTAGCAACAGTAACTAGTGAGGTAGAATAATAAATTTGGGATCAGCAGTGAATTATAGATAGTCCCAGAAAATATCCACATCTCCTTCAAAGAGGGCTGAAGTGCCAAGGGGGGTAGGGTGGGGATAAGAAAGATCGTGCGAGGGGAGGGGGGAGCAATATTCCCTTACCTGGCATGTCTGTAATACTGCTTTTCCTTTGTTGGGGATGCTTTGGTATATGCAGCATACTCTACTATTTTGGGTCTCTCACTGTAAGCAGGCTATGGAATGTAATATTGATTTTAATAACTATATTGTGTTACATCGATAGTCCATTTTTATTGGCTTAGAAAAGATGTCATTCACAAAATTTCCTATTTATATTTTCTAAGTACAAAACTCAAACTTGTACTAATATGAAGGAGGTGTGGCCTAATTTTGATTGATGGACAGAACATACTGCATCATATAATTACCTGTGGTGCACTGAGTGGTGGCAGGTGATCAAATATGTTTGGCCTTTTCTTGGATTCAATTTCACCAACATTAACCTAAAATCATAAGCAATAATTATAAGACAACTATATTTTCAATATTACCAGCTGATATGAGAAAAAATGTTAGCAAATAAAAATCAAGAAAATTTGAGGTGACAATTTCCTCTTAAAAAAAAAATTTCCTCTTAAAATTTGAAATCTCCAGGCCACCAAATGAAAAAGATATATTGTTGCTCATAACGTTTCATAACAGTGACACAATATTTGATGATTTTGATATTTGGCGGGCATGTTTTTATTTTTCGGTGGTCAATTTTTGCAGGCTTCATGACACCACAGTTTTGCAGTGATGTCATTTATATGCCACTTTTTCAAATCAGCTGGTAATTTGGAAAGTTTGGAAATGGTATCAATGTATAGAACTCAAAGAAACATTCCTTTGCCTTTGGATTAAAAAATTACAATTCTTTGACTAAGGCCTAGGGCAAACGTTGAACTTTCCATGCATCGAACTTAATTACATCAAAGGATGCCGCCTCATTATCACCTGATATCCATTGTTTTTGATGAGTTCGGTGCATGGAAAGCTCGACGTTTGCCCTAGGCCTAAATGACAGAGAATTTTTGGAAACAACATTAATTTAGTCAAACATGCATTGACCTACGATGTAGAGTTTATTCTAGCAGAAACGAGCAGCATCCAAAATGCACAGATAGTTCGAATAATAAGGTTGAAGGTTGCATGCAGCGCTGTCTGATATACAAGACTGCACAATAGCAATTATATATAAATACGATTATGATATAACAGTATCGCTGGTGCCCTATTGTGGTGCTAAGTGTGTATGACCACTCAACTTGAACAGCAAAAGTGCAGATGCACAAATATATATGTTGTTAGAGAATACACAGCCTTACATTTATTATGAACATAATTATTAATAGACACTTCTGTTAAATGCTGATGTTTGATTTTACATTATAAATTTTGTTATTTAGAATGCAAGCTGAGGGTTATCAATAGGTCATCTTTTTAACATGTGTGAGTCTCAAGGGGGGGCCCCACAGGGATTCACAAACTTTACAGAAATTGACAAACAACATTTAAAAAATAAAAACTCATACGAGGCCTAATAATCTCACTTAAAGCTATTTAAGTCCTTGAAATGAATGTCTCGTAGTCAGACATCCCAAGTTTTACTCAAATATTCAATTTATTGCACAAAAATACAAGTCAAAAATTTTAGGCCATTCTTAGGGAAAATTTTCTACGTTTAGGATGTATTTTTCTTTAATTTTTAAGCATCAGGGCAAGACAATTAAATGTAATGAAAATAGTCATAAGTTTTTGTTAACGCTGGTCTCTATGGATACTACAACATCATTATCAGCACAAAAATACACAATATTTTTCGTCCAACATTTAACAATATTTCTTACTAAAAATACACAATAATTTTTTACTTTTGTCTTTATATACAGAGTGTTTTGTTTAGTTTACTTAAAATGAAAATAAATAGCGGATGCGAGGATAGAGTTTTTCTTTTCAAAATTAAAATTAAAATTCATGTTGAATTTATAAATTGTAACTTTTATCAAGTCAATAAATTTGGTAAGGAACTTGTATTTCCAACCCTTAACACTATAATTTGGAAGATATTTTTTAGGAAAATGCGGATAAAATTATCCTGAAGTAGCTATAGAGATAAATACAGGCATTAGAAGCTATGGTTTTAGGTGTAACAAGGTAATAATCGTCAGAAGGTAATAATTGTATAAGGTAACAGTTGCCAACAGTGTCCGTCTTCCACTATTACATTAGCATTGAAACTCTAAAGCTTAACGCTAAAAGGTTACTCGCTCTATTTATGGTCAAAATATAATCAAAAAGAAGGCTACAAGGACAGAAACTATGAGAGAAATTATAATAATTTCTTGTCGATAACCCTTTTGTACCATTATGTCCGTGTTAAAAGCAAACCAAACAATTGAAGCTGCTCATTCAACTAGAATGATAATTTGCGGTTTTTAGACGAAATTTTCTACTTCCGTGGAATTATCTAAAGTCTGAGTTATAAAGTGTTAAATAAGCTTGATGTTGTTACTTTGCAGACCATAATTCTTAAACTTAGGGGGAGATTTTTACCTCTATTTTGTCTCGTGTCGTCGCCATGCTTCGAAGTTCTGTCACTTGTCCTTCTTCTTGAGAAAAAACGACTTCATCTTCGAAGGAAAGTTCTCGTAAAATCTTTCAAAATCCGCAACAATGAGAACGAACTGCTGATCCTACTAAATCCGCCTTCATTTTTTAAGTTTTATTTACTTTTCTCAGTGACTTACAAGGCATGATGCCAGCCGTTTCCAAGTTATTCTAATATAAATTTTTAATAAATAACTTATAAATTTTGGCACCTTTGCATCGCACGAAAAAAAAATCAATATTTTAATATTCCGGCGATGCAGCGCTTTTCAATCACACTTGCGAAATCGAAGGATTTTGACTCCACTACGCTAGAAATACAACACACACACTTTCGTTATACATGGGCTCCCGTGCCGGCAAAATAACCATTTGTGCAAATCTCGTGCCTCGCTTGGCACAAATTACATTCTTGGTGGACGTCAATCAAGGCGTTTTTGACAACATTCCATAGACAAGTGCACTTGAAAGCTTTGTATTTTCCGGCAATGTCATGGAAACACTTTGGTTGACATCCACTGAAAACTTTATTTTGTTGCGATAGAAATTTGTACGATTTTGTGCGTGATTGAGAAGGGCTGTAATGTGGAGAGAATTAGTTACCATACAGGTTTTATTTACATGTTTTAAATAGAAAAATTCGCTTTTTAGCTCACTAGTACTCTTTATCCATTCATTACCACAAACTTTATACCCCCGTACCCAAACCTCCCTACGCTGTGCAACTCAGTTGTTGTTTTTTTTCTAGAAATAATTCAGAAATGAGAAAATAAATACTTCAAATGGAAACAACTCCAATGTCATAACAATTTTCATCCAGTTCCCTGTAGTTAGAAAGATATTTCGGATTTTTTTTATTTTGACCTTTAGCTAAAGGGGCCTTTATTGAATGAAAGAAAAGTTCCTTTATCCCCATTTGAGGGGTTATAGTTAGGCTGCGTTTATAATGTATAGCTTAAGAGGGGGAGGGAGGCAGGTGAAATTTAGGGGGGATCGGAAAATTTTTTACCAGTAAAATGGGGGGGTTTTTTAAAAATTTTTCAGAGAATTGGGGGGGGGGATGCAAAATTTTTAGAAGCTACAAGAGATTGCCTGGGGGGATAGTTATTTTTGGGTGGACTTCAAGGGGGAGGTTAAGAATTTTTTGTCATTTAAAGATTTCACCTGCCCCCCCCCCCCCCCCCCCCTCTGCCATACATTATAAAGGCAGCCTTATTGGAGAACGTTATTTTTACCTCAATAGTTATTGACAACATATAAGCTTTGATAGTCAACGTTTTTAATAGTTTTTTATGGCAATCAACAGTATAGTACTTCATTCAGATTTGATAAAACACATCAAATGCTAGGGTATTTAATAACATTTTCTTTCAATTATATTATAAATATCTAAATAAATAGGGAATATTAATAGATTTATTAATATTTGAAAAACTGCTAGGAAGAAAATAATTTTTTTTGCATTTGATGTTTTTAGACAAATCTTTATTTGGGCTCCAGAGGTTTTGGGTGGTTTTAGAACAAGCACCACTAAGACAGCAAATGCTCTCTGAATCTCTGGACCCCAAGGTAAATTATGACTTATTTTGACAATTAATTTAAACCCTTTACACCAGTTATTTTTACATTATTGTTACTAATTTTGTTTCATTGGTAATGAAAGTATCTTGAGATGTTTTGTGCTTAAAACGTGGTAGCTGTAATGTGTTCATTGACATTGTAAACACATATTTCCTTGGCTCAGTTGTACGAAGGGTGGATAGCTCTATCTGGGCCGAGTTGTACTAATGGTGGATAGTGCTATACAACAGATAAATCTTATCCAATGGATTTTTTTTGAATAACAGAATCCTCTTATCCACTGGATAAGGATTTATCCATGGGATAGCTCTATCCACCGTTCATATGACCAGGCCCTGATTGCCCGTCATTCCATCATCGTTTGTGAAGGTTACAGTGACCGAAACCTCCAGGAATTAATGCACAATTCTAAGTCAATGACAGTTCTTTAGATATTTTCATAATATTATGTGCTATCTGTGCTGGATGTTCACTGAAAGTGATTACAAAGGCTTCGTTGTTGGAGAATCAATCAAAGAATAACAAAATTAATGGCACCTTTGCAAGGAGGAAAGACATGACCACTTTTACTTTCCTTGCCTGCGTTAGTCACAGTGCAAGGTTCTTGCATCCAAATTCTAGAGTTCAACTGTTGGTTTCTCACGCTCAGCCAAGAGGTCTTATTTAAGAAAACATAGGCCTGTTGTTTCTCAATGATAATTCTCTGTGGCTGTCTTTAATTTAATGGGAAGTTTCGTACTGAGTAGAGTGAAGTCAATAATAAACACCTATGAAATAATTTTCAAACATCATTTCTAAATGTTGTACAAAAGCATTATAGTAAGCTGATCAGCATAGCTGTGTTTTCTGTTGTTGTTAATAAAATTGGAATATTGACCAATATACTACTAAAATACCTGTTTGGCAGGGTAATACAAGAATTTTTTCTTTGTTTTTTTGTTATATTTTTTGTTTTGTTGATAGAATGAAAATTGAATAAATTAGGATTTATTTTACACAAGCTTACTGAAATCACTTTAAAATGCTCAAAATAAAATATAATACTAAATAATATCACAACAATATCAAAATATCCTGGTTCACAACTTCCTACATATTGCAAGTGAAGACCAGGAAGATTTGTTTTCACACCATAGCAACATTGAATTCATTTGACATTAAAATACGAATTGAATTTTATATTCTTTTGATACATCAAAATATGTATTTAAAATTTTGGCTTTGTGTGCATTCAGGAAACGAGGTTTACTGGGATTGTACGTCATGAGGAAATTTCATTGTTTTGTCATTTAGTATGGTTCCTTTCTCAATATGCACTGACATTACGTTTGTCCCTGTTCTTGCCTCTCACTAATGTTCTTGCTTTGGATGCTGCACTGTTGTACTGATTCTGCAATAGATAGGAAATATTGATAACGAAAAGTTGGCATTTACTGACCACTTGAACAAAAGACAAAAAAGATCTTTAGCCATCAATCAGGAGAGAGGAAAATCAGTATCATATTGACATAGGCAGCCAATCACAATCTTTCAATATTATGTTGATCCCCCCCAGTTATTGATAACAATTAAGTTTTTCTCTGATATTTAGTTTCATTGCTTAAGTTTGACTTAAGTTTGATTCTTATGTAAAATTACAATTTTCGGGCAGTCTAAGCTCCAAAACATCCAAAATTGGAAGGCTTTGTTTCCATTCTACATTGTAATTGGTTCACTTGTCTAACTGGTCTAAGTGGCCCGGGTTACAGTAGTTAATTGCACTATATACATGTATAAATATATGAATCAAGCACTACATCAAGGTTGGAGTCACTCACCCTTTGGAATTTGCTCACTTTCTGTAGCTGCATTTCCTCTAGGTTGACTACGGGACCAAGTTCAAAAATGTCCCTCAGTAACTCATTCCCCTAAAACAATGAGATACAAGAATAAGTATTTAAATAACTTCAGCTTTATGGCTGCAAGGAGATTGAAAATAAACTATCACTATAGCATGCAGAGGGTATGTATATTGAATATAATAGTAGAATAACAGCCAGTACGTGTCCAGAAGATTGTACAGATTGTACCCAAATAAAGAAATTATTTTTCATCATCAAAATTTATCATCATCATGATCGTTTACTTTTGTCATCATCAACATTACTATCAATAACACCACTATCATTCACTTCCATAATTATCCTTCACTTTTATCACCATCACCATAATAGGCCCTTTGCAGCTAAGCAATCACGTGCTGATTAATTCACGGAGAACAAATGAATGAACATTTTGATTCCCATGGGTGAAATATACAGGAGTGCAAACAAACTTTCTACAAACTGTTTTGAGAGATCGTAATAAAGCTACAATTTGTAACACACTGGATAAACATGTTTTCATTCAGTTCTTTACAAGTAGCCAAAAAGAATCACCAATTTAGTATAAAAACATAATATTAGTTTAACATATTTTTAGTATAAAAATTTTGCATTCTAGTACAGACATGTGACTGTTTACTGCAAAGGGCCTATTACATTAACCCTGAAGATCATGTATCACTGCATTCATTATTCATTCATCTTTACCACCACCATCTACCATCATTAATTTAATCTCAATCTATATACCTGCAATTGTACAGGCATTCCCAGTCCCAGACATTCCTTAAAAGCAGAGTACTGTCTCCTTACTGTCCAGGAGTAGAGCTCCAAGTACTCAACACCAAACTTTATCGTCTCATCTGGTACGCTACCATCCTAAAGACAAACACAGATAAAAAGATTCAGCTCTGTGCTATCAAAACAGAAACTTATACGAACATTTTCGGTCAAACATTAAGCACAAAAACATTGTTAGTATTTGTTTACGTTTGAAATGGAACACTTGAGTAGTCTTCTTTTTTCCCTCAGTTGTACATACCTCGATTGCACGCATGACATCACGAAAACTCGACCTCTGATTACGGAGATCTTTTTTAGCTTTGTGTTTGTCACTGTCAGTTGCTAGGTCCTTTAGTTGCTCACAAAATCGGGCTTTTTCACCAACAAAGGATCTGTCAACAGCTCTAGCTTTCTCATACATCAATGCTAATGCTTCCCCCGCTGCAATCCTGACTGAAATATCATTTGCACCTAGAATGCACGAGATTCTCTGCAAGAATCTGTGAACAAATAAAACACATTAATTTTTATCATACATAGTGCCAGTCTTAATAATACTAAGTTGTTTTTGATATTTAGACACAATCTTTATTTCACTGATTCTTAATTGAGTTTACACTGAGACATATTATTCAAAGCATTGGAAATAGTGAAATTTGATTGAAATAATACTTTTTTATTATTGCTATTGAAAATTGAAGTGGTTACAACATGACTTTCAACTTTTGTGATTTGGCCGGCATGTTTATGCCCCTCAGTGGGACACCAAGATGGCAGACCCATATATTTCAAATAAATTATGGCCATAGTCAGTATACAAAACTTTTGGCCTATAAAAGTACAGTAGGTGACAGCCAAGAATAAGGTAAAGTAGAGTAAGACAAGAGAAAAGGGCCACAAATTTATGTTACATGTTTTTACCCTCATAACATAAAGTTGGTGGTGTTATCATAATACTTACTTGCGTACAGTGCTATAGGCTTCAGCTTCAGGTGCAACAGACAGAAGTAGAGCCCAGGCTAATACAGCGTGGCAATACAGAGGTGCAACAACTGGGGTGATAGTTTTGTTGTTATTGAAAACTCCTTCAAACACTTTAGCACACTGTTGTGAATCCTGCAAAAACGAATATATATATAAGGTTATTTCAAGACTACATCAAGACTGCATTCAAGAATCTACATGGGAATCTACAATGATATATTATATTGACAGCAGTCTATTGCCCAATAGTAATGACAACAGATGGAATGAAAAGACAAATGATATAATTAAATTGTGGGAATTTTTCAACAAATTAACTTACCTCAATGTCTTCTGCAGCAATGAAGCAACAAAGACCAAGGGCACTGCAACACTAACAGAGAAATATAAGTTTAGTCATGCTGTAAGTACAGCATAGTATTATGCTTGCCCCTGACCTCTGAGTTTTTGGGTTCAATTCCTTGACTCAGCATCACATGTAAGTAGAGACTGTTAGGTCTTTATTCAAATAATAATGCTTATCTTTATTCAAATAGCAATATAAAATTGAAAAACTTGAATTTACAATATAAATAAAGATTATTAAAAATTGAAATTATAAAAGGTAAATTGAGAACACTAAAATATTGCTAAAGGGCAGCATCCCATTTACTTATAGCATAAGGTAAAAAACTATCTTTAAAATGTTGGGCCTTACATTTAAAAAGGCTAAATGTTCTTGGATTTCTTAAAGAACAACTATATGTACATTTCAGTTTGGCAGAAGTTTTGTTAATGAACTACCTCGAATTTGAGGGTTTCTTTTTCAGGGTTCTTTGGCTTTCCTCCTTCCATATACTTGCCTCTCACCTTCGGGGTCTTAGGTTCAATTCATGGACTCAGCATCACATGTGAGTAATTGTTAGGTCTCTACCTTGAATCTGAGGGGTTTTTTTTAGGTTCTCTGGTTCCCCCTCCCCCCCCCCCCCCCCCCCCCCCACAAAACCTAACACCTTAAATTCTAATCCACCTGTGAGTTAGCCAGGTCCTGACTTAGGTCAGCAAAGAGGTTGTCTCAGGGTTCTATCTGTGAGTCGATCCGTGCCCTGACTTTGATCAGCCCAGAGGTTGTCTCAGGGTTCTATCTGTGAGTCGATCCGTGCCCTGACTTTGATCAGCCCAGAGGTTGTCTCAGGGTTCTATCTGTGAGTCGATCCGTGCCCTGACTTTGATCAGCCCAGAGGTTGTCTCAGGGTTCTATCTGTGATTTAGCCAGGTCCTGGCTTTGATCAGCCCAGAGGTTGTTTCAGGATTCCATCTGTGAGTTAGCAGTGCCCTGACTTTGATCAGCCCAGAGGTTGTTTCGGAGTTTTCAATAAAATTAGAATGGCTTTTAAGGACTCAGTGTTGAAAAGCAATATTTAACCCCTACTGCACACTTGCAACCCCTTGGATTTGTAGTATCTTTAAGTAATGGTACTAGATATAAACCCTGTTGTATCAAAAAACAATAACTTACACTTGCTCTAGCACCAATGCTTGCTGTTGGGTCCTGGATGATCATTGTGAGGATAGGCTTAACTACCTTGAAGAACCCTTCACTCTCAACACCAAGCTGAATGCATACCAAGGATGCAATAGAAGATGCAAGGACACGATCTTCTGCTTGCCCTGCATGAAAATTATATAAACATTCATTTAAAAGTGCCTATCACCCTTCTGACAATATTCTCAGTATTGATTCTACATGGGGTAAGATGTTGAATAACCCGAAAAAATTACATAGTTTGAGTGCGGCTTCTTGAAGTTAGGAAGGTTTTTCCATGTCATATGCTAATGTAGGACGTATGAGGAGGCATTTATGGTTATTTGTTGTTCCTCGTAATTCGAAACACCAGCTTCTATTGGAAAACTAACTTGCAATCATTTCTATAAGAGCAATGGGGAAAACTGACGTATTTCAAATTTAATTTATCTGTACCAGTAGTGTTTTGTATATTAAATGATTACTCCTCATACGTCACAGCATTAGCATATGGCATGGAAAAACCTTTAAGACTTCAAGAAGTTGCACTTAAACTATATATTTTTTTAGTGTTATTTAACATCTTACCCCATTTTACATGTTTTAACCGCTTGATAACACTGTTGATAGACTTGAGATCTTCTACCAGTTACAAGTTCACCTCCTCTGAGCATCTTCAACTACTGCAGTTTGTGTCAAAACCTTTACTTGTTGAATATGTAACATTTCCTGTGATTCTCAGCGATCACAGCTTTCTAGGTTTTTGGTAACTAACTTTATTGAAATAAGTGTATCATGTTTAAATGTTCATAACATGAGAATTAGAAAATTATCAGAAATATAAACTTTACAGTACAATCTGCTTTTGAATGGGCAACAATTCACAGAATGACAAGAATGCTAAAACTATTCTTCTGTATTTTACCTCTTTTTAGACATTTTTCCACCAAATCCTGGAATGTCATCATCCTAAGAGAGAAAAAAAAGAAAATAATATCGAAGTCAAGTCTCTAAAAAATTAAAATTTCTGGATGAGATAAGAACATTATAAACAATGAAAACTTGAGATTGTCTGGAACACAGTATTATCATATAATTATCCATAAAATACCTATATTTCTCCTTTTCGAAAAACTGATATTTTCATGTGAAAATATTGTTACCATGTGTATTTAAACTATTAATTTATGAATAAAAACTCTTTATAATAATAAAAAGCTTATTAATTTGATTTTATGGATAAATTTATAATAAAAAGAATATTACATGGTCGCTTGGAGATACGAAACTTACTTTCTCGTGTTGAAAATCTCTCACTCGTAAGAGATCTTTTCAACACTCGAAGATAAATTTCGCATCTCCGCGTGCCCATGTGATATCCTCTATTTCAGACATGCAATCTCATGCCTTATTTGATGATATTACAGCCATTCTCAATCACACGTGCCCTCTAGCAATTGTTTCTGTAGTGACGGAAAAGATTTTGGTGGACGTCAACTACAAGGCGTTTCATTGTCGGAAAACACAAAGCTGTAAGGGCACGTGCCTATAGAATGTCATGGAAACGGCTTGATTGAAGTCCACCTAAAGCTCCTTCATCGCAACAGAAACAATAATTGTTATAATTGTTGTAATAATTGCTATAGCAGTGTGTGTAATTGAGAATGAATGTAACTGCTTAAACACAACAAAAGATCTAAGGCTTCATGTTACGGATGAGATTTAGCAGTTCAAATCATCAATAGTCTGGATAGCAAGTTTTTTATTACTTCAATGAGCCATGAAAAATAGCAACATACACCTATGTACATTTACACCTTCAGCTTTCATTGAAAGCAGTTTCAAAAACTTCAGCTGAAGAAACTGTTGCATCAAACATATGCATAGTTACTGTGATGCCTATCTATTAAGCAGACACCATTTATTTAACACCTTGGATGATGACCAAAATTAAATACTTTCCTTATTTACTGTTTAAACAAACCTCTAGATACATCTCTATTTAGCAAACACTATACAAAATCCTGAACATGACTGCTTACTGCAGTTTTCATTTGCAATGGAACCAGAGTTGGAGTTGGTAGCTGTGTACTAAACCCTTAGCTCCATCACTGGTGGCAGAACTTTACCTGCTTGCAACAAATTCTGTGAGTACTTTAGACTTCAATGCTTTCTGTAAGGCAATCAAGGAAGTTTGTCGTCCTTTGGCACTGTAAAACAAACAAAACAAAACATTAGGTGGTAAAACGCCAATGCCTTGCACTGCACATTTGAGAATAGGGACCTTTAGAACCGAAGACAAAGTACAAGATATTGGATGTTGTTGGATGTGAAGGTCACTACTGACAGAAAAACAGAGACCATTTTATAGATGGGGCTCTTCCACAGGAACCCCGACCAATAAATATGGAGAGGAATGCTAATGCTAATAATATTACACCACTGAGTAAAACACCCGACTCGTCAAAAAAATATAAAAACAAAAAGACTGCTACGCGCTAAAATGGGGCTTTACGTAAGTGTAGTAAATAATGACAACAAATATTTATGGCTTGCTATGAATTCAAGACAGTCTTTACTCGATTTGAGAATACAATAATATGATATAATTTATTTTGGTATAACTAAATACTTTGTACTTTTAAATAAATTGTGTAAAAAAAACAATACCAGTAATTTTAATTTATAAACAACGCCAAAGCCGTTTTTCTAATAAGATTATTAACATCAAGATAAAAAAACAGCACACAAATACTTAATAAAAATACATTGGTATTCAGGAAATATTCATCTCTTTTTCTTTTTCTTACATTTGTACAGTTGTGTAATAGAGGTAGTAAAAACAAAATGGCGCACCTTTTTTGCGCTGCCCCATCCAAATAATCTTCCAAATTGTGTTCAAAAGTGACTTCGATTTCTTCTAAACTATCGTCGTTGCCTTCGTTATTGACGTCTGTAAGGGAAACAGGAAACGTCGGTTAATAAAAATAAGTAAAGTTGAGGTTTTTTGCTTGGTTTTAGACACACGTGATGCGGGAAGACGTACCATCACCGCTTCGAGTTTCCAAAGAATTCTGGCTTGTTGTACTCATTGCTTCGTCATCTTCGACTGCAAGACTTTCCTCACTCCTTCGAGGAGAAGCTATCAAGTACATAAAAGAACACAGTTTGAATATCTAACTTACAATTAAAAATACAAAATATAAAATCAACATACACCGGTTAGCGGGAAGTGTTGAATTTAGTAGCAAGAACGACTCGCGTAGAATGAATGAAGCACAATATAGACGTTTACAAACAAAAATACAGCTCTCTCATTAAAATTAAAGCTAAATCTACGCCATAAGCTTATAGAATAAAAACTAGACATAACCGATGAATGATCGGAGACAGAGAAATTTTTTTACCTCGGGTTTTCGACTTGCCTTGCCGGTCAGAACGTTTACCTTTCCCTTTAGGCATAGTCAAACAACTTCACGTTTCACGTCCAAAAATCTCTTCAAAAATTCACTTAGATACTATTTAAATTTATGAAATTTTCTCCCTCGTATAGATCTTTTCTTTTTGAGACTAAAATAATGATCAAGTAAGGAATTGTTCCGTAAATACATTGGGAATAGTTTGAATACTAACTTTACCCAACGATGGGAAAGAAGAACTGAATCATTCGCCCCCAGAATGCTCTAGATGACGTCACGGCGAACGTGCTTCGTCGCATGTACACATTCCACTACCACCCCCACAGAAACAACAGCCATTCATTATTTATATATTAAAAATAGTGTCCTGTACTAGGTCTACTAACTCAATATTATTTATAAATAAAGAATGTGATTTTCCAAATCTTAAGTCTTTGAAATAGATTTGTAATATTTAAGACAGCAACTAAATTTTTTTACCCTCCCCACCTTTGCCAAGATTTTTTTCTCCCCAATTGGCTAGCTTTTGAAATTTATCTTGAATTTAAGATTAATTTAAATTGCCCATTTTTTCGACTAAGACAAAATATTTTTGTATCAAAAAAGAAAAAACTGGAAAGTGTAAATACAACTAAAAGTAGATTTTCACTAACTATAAGGTTTTGCATAAAAGAGTGCAATATCAATTCACCCTCCCTTCCCTCATTACAAAAAATAATGACCGTTCACATCGAGGCCACCGACCCAGTCTCTCCGTCCTTTTCACTTCTGCTTCAAAACGACAGTGTTTTCATTTCTTTAGCGAAGTATTCCTAATTTTTAAGCCTTTTACTGCTATTCTAACGATGCTAACATAAAATGAATGGTAAGTATGGCTTTAATACTAGGTATTCAGGTAATTTTTAAAAAGATCTGACAAAATTTAAGGAAATCTCACCAACATAAGAAGAGAGGTGTTGAGTCGTTTCGACAGACGTGGCACTTGGAAAAAATGATTTTGTATTTTTTAATTAGAATCCAATTGTTATTTTCATGTCGAGAAAGTGAAAATTGCTAACAGTTTCTATTTCATTTATATATTATCGATTATATACCGTCTGTCAGAGCTATTGATATTATGGTAAACTTTGAAATTAAGCCATCCAATTCACTAAGAAAAATTACACCCTAGGTTTGTAATTATCACTGCGGCAAGAAGTCAAAATAAGGTTTAGAAATGTTGTGTCTGATTATTAGAACCCTTCTCTTGATTGTGGATGATTTTAAATAGTTTTCTGATTGTAATCTTATGTTGTATTTTGGTTTCTTTAAGTTATATTCCTCCTATATGCATACTGCTAGTTGTATTACAGGCAGATAATTTTAGGAGTGAAAGTGGCCGTATATTTTCGAGCCCCAAGGTGGAGAGAAAAAAAAAAGCTGAACAAGTAGAATTATGCGACTGTAATACACAGCTAGCAGTGTAAGCTGTTTATTGTATGACACGAAAAAAATAATAATAATGATGGGGTTCTTATATGGCGCATTTCACATTGTCTCAGTGTGACGAAATGACACGATGACACAATGACATGAAAAAACTGAGAAAGAGTGCATGAAAAACAATTATTTTTATTGTAAACAAGCAAACTTAAAAGTCAACTTAAAAATCCCTCTATAATTGCACTCGTAAAATGATTTTGATATACGGAAAAACTGAGTGTGTCGTATAATGAGGTATCATAAACAGCTTATCATTATTAGGTATATTCTGATTGGATCATTAGTGTGCATGAGCATGCATTTATGACTATGTGGACTTCATGATGTGATCAACAAGTGTGTACTATGTACTGAAAATTTTGCTAGAAATAAAAATAGAAATTTCATGATTTCGCTCGTGAAAGAAGTGTTTTGGTCTTGGTATGGTGTTATAACAAAAACGTTCAACACTCAGCATGCATCCATTGTCGTATAGATGCACTTGGTCAGTTCCTAAGCAATCAAGATGCTAAAGTTGCATTCTGATTCAACCAGTGTGTTGCTTTTGTTTTTCTTTCGATAGTATCCTCTCAGATGCATCCCTAAATGGGCAAACACCATTCTTAGCAAACAAATATAATAGAATGCTACTCATAACCTTTGATTTGATTTTTCAGTTTACTCGTTTGATGGCATTGTAGCGTGTGCCCTACTCATTATTTGTACCTGTGCCTATATCACAAGAGTTCCAAAGCTCAAGTCATTTTTTCTCTCTGAAAAGAAAGGACTGTTTGGTGTATTTTACAAAGGTATGTATGTCCCCAAATAAACTTTGTGATATGAGTTTGTACTAATTTGTTGGGCCGATCAGTCACTTTCTTGAAAATGTTGACCAAATACAGTGATTTCCACTTGAGCGCAGCGCCTAATTTATTGATATTGAAACGTTCGCTATTTAGAGTGTTTAAAGTGTCAGACAGTCTGTCTTGGTTGGCCAAACGTTGCTCAATCGTTAAAAGAACTTTGGCGTTCTTGGGAAAATGTCACAACACAATGTGTTCTTTTAACGATCGAGCAATGTTTGGCCGACCGAGACAGACTGTCTGACACTTCAAATGCGCTAAATAGCGAACGTTTCAAAATCAACAAATTCTGCGCCCGGTGCTCTCAAGTGGAAATTGCTGTAGTGTACAAGTAAGAGCAAGTGCTCTAAATGTTTATATGGCCCAGATATTTCTAGACTTAGATGTTTTCTTGTGTTTTTGGCTTTCACCAAAAACTCTTATCTTGGAACTCATATCTTTTTGAATGCTGGAAGGTAGTAACCAAATATTTGAGAGTACATATTGTTGCTTCTGAGTAGCTTAGTTTCGAAGCTACTTCAATATCTTGTGCTAAACGAATTTAGCCATTGCATTCTCAATGATTGTGGAAGTCACCGTGGCAACAAATAAAACTTTGTGGTAAAGTTATTGACAAAAGGATGGCTCCAAGTCGGGGTTGGTCTTGATGTGTTCATACATTTGCTGTATCTTAACAAGTCCAATCTGAACTTGAAGCCACTATTTCATGATCACTCAAGTGAGTTCAGGAAAGATGTTTAGCTAATAATAAAGGTACAACTGCAATCATCCCCTGCCACATTTCTTTGCCATGATATTTGTGTAATTTCTGTTTCCAGCTGCAGTAATTGGTGTGAGGCTTCATTGGGCTGTATCCATTTCTTGTGTCTTGATGGCCCTGTACACTCTTGTTCTCAAGTAGTTACGTTATCTACAGGTGTTAATTTAGCTGCATCCACAGGCCTTGCACTTCTACAGCTAGAATATGAAAGATCAAAACAATTCTACTGTTGTATAACTTTCAACTTTTAAAAATGGTGCAGAACTTGGAAGAATATTTAATAATATCAATTGTAAATATTGAAGTATAGAAAACTTATTATGGTCATCAATCTTAGTAGCAGTACATGATAGCATATATACTAGTCAGCTAGGGTGTGTATGGGGGATCCTAGTGTGCCTATAAGCCTCATTTTTTTGGCAGCTTAGTTAAATCCATGTAATTGGGGAGGGGGGGGGGGGAAGATTTATTGAGGTTAATGGGGAGTGCTCCTTGGAATCCTAGATATTCCCATTGTCCACATTGAATTTCATTGTCATATTATTCAATATACCTCTTTACCTTGGGAATAATCTTTTTATCATTTCAGGCTATCAGTCATTCCACAAACTCAAATAAATACTTTTATTCTCAAGAGAATGACATGTGGGCTAAAAGAGGAAAATTTTATGTCCAAGGTAAAAGGGCCTATTCTTTAAGTTAAGGTTTAATATTTGTTTTTTCCCCAGAAATATTTTATTTTCACAACCTTACATTCCTCAAAAAATAAAAATCTTCAGAATACAGAAATAAATTCATATTATTATTATGAAGTATACCAAGAAGTTCATATTTTTTCCTCTAATTGTTCATGTTCTTCTCAGTATTGAGATATTAACATTATTAAGGACAAATGAATTTTGAAAATAAAAATTGTATACACTTTTGTGATTTCTTTATATTGCATTTACTATAGTCAACTTGCAATGCACGCTGCAATTGGCTGAGCTCTGTGCTGTATTAGTTTATGGAGCACCTTGCTGAATCCATCTGTGCCTACAAAGCCTGCATTGATCATCCTTTGAGCACATCAGAATGCAGCTCGATTTGGAGGGCATGACAATAGGTTTCCAATTCTCAGGAGATTGGAATTCTTTTGTTTCATCCTCCAAATTGAGCTGCTTTGACGTCACATGCAAGGGGCCTATTACAAGGGGGTGTGGATAGGAGTACCCGATTGACAGTTAACTAATAATTTTTAGGCCAATAATTGTCAGTTAACTGTTAAATTTTTCTTCAAGTATTTCTGCATGCTGTGTTACCTAGTGAATGGAGCATGAAAAAAGCAAAAAAAATTTCCAGAATAGTAATAAAATTTAGAGACTGCCGAAAATAAACATATAGATAAATTAATTAATCACCTGGAATCTGTCGATCCGAAAAAAAACCCAAATCCGGCCGAATCTGCAAATAATTTGGCAGCTGCCTTCTATGGGATTGAGTTTTGAAATCTATTAAAACTGAGAATAATCGTTTGAAGTTTTTCCACGAAGGTAGATCACTCGGTGATTCGAGTGAGAATTCGTTTTACTAGTAGTTGAGAAATCGCAGAAATCCGTCAATCCGTAATTGTACGATTTGCGAAATTTGTCGACCAGTAGACCCCCTCATTTGACATTCTAGAGGGTTTTCTAAGTTTTTTATTTAGGTGATTTGTAGATGTTTCATTGGATTCTTTAAAAAAAAAATTTTTTTTTTGCTTTTTTCCCCAGGCTTTTTCTTCTTGCAATTTCGTATCTTATTGCAATTTTTCATACTTTTCTTTCCATTCCAGTTTTTTCTTGTATTTTTTTTTTTTTTTTTCTCTTTACTAAGACATTGAAGTCAAAAAATTATGTCCGGATTAGCAATACTATATTAATTGAGTTGCCATCATATATTTTTATTTTATTTTTTAAATATTCCGGTAGCGACGAACGAAAAAGTTTTCGTTTCAGTTTAACGGCTTGTCGCCAGTTATCTATTGCTTTCCTCTTTCTCTCTCAAATCTTAATCGCTAACGATACCTTTTCTAAGCACTTTGAACTAAACGTCCACGTAAATCTTACAAACTAATATGCACAAGACTTCTTTATTGCTCCTAGCTACCACTTATCTATTCAGTTATTTTAAAATCCTTTATAATTCATTCTTTAAATTTCGTTATTGCCTTTAGTCAAAGCATTCCTGTTTTTGACGGACATTTATATGTCGATCAAACATATTATTTTCAATTAAAAAGTTATACAGATTGATTTTATTATTTTTTCTAACAATCACCCAGTGCTGGTTATTTTTTATTTCACACCTGTCGAATCACCCAGAAAAAAGGGTGTGTTATGTTACGCGGAAACTGCTCAAATTTGAATATCGGTTGAAAGATGATTGAAGTTCTCAATAGGAAGATGGAGGATGGAGGACAGACCGAAAGAGGAATATTTTTCTTTTGTAAGTCGAAAGCGAAACTATCGGTCAAATACTAAGGAAAATACTGTGTGTTTTGTTTTGTATTGTTGGTGTTGAGTGGTCATTTCCTGTGAATTGTTATAAAACAACCATGTGACTTCCAAGCGGTAATGTCATTGGAAGGAAACCAAGTTAACAAGAAAACACCCCTCTATCAACCACCTGTTCACTAAAAAATTCTCTATAAGACCAAGAAATTCTACTTCAAAACTATAAAAGTCATTAAAAAAATTAAAGTATAATAATCATAGTCTCATTTAATTTTTTGGTTGTATTTCAATGTTTTTCTAAGCGTTTTTTTGCTGGAGTAAGCTTCTGTCACGCATGTGATCAAAAGCTCAATTCTTCCCAAAAAATACTATTCCCACGTGTACGTCACTCTGAGTCCGATCACATCAAATTTCAAGCGGCCATCTTGGATTCGAAAAGTAAAACAAGTTGTTGATTGTGAAGATTGGTGGACATATGATGGTCATGAAGAGATCTTCGGATTCAGAAATTCATGGCAAATCAAAACGGAGTCGTTCTAGGATTGATTTAGGAGATAATGGGCTTCGAGAGAGAATTTCGTCGCCGGAAAGTGCGCGGGATAGTGGCTCCCCTGTGCACCGAAGTTCGTCTCTTACACGAAAAACAGACGACAGAACGTACAAAAGGACCTCTAATGTTAACATGCGAAACGAAAATAACTATCCTTTTCATCAGAAACGCGTCGATCGCGATGTGGACCCTCATCTGCGGATAACAAACCTTTCTAGCCATGTTGGGGACCCACAAATGAAGGATGCGATTTTTCACGAGTTGAAAAAATTCGGTGAAGTCTCAGTGAACTTGTTTGGTCGCGGTAACGAACGTTACGCAGTTGTGTACTTTCGAACGGTAGACGACGCGAAGGAAGCCAAAAGAGTTTTAGAACGACGAGGACGTGTATTGATCTATGATCGGCCAGTGCGTATTGACTACAGAATTTATCCGGAAAAGACTTCGAGTCGAAGGAGCTACAGCCCTGTGTCAATGGGCGAAAACTTTCACTTTTCCAGACGTTCTTCCTCTCCACCACGTAGAACTACACAACGTGCTAATAATCCCTACTTTGAGTTTGATCGTAACCGCGGTGAATACGATCGCCGTGGTAGAGGGGGAGGAGATGCTTTTACCCCTCCACAACAGGAATATATCCCTCCAGAAGAAGATCCAAAAGCGACTCGGACGCTGTTCGTTGGCAATCTAGAGACCAGTGTTTCGAGCCAAGAGCTTCGCCGCGCTTTTGAAAAATTTGGAGTGGTTTTGGATGTGGACATCAAGCGCCCAGCTCGCGGACAAGGAAATACATACGCATTCGTGAAATTTGCTGATCTCGACGTTGCTGCCAAAGCTAAAGTTGAAATGCAAGCAGAATACATTGGACGAAATCGCGTTAAAATTGGATACGGAAGGAGTCAACAAACTACTCGCTTGTGGGTTGGGGGTCTAGGCCATTGGACCTCTATTTCCGAGTTGGAACGGGAGTTCGACCGTTTTGGCGCAATCAGACGTACTGATTACCATAAAGGTGATGATCATGCTTATATTTTGTACGATAGTTTAGACGCTGCATCCGTGGCTGCACGCGAAATGAGAGGTTTCCAGATGGGTGATCGTCGCCTAAGGATTGATTTTGCAGATAAAGATCAAGGTTTGAAAGGTTATGGTCCTTTGTATCAAGTTCGACGGGACCCTAGCCCACCTCGTGGAAGAGCTAACGATATTGATCCTATTGATAGTGCATACTCTTCTCACTTATCAGAGCGTGATTATAGGGATGATCACTTGTTTTTGGACCCAAAAAGAGAGCCTTCTCCATATAGAAGAACAGAGAGGCGTGATGGAGATGATAATTATAGAAATTGGAAAGAAAATGATGGTTTCCAACCTCGTAACGTTGATCGTTCAGATGATAATCTTCATTCCTCAAAGTTTGGTTCTGACAGTTGGGCTCATGAGCGGAATACTCATTATGTTGAGTCAGAGGATTGGGAACGTCGCTCACAAGACAAGCCCCCCTATCGCTGCCGTGGACCACAAACTCCTCCAAATGATTTTTACGAGAATTCACCTGGAAAAATAGTTAATGAAAACAGGAATCATAAGCAAAGAGGTCCTTACCAAACCAAAGGATTCAGAGACGAAGGCATTCAAATAAAACCTCACAAAAAGGCAAGGACACATTCTCCATCACCCAATCACACTTCTAATGCTAAACGCATTTCACCAGATGTCAGACGTCATTCAGGATCTTCTTCAGACAGCCACTTCAGTCATTCGCGTGCAGGAAATATAAGTGCCCTTGAAGATGATGAGAAACATAAAAGTTCTGATGAAGCATCTGTTAACAAAAAAGGAAAGAAAGACAAAGATGGAAGAACTAAAGAGGATAAATCTTCTGTGGATACAGCTGGGTCAGCCACTACTGAGAACCTTCAAAATCTTGCTAAGAGATTTGCTGTTGCGTGGAAAGGAGCTTTGATTCTCAAGAATAGTGCTTTTCCTGTACGTATGCATCTTGTTGGTGGAAACCCTGAGGTTGCGGACTCACTTCGTAATGACGGATCTTCAAAAAATGCTTTAAGGATTACTCAGCGCTTGCGTCTTGATCAACCAAAACTGGAAGAAGTGTCTCGCCGGATTAATTCTGCTGGTGCTTCTGGTTATTGCTTGCTGCTTGCTTTACCTGGAGCTCAAAATCAAGTTGTTGATGCGAAGGAAGGTGAAGATTTGCAACAAAGACCTCTGCGAAATTTGATGAGTTACCTGAAACAGAAACAAGCTGCAGGAGTTATCAATCTTCCTGCATTGCAAAGTACTAGTGGTAATGCCAAGGATGACGTGGGTGTTCTTCATGCTTTTCCTCCTTGTCAGTTTTCGCATGATCATCTCTTACGCATTGCACCTCATTTGCCGCAAGAACCATCAAGAGAAGATCACTTGGTTGTTGTTGTTGTGCGTGGTAGTGCTTAATTATCTTATATTCTCATCAAAGTGTCATAAAGAAGCCTTCATTTTGTCTTTTTTCAAGATTTGTCATATTCTGTTGTCGTGATCATCAAAAAGAGACTTGATAAACTGTTGCTTTGTATTTGTTCAAAAATCTCTTTTTTTCCATTTTCTACCAATGGAAATACGAACTGTTCTACCTTGCATACCATATGGACAAGTCTTGGAATCTCCTTGGAAAAGTCTACCTATGAACTCTTGATATGTGGTATCTTTTAACCTTGAAGTTGCTGTGATGAACTTATGTGTTTCAGCTTCCTAAGTAATATGAACTTTTTCAAAGTCTACTAAAATAGTTAACTAACAAATATATGTTTTCTTTACAGTTGGTTTCAGAAAACTTCGGCCACTCAGATTCCAAAGTTTGTTCACAAATTTCCAAGTTGGTGCAAACTTCAGTGTGAAAGTTGGTGACCATGACTTGTTTATGTCTAATATTCATATATATTTACTGGGATTGCATCTTTAAATCTATTGTACTTTTCAAAAAATTTATTCCAGAAATTTATTTTGAAAATTGACTTTGAACGGTAGATTTGATAAGTTTTGAAGCTACAGTATTACCAGTTTGACAGATCTTTAATCAATTTTACTTTAAACCTGAAGTTTGTACCAAATAGTGAACTTGCAAACAAACTTTGGAAACAGTGGCCAAAGGTTTGCGAAATCAACTGTAACTATTTTCATATGTATCATAGAATATTGAAAAAAATGGGGTGCTGTTTCAGTATCTTTTATATAAAGACACACAATTAAGTTAGCTCTAAATAGTCTTTACCTCACAGAGTGATCACATACCAAAAATATTTTTTAAGAACTTTAACTATAAGAAATTGCTTATAAAAATATGATATATGAATTTCAGAGCAATTGAGAAAAAAAAACCCCTGAGATTTCTCCCCATACATTTTCTCATATTTCCTGCTGGTCCTAAAGTGATTGGAACCAGTACAAAATGAGAGAAAATGTATGGGAATTTTTGGAGCTTAAATGACGTCCATTATCTTCATTTCTTAAGCAAAGCATGCAATTTGATGAGTTCACAATAATATTAGGTACCTTATTGGAGTCTTGTGCTGTTTTGATGTTGATCGTTGTTGCGACAACATAAGTAAACTGAATGGCACCCCCATATATTTTTGAATACTCTATGAAACTTAAACTCATCTCATACACATAACATATCTTTCAGTAGAACTGCTAGAATAATTTCTAAACCTAACTTGGAAAATGTCTAAATTATAAACTGTAGTTCTTGATGTTGAAGATAAATTTCGGGTATTCCTTAAAACAAATAATTTTGTAGCCACTGATGAAGTACAGCACAGCAAATTCTTATTCTAGATTTTAGTCCAAGATAAAGCATTTTGGAATTGCCATTTTTAGTCTAGCTTTTCATAGGAAAAAAGTTTAAAGAAGGTTGTAATATTGATGAAAATATTAGCTCAAGACTAGCACTAACATTCACGAACAACAAGTCAAAGAGGATAACATTCAATTTAAGAAAGGCTTAGAAAAGAAGGCCAAATAATGATAATTGTAGCATAATTTTTGTGGAGCTAGATTATTTTGATCTTTATGGGTTCGTTAATGGATTATCCATTTCTTTGCTTGCATAAAAGATGATTAAAATACCAGGCAAAGGACATTAGTGCAGCAGCATTTTCACCTTGCAAAGAAACATGAAAAAAAGAACCTGAAATCGTACAAATGACATCTAAATATAATCACCTAATTGTTTTAATTTTTGATTTTAGAATCCGGTTTGTAATGATTTTACTTGCTCGTAGCAATATTCATTGATCAAATAGGTTGTAGATACATAGCTCTTTGGAGTTATATATTCATAGGTTTATTTTAGTTTAATAAGTGTTGGTTAGAAGTCTTTATATCAAGACTTAAAATAAGTTCATATGGTATAGTGATTGTAAAAACATGTCCAGTGACTTGCAATGTCAGCATCCAGCATATTCTGCCATCTTATTGATGAGCGTAAATGTGAACTTGTACAATAAGACTTGCGACATGTACTCATTAAACTGAACGTCTGAAGTCAAAGAAAGATGGAGAATTGTTTGATGAAAATTGTCGAATTATCAACCTATTTATTTCAAGATGAGGCAGAAATTATTGTTCTTCAAAGTAACCTGATACTACACATCCCAAGGATGCATCAGCTTTCTATTTTCCACTGGAAAAATATGTGTGTATTAAGAATTTATTATTTCACTGCTCTCGTACAAGTATTGGAACCTGAATGTGATGGCAATGTCACTGTTCCTGCTTTGCAGCGAAATCTAAGTGCTGGCACACTGCAAATTGTGTTTCTTCACACTCGACATATGCTTTTGGTCTTCAGATTCTTTTGCCCTGGGTCTTAAACATATCATTACCACTGAGTTTGTTATTCTGTTCTTCAAGATATTGGGAATCCCTGTTACGGCAAGTAGGCTCACTGAAAACCCTTATTATTCCCTGTGGTTTTTCTTGGACGAGTCTACCCATTACTATGGAAATTGGGTACTACTTTTTCTCCAGTTGGTACCAGATTTAATATGAGATTCCACAAATGGATCAGAATACAGCTTCATGGAATGAAGGTAGCAAATATGGTTTCGCAAATACATGACATACTTGAATAGTACTTGGTATAAATTGCAGGGTTTCAATCAGCTGATTAAAGTCTTTGAATTTTGCTTGTTGTGAACAAGGATTATATTGAAAACTTGAGATTCAGCTGATGAACATTCTGCACGAGGCAGGAAATGACCTCTAGTGAAACAGCAATTAAAGATAAATGCATCCTGAATCAGAAAACTTACTTTTTATGTGAAGCGTAGACTTCGCCAGAAGTAGGATTTTGGCAGAGTTTTAAGTCCACAACTTAGAAGAAAAAAGAAAACTATTTATAGAAACGTTTTATTTATAAAAAGCAAATTTTATTGAATATATTATTTATTTCCTAATAAAATCAGGTATTTTATATAATCATAGAAATCCCAAAAAAGCAGAACAACAATATAAACAGAACCATTTTTATTTGTGCTTTGTGTTGTGTTCTGTGCTGTAGCTTCACTGGTAATTGTATGTTTGGAAAGAATATTAGCAATATACCTCCCCCATGCATAGGGATGCAATTTTGTAATGGAAAGGGGCAGTTTGAGAAGGTCTCAAATTCATAGACGGTACATAACTTTATGAAACTATACTCCTTGCTTTCGATTTGTCAACCAGATTAAGCTGCTCCACTGTAGTACTAAATATTGGTGAACTGCAATAACAAATTCACACACATATATAGATATGTTTATTTCTCGGAGTAGCTGATGCGTATTCAAGGGGGTGGGGAGGGTTTAAAAAGGTTATAATCTTCTATAAATTGTTCATGAAAGATTACAGACAGCTTGCAAAAATTACTGAGCTCAGTTTGGAGGACAAAAACAGGGGATTCTTTTCTAATGCTAGTAATTTGTTTTGTCCTCCAAATGTGAGATGTATTAGTAAGAACCTGGAGTGTGTTCCAAGGGGTCTGTTTGAAATTTCCAAGGGTCTTTTTCTTTTGTAAATACATGAAGGAACTTTAGAAGCAGGGGTGATTATTACAAAGGTTTTAGCAGGAATTTGAGGAAGAAGGGGGTGACAGTTACTATTGATATAGAGTGAAGTCATTAAACCTGTGAAATAGATATTAGACTAGCACACTTTAGTAGACCCTAATTCCATTGTTTTCTTTTGTGTCTATTTGACTATTACATGTTGACTAGTATTTTTCATTTCATGGGTTAATTAATGCCTTCACTCTACTGATAGTTTTGAGCAAAAGGGACCTTATTTATCCCTCCCTCCTTGATTAAAAGTGTCTTCTTCTTGAGGTCACTAATTGCCCTATTACACTATGAAGTCACATCAAAACAATCTATTGTTTAAACGCAAAGGATCATGGTCGTCCGAGGAGGTTAAATCAATGCAAATTCACCAAAAATTGTTCTAAAACCCCTATCAATCCACGAAGAGAAGTAGAATAGTCAGCAAACTCCCAGAATATTTTTTAGTAAATATTAACACACATTATATCTGAAAACCAGGCCATTTTAGATTAAACTGTTTCACTAGGAGCAAATTTTGTTGAATTTTCTATTGGATTTGGTGATTCTATCCCCCACATAAACAAGCAGTGACATCATAGTGAAATAGGGAAATTCTGGAGGAACTTATTAAGCAACCTGATTTTTAGTTACAGGGGAGGAGGGATTTTGAATGAAAGGGAAATGAAAGGAATCAAAAAAGGATGAGAAAAAAATTGCAAAAAAACATGATTCTACAGTTGGATTTTGAAAAGCTAAATATTTTAAAATGTACTCGGTTATTTCTTTCTAATTGAATCTCTTTACCTTGGGCGCGTCTTCCCAGTCGAAAATGGGAAAAGAACGTTAAAACTGCGCCCAATGCAAGTACGCAGGCTAACATACATGACACATTCTGGGCGGGTATCCTGTGTTATAAATGAATTTTCAGCCCTGGGCCTCCTGTGGTACGTATTGATAAATCCAACATGGAGGACAACAAGTTGGAAGAAAAACTAAACTTTGCCCCAAAAAACGGTAAGAACAGAGCTGTAAACGCAACTATATCAGGGATTACGATCACTACTTGACACATCTTGCTATCCTTCTTAGATACAGAAGAGAGTAATGGCAAACACGTCATGGGACCTCTGCTTTTTGCAGCAACTTCAAGTTCTGAAAATCGTGATAAAGACGACAAAATTTCGTGCATGTTTTGCGATAAATTGTTTGCTAACACAGAAGTAAAGAACGACCCTTTACTACACCACATGCTGAACGACCATCAGTTGATTATATCACAGGTCTCTCAGGTCTGTGATTTTAGAAGGTAAAGTTGAATTTATTATTTAAATTAAGTTTTTTTGCAGAGGGTACTAACTGAAAGGGGTTGAATGGGAATGGGATTCGCATTAAAAATGGGATTTGATGCAGTGGTGATGGGATTTTGGTAAATGAAAATGGGAAATAGAATGGGTTCTCTCCATAATTTCCTTTCTGATCAGTAGGACTGGGATTTTGAGATTCTAGCTGGGAAATGGGACAGTGAGCACAAGCTTTTTATAGGTCCCAGGGCATTCCAATGAGCTGATTTATTTCATATTCTTGGATATCTTTCAATATTTTAGCTCTAGACAAACAAGCAGGGATGGTCATAATAAACTGTGCTACTTTACAACTTATTTATCTCATTGATATAGATACTGTCAGCATTGGAAGAAGAGGTTCAAAGAGGAACCAATAACAGAATTCTGTTCCGTGATTAACATCAACAGCAAGCCTAGTGGTAAGTAACAAATTGTCCTTCAAGTAAAAGTTAAAGACTTGCTCTGATTTTGCATATTATGAAACCTCGGAAGTTGCAAGTTGACTAATGAAATTTGGTTTTTCATTTAAATGCCAGTTGAAAATGTAAAGGTACCAACTGATTATTTTTGACTGACAGAAGAGAAAAAATCAATTTCAAAACAAGTTGTTGACATGTCCGAGATGTATCATATTAACTATTCATTAAACATGCACTAATTGCATGTCTGCTTTTCCTCAAGAATTTCCAAAATGATGAAATTTTTAGGTTCTCCCATCAAAACATTACGAAAACGGATAGGAGTCACAAAATCTATGCATGCAGATTCTGAAGTTGCCTGGATTGCAGAAATGCAAGAAAGTTCTAAAATGCATATTTATTTTTCATTTTAATGCCAGATATTGGTCCAAAGGTCCAGTATTATCTTCTGTGTGATGCTTTACCAGAGGACAGGGAGCTGAGAGAGAAACTACAACAGATACGACTTGTATGTATAGAAATATTAAATCTATTTATCCCATATACCATGAAAATACAGCCAATAAGAATGCAGGAAAACCACTTGTATATTTGTCGTTGTTCCACTGTTTTTTTTTTCTATCATACACTGATATTTCCATATGGAATGGGATGAAGTAGATTTACGATGATTTCTTTTAAAATACCATTGTATATTTGTCGTTCCACTGTTGTTTTTTTTCCTATCATACACTGATATTTCCTATGAAATGGGATGAAATAGGTTTATAATGCTTTTTCATAAAATACCATGGGATATTCCATGAGGCACTTTTGGCAATACTATTACTTTATACCTAGCTTCACTGACACCCATTTTTTTTCCCCCTCTTTTCTTGGGTTACCTACCATTTGGGAGTCACCCAATTTGTTCGATCCCCAAAACCCCAGTAGTGAGAGGCCAGTGCCACCAAGCTACTCCAATCTCGATCCCCATTAATTCAATTATACAAAGTATTCATGCTTTTTATTGTCATATTTGAACAGGAAAAAGTGCTTGAGTCACAGCAGAGAGAAAGAAGTGACACTCACTTTTCAAGGACATGTTTGTTCTGTAAGCAACATTTTGAAGAAAACAGGTAGAGATCTTATAACTTTATATCATTGAATATCTTTGCCTCTTGCATACTTGGGTAATAATCAAGGGCAGATTAGCAGTAGTACCCTCACCTCTCATCTTTGGGGCTTGATTCCTGGACTCAGTATTGCATCTGAGTAAAGTTTGTTGGGTAGAGTTTGTCCTTTTGTTTGAGTTGAGTGTTGTGTGTCATAAATATAATGGATGTAGTATTAGTGCATGTGAAGCAAATCTCATGGAAGAGCCACGTACAGGGAATAATGGTGGTAAAAAAACTTTCTAGAGGTGCACAACGAGTTTCATGCTAATTTGTATGACAGCATTTTTTATTGATTTGATTGACAGGAGCTTGCTTTTTTCTCACATGGCAGAGGATCATGGGTTCAGCGTTGGTCAACCAGATAATATTGGTGGGTGGAGTTTGACACTTGTCAAGTTTTAATTGTCAGGGACAATAGATAGGGAGAGGCTAGGAGGGGGTGAGCCTAAGCCCACTTTTAGGGTACGCAACAGTACGTTATTGTTACTTAATACTCTTAATAAATTGTTGATGTTTGCTTTATCCAATAGTGTATGTTAATGAATTCCTAGATCAGCTGGAGAAAACCTTAAAAAAGTAAGTCATTGGTTGTTTTATAGGTCATGTATCTGACATCATCATCATGTATCATCATCATGATGTATCATCATCATGTACCATCATCATGTATCGTCATCATGTATCATCACCATGTATCATCATCATGTATCATCATCATGTATCATCATCATGTATCATCATCATGTATCATCCTCATGTATCATCATCATGTATCATCCTCATGTATCATCATCATGTATCATCATCATGTATCATCATCATGTATCATCATCATGTATCATCATCATGTATCATCATCATGTATCATCATCATGTATCATCATCATGTATCATCATCATGTATCATCATCATGTATCATCATCATGTATCATCATCATGTATCATCCTCATGTATCATCCTCATGTATCATCCTCATGTATCATCATCATGTATCATCATCATGTATCATCATCATGTATCATCATCATGTATCACCATCATGTATCACCATCATGTATCATCATCATGTATCATCATCATGTATTATCATGTATCATCATGTATCATCATCATGTATCATCATCATGTATCATCATCATGTATCATCCTCATGTATCATCCTCATGTATCATCATCATGTATCATCATCATGTATCATCATCATGTATCATCATCATGTATCATCATGTGATTAGTCTGCAGTGTATTTTCTGTGACAAGAAGTTCAAGGACAGACAGACGCTTAAAGATCACATGAGGAAAAAACAACACAAGAAGATCAACCCAAAAAACAAAGACTATGACAGATTCTACATAATAAACTACTTGGTAAGAAGTAAAGAGGATGGATGGATGGGAAATGAAATATGGGAAGTGAAGATGAAACAGATGGACTACTACCTTAAACAATATCAGTATACCCAGAAATTCAATTTATAATAAATTATGTAGGAAACCTGTAATATAATAACAGTGAGAATGGATAGGTGGGAATTGAAAATATGAGAAATAAAGATTGAACAGACAGACTAATACAGGTAGGAAGAAATGGATAGGAAAACATCATAAAAGATAAAGAAACAGAAAATGTAACTTTATATAAATCTACAATTAAGCTTTCACTGTTGTATCACAGCGTGGGACAATCACAATAGAGCTAGGCTCCAAACTAAGTGAAAGCCCAAAGATTGAATTAGAATTTAGAAGTTGATTTTTGAGGAGGGAGGAAAACCGGAGAACCCGAAGAAAAACCATCGAAGCACAGGAGAGAACCAACAAACAACTCTGCTCACATACTACATCAAGATCGGCAGCACTCGAATGCAGGCTGCATTAGTGAGAGGCAGCGCATTAAGCAGCGCACGCCACCAGTGCTTCCTTAGACTACTAGTGGAAGGATAGTAGTGAATAAGCTGTTTATTAGCCCTGCAGCTGTCAAGGAGTAGCAGTAGGAAAAGAATCTCCTTATTCATGTTATCTTTTTCTCATGGATTTTTTTCTGCAGGAATTAGGTAAAACATGGGAAGAAATCCAAAAAGAAGAAGATGAAGAAGAACCAGAGGATCAAACAAATGAAAATGAGTAAGAAAACAAATAGATTTAGTATTATTTTTATCTTTATTAACCTTTTTACCTTGGACGTACTGTTTTCCCATTGCTGACCACCTGTCATTCTCTAGAGTATCATTTCTTTGTTTAACAGTTGTGCATGAGAAGACATATGAATATGGATACAACTCAAGCAAATAATCTTATTCTCAAGAGAATGACATGTGCTCTGAAATGGGAAAACATTATATCCTAGGTAAACCTAGGTAAACCAGTCTATTGGTCTTCTATATCGTAACCTCTCAAAAAAATTTTTCTTTGATTTTCCAGGAATTGGAGTGATTGGACTGAACCACCTGAACCTACCGTGTGTTTGTTTTGTCACTTCACGTCCACCGCCATCACAGATCTGTTACAACACATGAAGGTTTCTCAATCAATTTTTTGTTGAAGAGCTGGAAGTAGTCTCAGTCTCCTGATTTCTTGTTGAATCTTTTTTTATAGGATGTTCATCAGTTTGACTTGATGGAGCTGAAGAATTCTTTAGGTAGGCATTATTCCAGTGCCATACTCTTGACATCCTTAACATCTTATAGGCCAATCTTTGTTTACGTTTTTCCTCATTAGCATAAAATAAATTTCAAGCTACATACAAACCAACTCCAGAAATCGAAAGAGAATGTCTTATTTAGTAACTACTGAAAATTCGAGAGTAATACGTTCAATATTTTGGAAGTAAAATGTTTTTGAAAGCGGTATGATTTACAAAGAAATGTATGGTTGTGTTGGCAAGATTTTTTTTATGCTAATGAGGAAAAAACGTAAACAAAGATTGGCCTATTGATAACCCAAAACAGCCTCTGGGCTGATCTAAGTCACGGCAGGGCTGACTCACAGATCAAATTGGAATTTAGAATGTTAGGTTTTGCTGAGGGAGGGAAACAGGAAAATGGATTGAGATACCTAAAAACTCTACTCACATGTGATGTGTCAGTCTGGGGATCTAAGTCAAGACCCCATGGGTGATAAGCAAGACAGTGCACCATCTCTGTTACCCCTCGATTGCCACATCTTGTACCATTTTAATTGACAGATTTTGGTCTCTTTCCTAAAGGGCTCGATTTTTATGGTCAAGTCAAGATTGTGAACTTCATTAGAAAGCGTGTAAGTAGGCAGGTCCTGTTGTCATTGAAGTATATTTATTAATAACAAAGGTACTGAGAAACCTTAAATTTTGACCATATCAACTTGTAACTTGTCTTTCATGCAGGTTTTGAATCATCTTGACATATATTTGTTTTCTTTTAATTTCTGACTAAGTTTTCACATTTCTTGCGTGTACGAAATTCTGCAACAAAACCTAGGGTGTATAAGCTGCTTATAACTATTCTTATGCTTGTTTCCTGGTCCATCTTCAGGTGTTTGATGTAACCTGTATCTACTGTCAAGAGAAGTGTCAGTCAAGTGATGCCTTACTGGACCACCAAACCAGCAAACAGCACTTTAAACTACCAGAGGACAAAACTGTATGGGATCAACCACAGTAAGTCTATCATAAGGCTATACCACACTCACACTTGTTATTTCACTGACAAACCTGTATAGCAGCTGGGGAGGATAGGGGTCTGATGAGGAGAGGAAATGGTGTGTGGCATGTATATTCATGTCACACCTTGTCATGTCACCTAATATTCTAAATTACAGGGTGTAGGGGAAGAGAAGATAAGGAAGGGAGGAAGGGTGATTCAGGATGAACAAAAGGAAAGGAAAGGGAAAGCAGCTTTCCTTACGAGAATAAAAAGAGCGCCTGACCCCTTGTCCTTCCCCCTGGATCACCATATTATTGCTGTGCTGTTAACTTTTTGTCCCCCTCCTCTTTCTCTCTATCTCCAAAGATACTATTTCTCAACCTACGAGAATGACGGGCTCCTGTGCTGCTTGGAGGATGACGATGAAGAGGATGACGATGAAGAGGATGACGAAGACGAAAATAAGAACCAAACCAAGGAGTTAAATGAAAACCAGATTCCCCGGGAAGAAAAAGTTGATAAGAATGGAAACGCAGAAGAAGCAAGTAAAGAAAGTTAAACAGAGTTTAAAAAGGAAAAGAAAAACAAGAGAAAAAAAGAGAGAAAAAGAGAAAAACTATATGAGTTAATATATGTAAAGACAAAATCCTGATAAGAGGCAGCATCATAACTTTACAAAAATTGTTAGAGTGAAGTCATTAAACCTGTGAAATAGATATTAGACTAATAGGTCGCTATCAATAGACGTCACTTCCGGTAATAGCTGCATTTTTAATGGCTTGTAGAATCTTGGAGGTTGTTTTGACCTCTTGTTTTCTGGTTTCATTTCGTAGAAATAGTCAAATACAATAGTTTGAGGACTTATTTTAACATGTTTTGACTTAACAACCGCTAGTTGCCCCTCAGTCAACCACTTGTTTGCCTCCCAGTCAACTCCAAAAAGTCATGTGATTGATACTAAGCAATACACTTTAGAAGACCCTAATTCCATTGTTTTCTTTTGTGTCTATTTGACTATTACACGTTGACTAGTATTTATTATTTCACGGGTTAAATGCCTTCACTCCAAGCGTTTTGTTATTAAAATGATTGCACAGAGTTTTAATTTTTAAAGTGGTTTTGTAAAATCAAAACATTTTTTTCTGAATCACTGGACACAAGTAGTTTCAGTTCTATTCATAGAATTATGTAAGAATATAATTCCCTATTTTAATAAAACAAAATATTTATCTTTATACAATGAGAAAACTCTTCTATGTACACATTATGTTTGTAAAAAGATGATAAGCATACTCAGACCACTTGTTTCCTAAAATAGACAATCTAGTAGTCGATTGAAGCCGAATTTGATTGACACTGGGATATATCATGTGACCAAGTGCTTGTCAATCTCTCGTCACATGAACCTAACATATATTCACTCAGTTCAATCACATGATTGGTTCCTTGAGAATCTCCAGTATGTCACGTGGCTACTAACAGTGATATTCTATTGGCTTGTGATATGACAGCATTCGATTGGTGCTTACTGATTCGTCAGAGATCCTTTCGCTAGTCTCAGTCTCTTCTTCAGGATTTGAGATGGGTGGTGGCTTCTGAGCTTCAGCGGCAATTTCAGATGCAACAGCCTCTGACCAGCTGCCTTGTGCTGACTTGAGGGTACTTGTCCAGGTTTCCTGTTTGGAAGAAAAGACAAGAAGTAATTAATTCTCACCATAGTCTTCTCTCTTTGCTTTGGGCTACCTGTGACTGATGATGTTCAAAATCATCTCTAAGATAGCTGGTTGAGCTACTAAAAATTATATCAATCTGTGTACTGATGCAAGACACCCATCCCATATTGTCCTACCTTAAGGTTCTGCGAAGGAGCTTGGAGTGTATACAAGCCGATGGTCTGTTTGAAGCGGCTGTAGTGGATGATGATGAAGGTATTTTTCATGGTATTGCCGGCATGTGTTGCTTCAGCATCAATGATTATAAACCGATCTAATGGTATCGGCTGTCAAGGGGTAAATAAACAGTCAATCAAACGGTGTACATTATAATGATAAAAATCTGGGATCGCAGTGGTGAGAAATATTTGGAACCCCTTTCTTTCATCGTGGACATTTTGAACAAGGAGCATTCTGGTCTACCTTGGGTACAAACAATACATTATATAAATACATGCCCTTGCACATGGACTCTCACCTGTTTATACACTGTATACTGTCCTGTAGTTGTAACCTTTCGTACCACAGGAGGGGTGGGTGGTGGGCTATCTGACGTCATCCCTGCAAGGCTAAGTTTCTGTTGAGAAAAAGGGAAAACATCTCTTCAAAATACAGACAAAATAAGTTGTAAGTTAGCTATTTCTGCAGCTTGTTTTACACTACGAGGGACGTATGAAAATATCATAGCATCAACCCTTTCCTCTGAGGAAGACCCAGAGCAGACATCTATTTAACCTAAGAATATTTTTCTAACGGGCCATTTTCTTTTATATTGAAATAATAAAATAATGAATGTTTCAAACCTTAAGCCATTCCTCAAGGTAACTGAATAAGAGACTGAGCTTGACTATATACCGTGTTAATGTGAATGGGTTATCTTACCTTGTTAATTTTCTGCTGGTATTTACGATATCTCGTCAGAAGAAGCATATCATCAAACAGGAAGGCGTAAATATCTTGTTTGGTGTTTTCTGGAAGAAAGAAAATTGAAATTGAAAACCTTTTAATATGTTGCTTTGAGAGGAAGTTCAACTGAGTTGCTAAATAATGACAGATTGGCTTACCTAACAGGACTAGGGGACCCTCATATAGTAACTGTCGTTTAGGACTTGTAAGCAGACTTTCACATGGTTGTTTGGCTAGAATACCTCGTAGAAACTGCAATAAACATAAGAACAAATATCAAATATCTGTCAAGAAGCTTGAAATATTTTTAACTTATTATTTTGATTCTTATGTCCATTTCAGATTTTCTTTTCATTTATTCATTTCCATTTTCAATCCCATTTTGCATTTTAATTATATTTCTTTCCTTTTCCCATTCTCATTTATTGTTTCTAATATTATCATTTCTCAATGCTTATTTACATTTCCAATTTTCATCTCTCAATACTCATTCCAATTTCTATTTGCCATTCTTATTTATTTCTAATTCCCTTTTCTCGATGCTCATCATTTGCTTTTCTCATTCACACCTATTTCTGATCTCTCATTTCCCATTTTTATTTCCCATTTCTATTAATTTCTAATTCTCATTTATCACTGCTCATTTCTCATTCCCCCTATTTCCCATTTCCATTTCCCAATCCCATTCCCATTTCTCATTCTTTTATGTTTTAATCCTTACTTCAGGTACATAGGTCTTGGGGTCCAGCTCAATGATTGACGGCCACACTAAGCAGTTCTGCAGTTCTTGTAACCTTTCAAAATTTGCCAAGGACTTTACTTTACCTTCTAGTTCCTCTGCAGATTAAAAAATAAAGTCATTTAATATATCATCATTATCCAGATTGATATTGCTAGAATCTGGGTCATTATTAGAATACATCAGGAATCATCATCATGTATCATCATCATGTATCATCATCATGTATCATCATCATGTATCATCATCATGTATCATTATGTATCATGTACCATTACTGTATTAAGTATTATCATCATGTATCATCATATATCATCGTCATCATGTATCATCATCATGTATCATCATCATCATCATGTATCATCATCATGTATCATCATCATGTATCATCATCATGTATCATCATCATGTATCATCATCATGTATCATCATCATCATCATGTATCATCATCATCATGTATCCATTATGTATCATCATCATCGTGTATCATCATGTATCATCATCATGTAAACGTACGAGTGTATTGTGACTTACTGATTGAACGTTCTACAGACTTGATAACAGATGACAAAGAGCTGTGCTCATCTTCGCCTTCTGACGTTCTTTCACGAATGTTCTACACGAACACAACATACCATTAACACTCAACAGAAAACTATCAAAATAGTTCCATTAATTAATCCATTATTTGATGATAATTGCTGGTTTCAATTGATGTCATTTCATATCCCGTACAGAATGTTCATCACCTAAATCGCAAGTTCCCAATAGCATTCTTTCTGGCTGACAGTGCTTGGTGATGAGTCATTGTTTGACCACCATTTGGAGCAGATGATGAAATTCAAAGACTAATTATCAGTTGTTTGAAACCCAGCAATTCAAACCAATAAAGAAATCTATGTCATATTTTATAGCAGTAACCATGTACTAACCTTAAGGAGTAATGGATATTTAGTCAAGTGTTGTAGAGGTGCCACTAACAAATCTGTCAGTTGAAGTCGGTTGCACCGAGGATCAGCTTCGCACCACTGACACAAAAGAGATCAAATATAAAATAGTTATTTGACACATTATAGAACATTTGTAGAGTGAAATCACTAAACCTGTGCAATATATGTTAGACTAATACATACTAATATACCCTAATTCCATTGTTTTCTTTTGTGTCTATTTGATTATATCATAGTGACTAGTATGTTTTATTTCACGGGTTAAAAACCTTAACTCTATCTCAGAGAATGAACTCCCTCCCTTTACTTACCCTTAAGCTAACACCTCCCCTTAAAACCTGGTAATTTTCCATTCCTATTTTTCATTATTTTGAAGGTTAACAAAAAAAACACAATTTCCCTTGTCTTCTTCTTTAGAGACGTCCGAATTCCCCCTCCTCCTCTCTAAAAAAATACCTTGACATATTCCTGGAAATCGTCAGACTTTTTACAGTGGTCCAGGTAGCCCAACACCTTGGAGTAGTTCAGGCAATATTCCTGGTACTGAGGTTGTAGCTTGGATCCAAACTAAGAAAGAGAGAATGTCTTTATTAAACGCAAGAGAGTTACCATTGGTATAGGTTGCATTTGTATTTGCAAACCCTTCCAGCTGATGTAAGAAAAAATGTTAGCCAGTCAGAATCGAGAAAATTCACAAAACTGAGGTGTCACTTTATCTCTTGAAATTGTGGATTTTCATGCTACCAAATAAAAAGAAAACGTTGCTGATACGCGCTTTTCACTGGTACATTTTTGCAGGCTCATTTCTACGTCACTATTTTAGATTTAGCTGGCTAAATCACCAATCCTTTTCTTTCGTATTTTGCTGTACCTACCTCTGTGAACGCCGTGACTACAGCAGCTGTGTTACCAAACTGTTTAGACTGATCCCCTTTGAAAACTAACAACAAGTCGGCGGCGAATTTAGCGCTGACCTAGAAAATAAAAAATATTTATCATATAATTATCCATAAAATACCTATATTTCTACTTTTCGAAAAAGTGATATTTTCACATGTGAAAATAACATGTTATTTTCACATGTGAAAATATCGTTACCATGTGTATTTAAGCTATAGTTTATAAATAAAAACTTTTTATAATAATAAAAAGCTTATTAAGTTGATTTTATGGATAAATATATAATAAACAGAATATTACATGGGCGCGCGGAGATACGCAATTTATCTTCTCGTGTTGAAAATCTCTCACTCGTTCACTGCGCTCACCTGTGAGAGATCTTTTCAACACTCGAAGATAAATTTCGTATCTCCGCGCGCCCATGTAATATCCTCTATATATTTAAAAATGAGAATAATCGATTTGATAGATTTTTATTGAAAAATATAAATGTATTGAATAATAGAAATGTATGATAATTTTGATCGTAAAGCTTTTGTACAAGTATCGTGTGGCCCGTCAAGTTCCATAAATTTGGATGCGCAAGCAACCTTGAGAAAACGGTCTATAGCGTAGGGAGCTCTTACCTCACACAGTCCTTTCACGTTACTAAATATCTTGGAACTATTTACAACACATAAGTAACCCATGTGTTGAAGTAGTTTTAGAGGTTCCAGGAATACTTCATTTAGGACCAATAGATGATCTATGAGGTACACCACTTCACTGTGAAAGAGCTCCCACAGTGCTTCACGTCGTTTTGTTTCTTGACTCGAGAGACTGCTGAATCCTTCAGATAACGGTCGGCGGGGTGTTCCACGAGGACTGGGTATTAGCTGTGTCCAGTGGCTATCCTAAAGTAAAACATTTATTGTCATGAGACTGGGCAAACGTTGTGCACTGATTTACAGGGCAATTGCACGACTATAGAGTAGAGTAGAGTAACCGCAACGATTTACAAGGAAAAAGTCCCAATTCAAACATTGAGTGCACAGTGTTTCACAGGGCAAAGCAGACGAGTGCGCGCATTAATTGCGAAAGGACTAGGGTGTAAGTTAACCCCACTGACTCATGAGAGACAAAATCATGGCAAAGCGCAAGAGTGGATTGTAGCTACCATGGACTTACTTTATACTCAGTTAGTTCGTGTTCTATCGCTCCTTTTGGATTCTCTCGTAACTGACTCAAGGCTTCTTTAAAGTCTTCCGTCTGTCGTCTGGCATCTTTACCATAAATCTAAAGTTCGAAATGAAATAAAACACGAAGAACATCAAACAATTGCCAGAGTCATTCTTGGGAATCAAGGATGGCTCGCTTCTCACCTCTGGGGCCTCGGGTTTTATTCCCGTACTCAGCTGGCTTAACATGTGAGAAGAGTTTGTTAGGTCTCTCCCTTGATTCAAAGGTTTTTCTCTTAACTATGTTAAAACCTAACACACTAAATTCCAATTCGATCTGGGAGTTTGCCACGCCATGACTTAGAACAGACCAGAGGTTGTTTTAGAGTTTCATAAAATTCGAAGGTGTGTTTTTTGAAGATTTTCTTGGGCAAAAGACTGATTCTACACTTACTATTTTTTTGTTGCGCTTAAGAATCGACCACCGAGATCTTTTTTCTGGATCACCTATAATGGGATTGAATGAGAGTTAGTCTTGGTACTTCTAGAAATCATATCAGGTTCAGTCGATATTGAGGCGCAGTGTCGTGTTGGAGGTTGCGGATTTCATTCCCGGCCAGGGTATTAAAATAACTGAGGAAAGGGGTTTCTTTTGAAATAATATCTATAAACCACTCCGTTCACCACAGAGCGATAAAAGGTCAACATTTACTTACCTATACTATTCAGTGATGTCGTAGAACCTGATAAATCCCTCTTGTCATGCAACATGGATTTCTCATGAAGTAACGACTTATCTAAAGTAAATTAAGAATTGCTTAGTATTTGATGCGCAAAGGAGTTCGTGACAGTCACGCAACACGCACTTCTCTATAACCAACTGAAAATCCTTGGTTAAATCTTATGATTTATTGTCATGCTAGTTTATTCAAGCGCAGTATCATAAACGCATTTATAAGACCAGCGCGACCTGTGCAAGACTCACGGTGTCACGGTATCACGGTGACTGGTGTGACAGCTTCGTGAAACTCCTGTAACACATTCATTTATCGAGGAGCAGTAGTGTCACGCACCAAAACAGCGCACTTGTTTCAAGAACCAAAAACCGCATTTTATATTCCTCTGTAGGACTCTCTATTTCTTTGATGGGGTTACCTGTGGTGTGTAGAAGAGACAGGGATCCCAAGACCTATGTAGAAGGCTAACCCCAGTTATCATAACCTAAGCTTCAAAATTTTCTTACCAAATCGATCCGCTTGTTTATTAAACACGTGGAGGTCCATTTGATAACTTCGTTCCCCTGGCAACGTCACTACTGCGGAACCACGCCTTCGACTGAGTGACCTGGCACGTGCAATGGCTGCGGATTCCCTGGAGATGCAGGTTGGTAAACAAAATCAATATAGGCTTGGAAATAAACCTAACTTCGATCAGGGAAGTCTTTTGTGGTAAATACTTACGCCATACTTATTTCATCTTCTTCGTTTGGCTTTGACGCTGACTGAAAATTTAAGAAATTGGGAAGAATTACTATATTGTTAACTACATTAGAGTGCAAACTATATATTCGTGGAATAATATTAACTGTACGAAATAGCACCAACTAAAAAGTGTCTAGTGCTATTTAATTTTCGTGCGATTTCACGGATATCTGGTTTGCACCCTATACAATTATTGCTCCGATAATCTATAATTTCAAATTGCTGTTAAATATGTACACTTATATTACGCATTTCATAAAGGAATCTTCTCAAGCATCAATAGAAAAAAATTATGCTTCCTTCTTAGCTAGAGATCGTTGTATCATTTACCAGTCACTCATCACGCACGTTTCTACTTCTTTTTTATCTACGTAGCTTGGATTCAAATGCATAGAACGAAACGGTTTAGTAAAGAGAGGGTAAAAGAAGCACCGTAGATCGACCTCCTTTAGATGCGCGTTTCATATTCTTGCGAACTCAGACCGAACTCAGACCGAACTCAGACCGTAGTAACTTTGACGGAAGGTGTGAGCCAAAACACGAAAAAAGGCCATTATCTTTATCTTTGAAAAAGGTACATCGCGCAAGATGGATGTTACTGCAAACAGATGTAAAAACTTATGCTTCTTGTACTTACCGAATCGGTATGGTTGCTCTCTTGCGGACATTGTTTTCTGTACTCGAGGTAGGCCGCAATGTCTGCTGCGAGATGTTCTGCATGCTCACGAGGCACGTCCCCGTCAAATCGCTACGAATCAACATTTTGAAATTTCACTATTAGTTTGACAAAAAAATGGATTCTGCGCGCTCCCTTTTCTTGACACAAAATTAAGCACTACTCTCATAAAATATCCTGTTTTTTCTTGTCGTTCATGATTTTAAACGTTGCGCGTCAGCAAGTAGCTGAAACTTGCGGCTGCCTCTCACCGCTGTGGTATAGAGTTAGGTCTCCTGAATCTCCATTATATGTTATCAAACTTGCTTATTGGTTCTCTCCTGTGCTTCGAGGGTTTTTTTCCGGGTTCTCCGGTTTTTCTCCCTCCACAAAATCTATTTTTAATTTCCAATTTGAAAATAGAGCGAGGGCTACAGGTTGGTTAGCTGCTGGTTATTAAGTGCTTCCCTCGTAATACAAGACTACACAGAATACATTATCACGGGAGATTAGTCTAACATTACAGCCATTGCGCAATTCCTACTGGTTATTAGCCACTGGTTATTAGTGCTTCCCTCGTAATACAAGACTACACAACAGACATTATCACGGGTACTTAGTCTAACGTTACAGCCATTGCGCAATCCCTACTGGTTATTAGCCACTGGTTATTAGTGCTTCCCTCGTAATACAAGACTACATAGAAGACATAATCACGGGTACTTAGTCTAACATTACAGCCATTGCGCAATCCCTACTGGTTATTAGCCACTGGTTATTAGTGCTTCCCTCGTAATACAAGACTACATAGAAGACATAATCACGGGTACTTAGTCTAACATTACAGCCATTGCGCAATCCCTACTGGTTATTAGCCACTGGTTATTAGTGCTTCCCTCGTAATACAAGACTACATAGAAGACATAATCACGGGTACTTAGTCTAACATTACAGCCATTGCGCAATCCCTACTGGTTATTTCACCAACTACGTACCAGTGAAACAGATGTTTTCTTTTGTCGTTTGTCGCGATTCTTTTTGACGTAGATTTCGTCGTCATCGACAGATGTCCGTCGGTCTCGCTGTGGATATCGAAAGAGATTTATACCTTAACGAGTTTACCTTTACGACAACATAGCCTAACGATATCATACGCTAACTGTGCCTCATGAAATACACTGCGCACAAACCATTGCATGTCTAATAGACACAAAATACTCAATGTGAAAATAAAAAGGGATTATACCATGACGTCTACCTTCATGATAACATTATCATACACTAACTGCGCCTTGCAAAGTACATTGGGTACAAGCCAGAGCTTGCGCAACGGGTACAGAAGCACTACTGCTTCTTGCGTCAAGAGAAGTTCAAAACTGTTTTAAATGGAAATCACGCGGATTGTTTGTTACAATATACAACACACTTACTCGGTGAAGCGCTGCAGCCGGGATTTCATCTTCATCCAAGTCTTCCTCGTCCTCTTCCTCGATGGTCTCTTCAGCGTCGGATCGTGAGCCGTTAACCCCTTGGAAGACTGATACGTAATGCTCGAAAGAAGCAGCTGGTAGCGAGACAGTGTGGCCAAGTGGAGGCCTACGGAAACCACGGTGAATGGAAGGGTGAGTTGTAGAAGAGGGTTTCTCTATCTGAAAAAAATAGTGATGGTCGTTATTGTAGCTTGTAGTTAGAGTGATGGCGGTGTGGTGTTAATAAGGTGATGTGGAGATTATGGCATGATGAAAAAGATGGTAATAATTATGATGTTGATACATGATGTTGATACATGATGGTGATACATGATGATGATACATGATGATGATACATGATGATGATACATGATGATAATACATGATGATGACACATGATGATGATACATGATGATGATACATGATGATGATACATGATGATAATACATGATGATGATACATGATGATGATACATGATGATGATACATGATACATGATAATGATGATGATACACGATGATGATACCTGATGATGATACATGATGATACATGATGATGATACATGATGATGATACATGATGATGATACATGATGATGATACATGATGATGATACATGATGATGCTACATGACGATGATACATGATGATGATACATGATGATGATACATGATGATGATACATGATGATGATACATGATGATGCTACATGACGATGATACATGATGATGATACATGATGATGATACATGATGATGATACACGATGATGATACATTTTGATGATGATGATGATACATAATGATGATACATGATGATGATGTACCTCATTTAGAGATTCAGCAGGTAGCTCAATGGTCAAGAGAGGTGGCGATGAACGTGGTGATGTCTGGGATACATCCTCTTCATCATTCGAGTAGGAAAGCATGGGGGAATGGCTTGTAGAATGGTTGTCATCCTGGAAAACAAATACAATCATAATCAGTATTCCTGTTCCTGTAAAATTATCACATATAAAATCCATTTGTTGGTTCAGGTTGCTGAAGTCCAATTTTTTAAACTTTCTTTTTTTAATTTTTAAAAGTTTTTATGGGTTCCCTGCTGTAAAAAAAATATGAGGAAGACTGGGCAAGAGGCATGACTTTCTGCTTTTTCATTAATTCCTCACTTATTCTCAATCTCCCTCACGGTCACATAAACCACACACGTATACCATCAAACGAATTTAAAGAGAGAGAGAGAAAGTGCTTTTGAAGACAGAGGGTTCATACCTGTGTGGATGGAGGAGAATCGAGCTCACAACTGCCCTGGCTGTCAACATCATCGCCATGGTAACCATCAACAGATACGGTGATTTCAGGGACTGTTTCGAGTTCATCCTCGTGGAACGAGTGTCGTATACCGTGGGGTATGTCGGGAGGGCTTCTTGCAACAGCACCGTCAGACACACGTCTCCATGGATTACTACTGGGTGTCTCTTCGTTAGTGTCTGTCCACAAAGAAAGGCACTCTTAGGAGATATCTTTGCGTATAAAAGTTAGGGTGGAGAATAGTGCCGTGACATTCGAACGACTTTCGTGTTCCATCAATATGATTGGATATCCTACGCTTTGGGGCTTTTGATTGGTTGGTGATGAAAAGAAAGTCATTTGAGTGTCAATGTACTGAATGTTCACACAGTTGACATTAATATGGCCTCTCAAATATTTGAATCATTCATGCTTGTTCGCATAATAGAATATAAGAACTCCTGTAGTATGACAATAATGTGAGCTCCTTAAAAAACAATACCATGACGCGAAAAAAGATCTCATGCCCTTACGTCTCAAGTTTAAATTATCTTACAGTGCTTTCCAAATGACAAATTTTGCCATTGTGACGGAGTGGCCAATCAAGGCTTTTCCATGACCTTCTATAGGAGCGTGCTCTTAAAAACTTTGTGTCTTCCGACAATGCCATGGAAACGCTTTGATTGACGTCTACCAAAACCCTTTGACTCTATTTTATCACGAAGCCAAACTGTACGATTTCGCAAATTCATTGCGGGAAGCATTGTAATAGACCTAGTCAGTTTTCCATTTCAGACCACGTATCATTCCCTTGAGTATTATTCATTTGTTTAAATCTCGTTCATAAAAACTTTATGGTAAACGTAAGATATAACACTCAAGGGAATGACCTGTGAGTGGGGTTATAACCTCTATCTTTTGCATGGAATGCGTAAAGAAAACAAGCGTGTTATTCTAGCAATTTCTAAAGCCATTTTCTTTACAGGCCCAAACACGTTCAGTTAATAGAATGCACATTGTTCACCTCTACAAAAGATTACTTTTACCACCATGAGAGCCATTCAAATCTCTGTTGCCAGTGATTTTCTTACTTACTAAATAAGCTTTCTTTGGGGTCGTCATGCTAAATTGCTTTGGTTTTCTTTATGGCATGGTTAGTTTACGATGAATTATAAGACAATGAAATAACAAAAACATGGCCGCCATTTTAGTTGATACAACACATTTTTTCCCGTGTTATTTTTTTAACTCACTGAAAAAGCTTTCTTTAGGGTTGTTAACACAAGTATGTATTGTATTGTTCTTTTTGGTTTTCCTTATAGCACAATTGATTTGCGATGAAATTATAAGAGAATGGAATTACAAAGTCATGGCAGCCATGTTGGTTCATACGACAAAAGGAATATTTTAATAAAAAATATCTTCGAAATCTATCAGCGTGACGGTTATAAGATCGAGAAATTGCAGGCCGGGATTGCAATTTATCTCAAGTGAATAAAAATGCTGCCATGTTGGTTAAAATAACAAAAGAAAGAAAAGAAAAGAAATATTCATCGCCGAAGTAAACCAAGATGGCGGCTACTACGTCATTCTTCAAGTTCGATTTTTCACTGAAGAATAAATTTTCACTAAAAAAATTTCACTAAACCAAGTGTACAAAAACAAAACCAATGCATAAAAAAACACTTTTTCAAACATAAACACAGATAAAATACATGATATTGATAGTTACCTAGGACGCTCGGTGAGCTCAAAGTTCTGTGTAGAGTTGGGTTTACTTCTAGTGAGCTATGTAAAGACGTGGAATCTCCCCAATACCTCCTTACATCGCTATACTTTCGTCTTTCCGTCAGCGATTGAGTTTGTAAATCAACGAGTTGACGATGAAGAAGTCTCACTTTAGTAGAGTCCGTTAGATTGCTTTCGTTGTCGATCGATGAAGTCGAATCTTTGGAATTTTTTCGCCACCTAAAGAAAAACGTAGTTTTTTAAACTGATGTTAAAGATAGATTTTTAAAAACCTTTGTTTATCCCTGAGGAGTAGATGATCAGATAAGATTGCCAATTTCCATGGTAGAAATATCTGTTAAAGGTGCAACAATAGATTGTAGCAGAATCGTATTGAATGGTCTGTTTTTATCTGATAAATTTTAAATGTTTTTTAAAGAAATATCATAGTTAATATGATTCCGATATGGCCGCCATGTGTGAGGTCCACTTCAATCACTGACCAGATACAATACTTGTAGAAAACCAAAATTTAAAATTACAGAAAACACTTTAAAATGCTAAAGGAAAAGAAGCTTGTTTTCAATGATTTTAGGTGGGAAATTAAGCACGTTTTCGTACGCTGAACCACGTATGTTACAAAATGAAAGACTTTCAGTTGGGGAGGTTAACTCAACACCAATCATTTCCTCCTTATTCGAATACAAAAAATTCTCACGAAAATCGAAACTAAAAATTAAGGATATTTAAGCTTCATAGAAAAAAAATGAAAAGAGAAAATGTGAAATGCTTTTAGAAAGATTCTGTAGAACAAGTCACGTGAATGAACCAGAGCTACAACGCAACCTTTAAAAAGTTGTCTTTTGAACATTATTTTGTTCTAAGCCTGTAAAATTATATTTAAACTCAGAGGAGTCCTCTGATTTAAACTTAAGTTCAAGAATCAGGGGAAAAGAGAATATAAAGTATATCGCAATGAGCGTGAGAGAGAGAAAGAAAATTGAACTGTTTAGGCTTACCTGAAGTCCTCTACCTTGGGTACATCACTAGAGATAACTTCGTGTTCCTTGTTAGTTTTCCTGCTACCTTCTCTTCTCCACTCCAAGTCATGTGTCGAAGTCGCTTTATCTTGCTTCGCGGAAACATTCCGGTTCAATTGCTCCATTGAGGTGGAAGCGCTTCTAGTAATTCGCATCGAAGTAGAACGTTTATCTTCGTCGGTGTTTAGATAAGAGCTGTCGCTATCGGCCGAGTTGGAGCGCTTGCTCTTAGCGGGAGGCACTGCCAAGCGACTGGTGTAAGCTTGAAGCTCATTCTCTCGTGATAACTCCTCGTTGGGGTCGGAATCTACCAATAAAAAATCATAACAAACTACCATTAAAACGATTAAGAATCGAAGTTATTCAAACTCAATCGCCCAATGGTAATATGCTTTGTATATTCAACTTAGAAAAAATAATTTTGATTTTTCAGTAGAAAGTTGCTTGCAATAAATTCCCATTCACTTGGAGAACTTACAATCGTTCGCAAAACTTCGCTCTACAAAAAAAAAAAAAAACTGAATACAAATGTGTACTAGTATTCTAAAAAAGTTTTCTAACTTCACTTCTAGAACTCGTATTTTCTAAACAAAGTAACCTCTGCTATTCCTAAAAAGTAAAAAACAATCCTAGTATATAGAGACAAAGTATTTTGTACAAAGACTAAATTTTGTAGATTACGAACGGGCAAGCCAACTGCGCATGCTCAATGAAAACTTATATTAAAAGGATGATGTATGGAGTCAATAGAAGTGAAATAGGTCAGTGCAGGACAGAGTAATTGTTTGGGCGGTGTTTATGTCTGAGGTATAATGATTTGATTGACTTGTTGTATTCAGGAAGGTTCGATGTTAATCCTTAATTTATTGCATTCGAAGTGATGTTGATAAAAGTCAACAAATACAACACGTCATTTCTTTGCAAAGTTTAGAGCGGTGAGATAGTACTAGAACGTAGCCAAGATTGTCGCCAAGATTACAATATTATCCTAATTATTTTTTGAAAATTTGGGAGCCACGTTTTTCGGGGGGAAATATTGATTCCATTTTGATCGCAACCTTGTGGTAAAATTTGCAACAATTAAGGCCTCGATAAAGTTTATCATAACACAATTGCACTTCATTAAATTCTACTTAACATCAATCTGTTCACTGACGATAAACTTTGTAAAAACAATTGAAGTACTTTGAATTGTTAACAAAACAAAATGCGGAGAAAGTGTGAGAATTTCTGTTCGAACTTGTTTTCAGCTTCGAATCGAAAAGCTGGAAAACTTAAGTATTTATTTGAAACGCTAAAAACGAAGACAAAAGCATTGGTGGTTTAATAACGTAAACGTGAAAAGTTTCTGTAAACGTTTGGCTTTGTTTACAGCCAAAGAAAGGTAACTTCTTTGAAGAAAAATTTCATAGTAAATGCGGTAAACGTGATAGCGGACCAAATGGGTTTGTATGCGTAGGAATTAAGTTGGTTTTGCCCAATATATGACCGGAATCACAGTAAACACTTTGTTTTAAACAAACCGCATCAAGGAACCATTACTAAAGATAATTGTTTACCTAAAATCAGATGTATTTGAAGATAGCACAGTCTATGACAATAATTTCGGCTCTAGCAAGTTAAATCACAATTTTTTTGGAATCCATTACAGTGCTCAACATCTGTTCGCGATAAAGATTCTCATTTTTAAGAAATCTTTGTTCTTGTACGCAATTCTTACAAAAAAAATTCTTTGAGCTTAATGATAAAGTCACGAATGTCTGTGGTTACGGCTTGGGATTAAAATACTTTTAATTTTTAAGATTGATCTGCAGGGATTCTGATTGTTTCGTTAGCAACATGAACTACATCGAAAGGGTTGAAAAAGGAGTCATTTTCGTTGTAATATTTTTTTCTGCGGCAGAAGAATAGAATTTCTAAATACCTGAACTAATAAAAAAATCCAAAGTGAACAAAGCTACATTTTTGGATCATCTTTAGTGCGTCAAAAAATATTTTTTCCAAAATAATTCCAAGGCTTTAATTACAGATGACTAAGTTTTTCGTCATGTTCAGTTCTTCGCGACAATTCTATTAACTATGCTTCTCTCTTTACCTTCAATCTCGTTCAAATTTTCTCTCAAACTTCTCTTCCACCAGGAAACCTTGTCCAACGTTCCACAAACATAAACAACCTTCCCTGCGCGAAGTTTCTGTGGAATGACCGCCAAACCAAACGAGTCACAACTTTTACTCCTCATACGAGCCTTGGGAGGCATCAATGCTTGCATCAAAAAATGGCGGGAAAATCGTTTAGCTCAAAGTCAAGCACCCTTGAAATTCAGCTTAGACTTTTCAACACGATAACCATCGACATCAAATATCCTGACCTCGAATTGCTCAAATCTTGATTTTTTTTACTCTACAAATGCCCTGGAATATATTAGGATTAACTGATGGCGCACGTACCGGTCACGTGATCGGATAAATCTACGCACATCCCGTCAACTTTCTCGGTCCGCGTGGGAAAACTTTTGAAGAAAAAAAGCGAATTTTGATGAGAACTTTGGGGTCAAATTGAGTATAGAATGTTTTCTTTGAAGAAACGAGAGGAAAAAAGTCCAAAACGTCGAGCTTAATTGATATCATGAATTGAAATTTGGTAGGTTCAACGAAGCTAAAAACACGAACACTTGGTTCGACCAATCAGAGTAACTTAGTTACGTGACCGATAGTTCGTACCTCAATTTAAGAATTTCCGAAAGATTTTCCTAAAGAAATGCTTTTGAAAGCTGAGTAAATAACGTATTTTCATTTGACTTGAAGTCAAAAGTACAAGCACATCTTTATTCTTTAAGTTATAGTCATGACAGTTCTAATGTACCCCGAGGCAAGAGTGTGTTTTTCTAAAGCTGAAAGGAATTCTCCTAGCTTATATTTATTCATTTTCTATACTAACTTTGTTTTATTTTAGGCAATTAATAAAAGTATAACGAGTAAGAGGCATTTTCTTTTATAAATTTGTAATCATTGCCAATAAAAATTTTATGTTGAGGATATTGTCGAATCGTTGGAGCTAACACCAATGAAGTAATATAATATAGCAACACGAAACAAAAGAATTGGAAGAAAAAGAGATATTTATCGTTGTTTTAAAGGGCCACTTGGACGAAAATCGTTCCAAAATTAAAACTCTTTCATTCGAGCTGGAACTTTGCTGAAATAATCTTGAATACATTAAGAACCACCCACTGGAATATCTTTCTAATATTCGAAAGGAAAGGGCCAAAATTTTACGATTTATTTTCGTCCGCCATTAATTTCTTTGTGTCACGGCCAACGAGTCATTATGTACAGCAGTTTTACGCTGTGACGTCATTTACTCAACACCGTCATGTTAGCGTCGTTTTGACCATACATTTCTTGTTAAATCACCTGAAGTTTATTTGATGTTTTAAACGCGTTATCGTGAAAAGAATCTCTAAACAGACTTTTTTTAAACCTTTGATACCTCTTCAAATATAATGGAAACTCCTTTGGACGCTCGCTTTGTCAATCCTGAAGAGTTAGAACCATAAGTTATAATGTATGAAGATGAAGCCGAACTAGAAGAAGAAGAATTGCTTGGGAAGAGGTTTTCATAAAAATTCCTTACGTTCATTTCATTATTTGTATTTGCTACATACTGTCCATGATATAAAGATTTTAAATTTGAAGTTTCAATGTAATCTAATAGTGATTGATGTTATGAATTCTGCGTTGTGATATAAAGATTTGTGACAATATACTTAGATCTATGTGCCGAATAATTTAGAATGTGAGCTCGTAATTCTCCTAGCTGATTTACTACAGGACGGTTATTATTTGCTTCAAAATGTTTATTATGCATTGAATAGGTACAAACATACGATTATCTAATATTATCTTTGTAAAAGAACATGTCAAAGGTTTCTTATTTATTACTCGCGCGACAGTGGCGTCTGTCACTCAGCTCGTAGATTTTTCTTTCATTGTGTCGGATGTCTCGCGGACCCAAATTGTGGGGTTGCTCTTTGCCCTTGTATGTAAATATACCTTGAAAAGTTGTTATCCTTAAAATGATTCGAATAAATCCCGAATATCTCAGTCACTTCGCGCGATGGAACCGCTAGAATCTCGTCCATGCGTCCTACTTTGTTGTGATTCTTGGCGTGCCGAGATGTATTGAAATTTTCGAATTATGATCGACAGTATTATTGAAAGTAAAAAATTTCAGCGCCTAGACATTGTTTGGTCATATAGTAGTTAGGAAACCGAATGAAACATTATATATTTTCTGAATAAACCAAATAAACCGAGTTTTACGAACATGGCACATACATTACCCACCAATGTTTTGGTTTGGGTTGAGTAAATGACGTCATAAGTACTCGTGCCAGTCCTCTTGAGCCGAATTCTGTGAGTCAAAGAAATTAATGGCGGACGAAAATAAATCGTAAAATTTTGGCCCTTTCCTTTCGAATATTAGAAAGATATTCCAGTGGGTGGTTCTTAATGTATTCAAGATTATTTCAGCAAAGTTCCAGCTCGAATGAAAGAGTTTTAAATTTGGAACGATTTTCGTCCAAGTGGCCCTTTAATAGCAAGTTGTGTAAGCCTGGAGCAAGACAAAAGATAAACCAAAAATAATTGAGGAAAAGGCGGACGTTCACATGGACGAAATCCAATTGAAATAATTTTAGCTTTAAAATCTGTCATTTACAATGATAAATGTATGTACTAACGATATGTTGATGATGTTGGTTACTGAATGAAACGAATATCGGTATTTTCCATAGTCAAGTAAATTGGGTGATAGTCTTTGCTTATTTTTTTAAATTAATCTTTAGAGACATTAGATTAAATATATATATACATATTATATATACATATCAATTAACGTGGTTTTTTGAGTCCATTTCAAAAGGTGTAATACAAAAACTAACCGAGAATCTAGAATAAAAACGCTTTAATCTTTTCAAATTGCTTGGGATTAAAATGTCGTACGAAATATAGGATTTCGTGACACTGAACAGATAATCAATTATTAAATATATTAAAGGCGAGCCAGTTTGCATTTGATTAAAAATGGATTCTTATTTTTATAGTTTTTGTTTCTATCGCATGATAGGCTTTCTTCCTAAAACAGATGGAAGGCGAGTAGAAATCTATTCCAATTCCCTTTAATCAATTAACCTGTGCAGCAGACGTGGCGTTCAGCTAAGAATATCGATTTTAGTTTATTTTGGCATAAATAGAATAAATTATAAAATATATTTACCCCAAACCTGCATTTAAACTTAAAACTTCATTTCAATTCTGTTATAAATCAGAGAAAACAGGAAGTACTCACATATCTTACCTGTTTCATCCTCGTACAATCCCAGCAACGTCCTCTCATATTTTCTCATATTCAACTTCAGTTGTCTGTTTTCCTTTGCCAGCCTTTTAAAAGTCTTCAAAGCCTTCATTTCGCGTTGAAGAGCATTTTGAAGCCTTTCTCTTAGTATTTTATTCTCAGCTTTGAGTATATGGAATCGTTCGCCGAGTTGTGAGCCATTTTCAAAAGATCTTCCTCGAGTTGCCTCACCATGCGATCGTGTTGGCTTCTGTTCCATTTGTTGCAGAGCATTCATATTTTGATCGAATACATCGAGTACTTTGTCAATTGTCCGTGAATCCAAGCTATTCAGATCAGAACTAGACTGCCTTGGCTTGGAATGAGAGCTAGGGATATATTCTCTCGTCCTTCGTCGTCTTGGAGGAGGAGAACGACCTGTTTGGGCCCGTTCAGACATTCTTCCGCGATCAACAGGCAAATCCATCATTCCCAGTCGCTTCTTAAACCCCTGCTATCTAAAAAGTTTTCCAAGAAAAGATGATTTTTTAATGAGCTAACAGGTTACTAACTAGAAATAATTTATTAAGCAAACAGAGTCATATCACAAATATTATTATTTCTGATCATTTTATCCTCGCTGCGAAGTACGATTACGATTCGTCATTACTTTGAAGTTGTCTGTCTATCGTCGGAAAAAGCATTTAGGTCACTATCTTCAAAATCTTGAGCAATAAAACCCCGAAGAATTTATAACTCTGTCTCCAGTAAAAACAAATGTCATCAGAATTAACTGACGATATTCAAAATCTGGGTTTGAAGCGCTTTAATGCGCCAGAACGAAGAAATAAGGACTGAAGACTAAAGTCTTTCAGGATAGCATCAAAAATATTTAAGTTACAGGCACTTAAGTCGCAACAAGATTACTATTATCACTACCTTTGCTGTTATTATAATCACCAGTTAGCTTGTGCTTGACGTTTAGTAAAAATCATTTGCCATTGATTTAGATGTGCTATATTGGTTTCGATATCCAGGCAATTAGAAAGTTTCAAGCTCTGTGAGTCATCACTTAAATTCACGCAAAAAAACACTAAATCACCTGTGCAATATGTTTGGAAACTCACCATTTAGAAGAATAGCTTTGTTTGGAGTCCATGTTAGTCGGCAAGCGAGCTTTATTTGGTGCTTTGACGAAGTTGTTGATCACTAATGAATAAAATCGAGAGACAAAATAAAATTTCAATTAGAATGCATGCATACATTCGGTGTATTGTTCCTTGGATACCATGAAGGTTTACGTTAAGAACACCGCTATTATTCCCAAGTCACAAGGGATTCACAGTCCAATGCATTGATGAAAGGCTTTTTATTGATTTTCCAAGCAGCCGGCAAGACAAAGTGGCCGGCAATTCAACGACTGTGCAAGAAAGCCAGGAACCGTAATTTTACCTCATTTTCTCTCTCCAGACAATCTATACTTAAAGATTTAATATATTCTAGATTGCAGACTCCAGCTGTTTAGATGGCCTTGCATCAGTACCTCTTTTAGTTATCTTGGCCGGGCCTAGTTTTTAAAGCAAAGAGACTAGCATGAACCTGACACAGAGCCATTTAGAACACACAAATGCATGTCGAAAAGATTACTGATAAACATAATTGCCGAATTTAAGTCAAGTTAACTTACTAGTATTTTAAGTTGTCACATAGTTAACTATGGTTGTCATTAGCTTTAGTTTTCGACGTGTTGCAGCAGACGTGTAATGGCACGAGAGTTCAATTCAACTTCCAAACACCTTTTACTACAAACATGCTTCCAGTGATTATATGGTCAAAACAGCAATAACATCCCCTTGTGGCAAATAAATGGGCCAGTATCACCTTCAAGCTTTTCTATCCTAAAATACTAAATATATAGCAACCTACGTGTCAATATTTGCTCTTTCATCCAGACCTCTTTAAGTCAACAAAAAAAATTACCAAAGATCCGGCAACATTATGCAAAACCAGCTCAAGTAGACTTTCAAACTGTGGACATACCATGAAAGATCGATCAAGAACCTCAAGCAGATCAAGAACTTTTATCTTCAACTCCGCGAGTCAAGAATTTTGAACGTTTTGACCTCGATCGCGTCAATCAGCGGTAAAAATGACAGATCTTAACTAAGTTAACGCAAATGAAGTTTGGGATTAAAGACATGGAATAGAGTTGGCGGAACAAAATCTGGGTGTAAGGATGCGGACGACATGACCTTAGTCCACAAGTAAACAGTGATTGGGAAATGATGTGATTAGGAAATGATGTTAATAAATCTTGACAGTTTATCCTAATGGAATTTTCAGATGTCAATTTAAATAACGAGCAGGATTTAGACGATCTAGGACAGCTCCGTTTTTGGAAGGTTACATTTAGCTTCTGAAAAAAAGTTCAGAAACCACTTTTTTTTGTCATTCCATTGAGAATAAATGCTCTAATTTATTAAGAAAAAGTGCAAGTCCAAAGGGAAAACTATAAATTGAATTCCATGAGGAAGAACAGAGCATATAGTGGTATTCAGTTTTGAGTTGTTTTTTTTTTTTTTTTGCAGTATTTGTGCCAAGAATGTGCCTATTTATTGGATGCACTCATACGCATTAAATTACTTAAATATTATAATTTCCGACAGTAGTGAAGGTTGTCATCAAGTTGAAGCATTTGAAGTGAGCGTGCGATAAGATAGTTTACTTTTATTGTTTATTCAGCCGAGTGCAGGGCCGAAAAGTCAAATAGCATCACTAAAAAGGTTGTCTGCCTTCAGTTAGTGAAAGTCAAGTGGTACTGCCTTAACAGACCTAGTCTTATCTTATCTATGCCTCAATATACGAGACAAAAGCATTGATCAAGCTCAGAAAATAAGGATCAACACCTTGGTAATTCGAAATATCACAACAAAAACAGCATTATCATCTAAATTGGTTTCAAAATGTATACTTCTTGAGGTAGCTAGATGTAAGATAAAACCTAGGAGTATTGGATGTTGGAATGAAGTCATGTGTGAAGCTGCTAACTACTTCGCTTTCCACAAAGAGCAAAGTGCCCACTTTCATGGTTGTCCCGCCTCTATGTTTAGGACAAGTTATTTAAGCAATTAAAGCAGTTTTTCGACAAATAATCCTTGTTAATGGACTGTCAAGGAGACAATGTATTAAATTGATGTGTTAAACGGTTTGAACTCGGCTACTCGGCTCGAACCTTCCAAACACTTTCTCACTCCAAGAAAAGATTTTTCCAAAAGCGAAAGTACATCGACGAAGATCGCTTTGCGGCTGAATTTAACCGCATACATGCATATACGCAATAGAAAATTCAACTTCTAACCATAATTATTAATCCAGACTTCAATGGATCCTTGAAACCAATATGTTATATAACCACCAAGTTGCGTGATGCCGGCAACAGAATAAAAAGTGCGTAAATTCAGTTTCCATTCTCTCGCGAATGGAAGGACATAAGTAAAGACAAAAAAATAGCGAAATGATTTGAATTCTTTGAGAAAATTCTTATTTATAAATACAAACACTTTTTGAATGCATGTTTTCTAATCTCAGTACTACAAAAAATTTAAGGGTTTTTAAAAAACCTAAGAAAAGACAAAATAGCAAAAATAAGAAACACCAAATAAAGCTCCTATTTTTTTTGGCCATTTTTATTTATTCTTTCCCAGTTCTTTTTCCAAAATAAGGACTTGAATACATTAAAAAAAAGACGTGTTTAGTTCAGTGAGCACTTATAGATTTTGTCGCGCTATTACTGCAAACTTACCGGACTTATTTTGTATCACCTATTTCTCTTACTTTGAGCGCTCATCTTGTAGCTTGAAGTAAACTTGCTAATAGGTAAACTGAAACATCGAAAATTAGATGTCTGTAAGCGTCTTGTTTTCAAGCAAGTTTGTCAGGTTTTAAAAGTGACAAAGGATCAACTTCCTGTGTCTTTAGCACTTTTTGAACACCAAGTTTCAATACCTATATCGATAAAACCCCGACTGAGGTTTTCTCATTTTCTTTAATGCTAGCAACAATACAGCGTTTTTTAACCTAACTTTATGAGAATACAAATAGATTAGGGAAACCTGCCGTGTTCTCACGACAACGGACTCAAATACTTCCTTTTTTTTCTCTGTTGCCTCAAAAACAAAACCTTTCGTGAGCTGAAAAGTTCCTTTGTAATAATTGTTTATTCTACCAATTATGTGATAAATTAAGTAGAGGAAAAGCAAGAGTCACGTACGACAGTAAGAAAGAATTAATCTTTTTCAAGAGTTGGGACCGAAGGCGATCGTGTCATTTTATAAAATAGTATGCAGTTCATGTTATAGTCCCTCATTAAACGGATCCCAGAGTTCTCGAGTTCAATGGCTAGTTGTTATGAAGTTAAAATACGCGCATCAGCTCGAAACAACTTGGGGGGTATTTTGCATTGTGTACACAGGCTTTACGCACAGCAATATCAAGGAATACCGACTATTTGACGCACCATGTGAGAGAAGAGGCCGGCATGCTTTTGAACTAATAATATCAAGGTTCAAAGAAAGTAATATAATAATCTTTTTGGTCAAATATGATACATGATTTAAATACTAAAGGTAACTGTGTTTCTTTTTGCATTTGGTATTATAGAGCAGAGCAGAAAAGAGGAAACAAACGAGAGGAGAGGAAAGGAAATGAATGGAAGGGAGAGAATGTGAGAAAGGGAAAAAAGGAAAAGCAATCAAATGAATCAACCTTTTATATATACTGCACTACTTCCCTATGTGGGAGTATAACTTACCAAATGCCTGCTATCTCTGACCCTCAAATAAAGAAGTCTCAGAATCTCAATAGGTGTGACTCCCAGTTACATGTGTAGTTTTGTTAACTGAACCAATCTTCTTGGATGGTAGAGCAGGATAGGAAGTGGTTCCACCCTGGTATATAACATAGATATTTATTTATTTATTTGTTTGTTTGTTTATTTATTTATAATAACTTTATTTGCAAACAAAAATAACTTTATTTGCAAACAAATAATAGAAGAAAAAAAATTGCAAAAAGGGTATATAAGTAAAGCTCATTCTATCCATGTTAATGACTGCTTCAATCAGTTCTTGACCCTTGTATTAATCCTTGTACAAACTTGACTATCGAATAAATATGGTGTCATCTAAAGATTAAATAAATTTCAAATTTCACACTAGTTTTTAGCTAGTTATATCTTCTTAAATTTCAATATATACAATATTCCAAGGTGATCCATATAGAATTTTCAGAATACCATCCATCTAACAAAAATTCCTTCAGAATTTATTTTCCAACAATTTTCCATCTTTCTGACCACTGTTTTTCCTGGTACAACATTTCCAGACTCATCCATGCATGATTCCAGGTAAAAAATATCAAGAACATCAAAGCTTTGTAGATATCGTGCAAGGTGTTTATAACCCCAAGCTTCCCCTCCTGGGTGATGACTGTTATCTGATATTGTAACCATTGCTTCATTAGCCTTTTAAACCTACAAATAGATTTTTTGGGGGGTAGGGGGGATTATTTTTTGTGTGGGTTTCCTGTGGATTCTAAGAGTAAAATTTGGTCTTCCTGTGGTTACCACAGGTAACCCATACCAAACCTATTAAAAGTGTTTTTAAAGCTGATGAAAAACATAAAAAACATTATATTTGTAAGGATACAAACAAAAAATAAGAGAAAAAAACAAATTGACTAGAAATATTTTATATTGTTACCCATTTCATTATTAGATCATTGAATTTTTTAATTCACTGCTTTGGAGAAATTTGCTTTTAACAAAATATATACTCTAGGCTTCCTGTAATATGCCCTACTGAAGGATGCCTGAAGAACTGAAAAATATTTAGAGATCAGTCCTCAAGCCCAAATGGGCTACGAGTCAATAGCAGCCCAAAGCCCAAATGACATGACGAGCTGGAGAGCCCATTTTACGGTAAACAGCATGTAGTCTTGGTTGCTACAGATAATAGTTAATCCGATTTCCGTGATGTCAAGATGACGAATGCCAGGCAAAAACATCAAGCATCTGTAAATATGCCTACACTCGATCTATTTAGAGTTATAAACCATGTCGCTCGGCTATGAAAGTCCCAATAAGACACCCAAAACATAACATACTTGTCATATAATCACTTATTACCTGTAGCATTAAAAATGCCAATGAAACAATTCGATTGAAATAAACATTTATGAAAATATATACCTTTAACCCGCTCCCAATAGAACAACACAAGCTAAGAACAGACGTATTATGTACAAAACAGAAACAGAGTCACATCTATCACAAAACACAGTGATCTAAGTAAGCATACACATTATACAGGTATACGAGTACCTAAGTATAAATGTGCCTACAGATCTATCACAAAACACAGTGATCTAAGTGAGCATGCAAATTATACAGGTATGACGAGTACCTAAGTATAAATGCTGCCTACAGATCTATTACAAAACACAGTGATCTAAGTAAGCATGCAAATTATACAGGTATATGAGTACCTAAGTATAAATGCTGCCTACAGATCTATCATAAAACACAGTGATCTAAGTAAGCATGCAAATTATACAGGTATGCGAGTACCTAAGCATAAATGCTGCCTACAGATCTAATACATAACACGGACAGTGACCTAAGTAAGCATGCAAATTATACAGGTATATGAGTACCTAAGCATAAATGCTGCCTACAGATCTAATACAAAGACAATAAACGCACATCACATACATAAAATAACAGCAAAAGGGTTAGATAGGCAGTGATAATGTGTAAGAAAAACCTGACATCCTTTGATCTTGGTCAATAGTTCATCGAAACGTTCTCAGTGACCCTTTCAAATAAAGCGCCACAATAGAGTTACATGATATCTTATAACGACGTAAATATTGTTTCAGTGATGTAATGTGCCGTCCATTGATAGTGGCATGCTATGTGCTCATGCTGTGTTAATCCGTACGATGACATGCATTATGCAAGTATTCCCTATGCAATGAATAGAAATGAAATCTGAGACGAGCACTTTGAAAGTGCTGCTTCACGCCGGTAACTAAGCCGTGTAGCTCGTCATGCTATTGACTTATAGGCCATGAGAGCAAAAGGACTGTTTTTTTTAGTCAAATTCAACTAGTTGGTCAAATATTGCAAACAATTTTAGTTTTCAATTAACTACTAGTAAACTTAGGAGTAAACTATAACTTATAGCCTAGCTAGTAGTAGTTCATCCAATCAGAATGCAGCATTGATGATACACCGCTATTTGGATTTGACTATTAAGATTTTATTCATAAACTTGCTATTATTTTCATGGCATAATATATTTACAAACCTTCATTATAATCTTGCCGAGGGTAAGGGTTTCCAGGTCTGTCAGTGGTACTCACTTCAAACAGTGCACCATATGAAACACCATACTTTATATTCTCTTAATCTTTTTCCAAACTCTATCAGTCAATTCAAATCCTATTCTATAAAGGCTGATCAAAATGACCAATAATCAAATTGACCAATAACCTCTGGTTGAATTTCTCTTAACATTTCATACTGCTCGTCATAATACTTCATCGTCGTTGCTTCTGTTTACCCGCACTTGTCCTCTGCTTTACAATATTCCTCCTCTGAGTAATGTATCTGCATTCCATCTACCTAGTCCAATAAATATTTGCTCTTAATTCTTTAACAACAACAACAACTGCAATTACCGTAAGCAACAATAGCAAATATAACGGCAACAACAGCAGCAACAAAACATTACAGTAACAGCAATAACAACAACAGCAATAACAACAACAGCAACAACAGCAGCAATAACAGCAATAGCAACAGCAGCAACAACAGCAGCAGCAACAACAGCAGCAATAACAACAGCAATAACAACAGCAGCAATAACAACAACAGCAACAACAACAACAGCAACAACAACAACAGCAACAACAACAACAGCAACAACAGCAGCAATAACAGCAACAGCAACAACAACAGCAACAACAGCAGCAATAGCAACAGCAGCAACAACAGCAGCAACAGCAGCAGCAATCACAGTAGCAACAACAACATAAGCAGCAGCAATAACAACAGCAATACCAACAGGCTATTGAGCCCTGCAACAACAACAGCAACAACAAACAACAACTAGAGCAACAGTAATAACAGCAACAACACTACAAACTTAAGTTTATAATTAGATGAAAATAGGTAAAAAGATTTCTAATAGATAATATAAGCAAGGAATTATTTATAAATGATTCGTCAAAATGAATGGTTGTGCTTAAAGATACAAACCTCTATCTCATTTTCATTCAAGTCTTTACTAGAATACCGTGGCATATGCTGAGATAGTTCATAATGTGTAATGTCTAACTATTTCCTCTAGCCTTTCACATCCTTGAGTACAAAACTCTCCGTTGTGGCTGTGAGAAGTTACTGGCATTTTAATGAAAAAGTCCGAGCTCCACCTCATGTCTTGTAATATAGTATAGTAACTATAATGTCCAATATTTACGCATCCATATATTCTTGATTTCGTTAGTCTTCATTAGCCTTCATTAGCCCTCATTTGCCTTCCTCGCGGGTTTATACCCTCATCAGGGCTCATTAGTCTTCATTAGCCATCAACAGGGTTTATTACCCTTCATCAGGGTTCAAAAACCTTCAAAAGGGCTCAAAAACATTCATAAGCCGTCATCAGGCTTCATCACCTTCATCAGGGGTCATTAGCCTTCATCATGGTTCAACAGCCCTCACTAGCCTTCAACAGGGTTCTTTAGCCTTCATTAGCCTTCATTAGGGTTTAACAGCTTTCATCACCCTTCATCGGGGTTCATTAGCTTTCATCACCCTTCATCGGGGTTCATTAGCCTTCATTAGCCTTCATCAGGGATCATTAACCTTCATTATAATATAACTGTTCTAAATCTCGCGTTCTGATTGGTTGTGAGTGCGTGCTTTATGAGAGAATACAGCACGCTCGCGTACTTTCAGTTACGACATTCATGTAATTGGTATTTTATAAAAGAAACAAAAACTTTACTTGCTGTGCTGTTTAGAGTTATAAAACACTTGGGGATTGGCAAATAACTCGAGAAGTGTCAAGAAGCACTCCGCTACGCTTCGTGCTTCTCCTAACACTTCTCTCGTGTTCTCCTAACCCCGCCGCGTGCTTCAGAACTGCACACAGCACGCGTGCGCGTTTTCTCTTTCTTCATCAGAGATTATTAGCCTTCATTTTCCTGGCACCAGGGCTCAATAGCCTTCATTAACCTTTATCAGGCTTCATTAGCCTTCATCGTATCAGGGTTCGCCCCTTCAACCTTTTTATACTGAATGTAGCTCCATGGATACACCACTAAACTTTGCTTTAATCATAGGAGGAGCTGAGATGAACAAATCCCTCGATTGTTCAGAGAGTACCGATAAAACAGAGTGACGCCAGATTTTGATGTGGATTTTAGGTCCTTGTCAGCCCTGATGGTGGATAGACGCTTATCTCTACATAATTCTTTGCGATATTACAGGCATTCTCTGTTACTGCACGCGCCCTTTTGACGCAAAAAGATTTATGCTCTCTTGGCGAAATCTATACTATAAAATCTATCTGTACTCGTGACTTTTGAATCACGCCAGATTCCTTTGTTCACAACTTAAGCCTCACATCGGTGCGAGTTTTGAGTCTATAGAGATGCACAACTAACTAGAAACAAAGTGCAAATGAAGGAAGCGGCTGTCATATTTAGAACTGGGATACAAATGTTTACGGAATTGAGATTATTATTTGAGGCTCTACAGGTATTTCAATCAGCTTTATTTAGGGTATGTTACTGCGTTATATAAAGTATTAGATTTCGAAGTTTTAAAAATATATATAATTATAAGAAAATGAATCTTTGACAAGAGACCAAAAGGCACAACTTTACTAACTAGGCTTGAAGTCATATTACTGGAAATCGAATAAATAGAGGATATTACATGGGCGCGCGGAGATACGAAATTTATCTTCGAGTGTTGAAAAGATCTCTCACAAGTGAGCGCAGCGAACGAGTGAGAGATTTTCAACACGAGAAGATAAATTTCGTATCTCCAAGCGCCCATGTAATATTCCGTTTATTATATAATTATCAATGAAGTATGTTTTGACTTTTTCAGGCAATTCTTTCCGTGTATTTTTGAATAGCCATCGCAATAGTGTTATTTTCACACGTGAAAATAACATGTTATTTTCACGTGTGAAGATATCAATTTTTCGAAATAGAGAAAAATAGATATTTCATTGGTAATTATATAATAAAACGATTTCTTTCCATTTTTTCAGAAGGACTAGGACTAACACTTCGAGACCAAAAAAAGCCAAAGTCCACTAAGAAAAGGTTCGTACACATGAACTAATTGTATTGGATCGTTGTCGTTTTTGCTGCAAAAAAGTTCCGATGGGAATTATATATTTCGAAACGCTTCCATACTAATCGTCGAAACTTCGTTAACTTTAAGGCGATCATATGAGCTTTAAGTACTTTTAATCCATTTTTTAAACAAACGTCTAATTTCGCCGAAAATGGGATGTATAAGAAAATGACATTACGTCACTGTGTTGCTATAGTAACTCCGATTGTGATAAATAGTATATCATTTGAAACTTGAATCTATCTCTAGACACGACATTATTATTTATTTGAAATTAACTTATTGACAAAAACGCATTTCCTGTTCACACTTCGAAGGTACGCGACAAAGAAAACCCAGTCGAGCCACCTTATAGCTCCGCTAAAAATAGTCTAAAAACACTCCTAGTGTGAAATTAGAAAGGTTGCCTCTCAAGCTTGAGACGATAATTAGTTTTCGCTTAGATTTACTGATTTTAGTTAACTCTATATTTCTTTTTAGTTGTATTTATATTTTTCGTGATAGTGACTGAATGGTTGAGAGAGTAAGTACAATTATTTATAAAGACATAAGCTTTAACATTAGTTTTGCGCATGGACTCCTCCCCCCAGGGGAGTTAGATGTTTCTATATAAAACACGTTGGCCTAGATCCTAAATTACACACAAACAAAGGTGTAAAGTTAAATTAGACGCCAAAAACTTCTCATTTTGCCAACTTGTCGTTCTCAGAGAACGTTCAAATTATAGGAGAGACGATACTGGCACTCCTTGTTAGTTCTCACAGTGTTATTCTGGCACAATAACGCGAAGAGGCGAGTGAAACTTGGACCAAGGAAAAAAGACTGTCGAGGAAAAAATGGCGGAGCTACTGATAACAGGAGGCACGGGTTACGTACCAGAAGACGGCATGGTAGCTACTCATTTATTTTCTAGCGATGGCCTTACTTATAGGTAATGTTCATATCTGTATTTAGCATCTTTTGAAACAAAAAAACTGAAAAGATGTTGAGTAGAAACGACCTCATCAGTTCTGTTCGTCTTGACGCTCTATTTGGTTCACACAGAGCAACACGTGGAGTTTCTCGACTGTTCGTTTAAAATTTTTTGCTTCCTTTGAATTTTAAGATTAATCGTAATGCTTGAGTATTTTTTGTAGGATTTTCTTTGTGTCTTTTCATGTTTTCTTGTGATTTTCGCGGCTGTTTTTGCGAGACTTCGCTTCTTTTTTTTTTTTTTTGCACGAAAAGAGTTTTTATCAAAAACCAGCTGCTTTTTTGCTGTTTTGAACTTTTGCTTTTTGTTTTGTAGCTTTGATACCGAAAATAATGTCGAACAGACTAAAACTACCTTTAAAATATATCTTTTCGTGACAGATAAGTGCTATTTGAGTCTTTTTGCTGATATTTCGATTATGATATTATGTATTATAATCTACTTAGTCTTGTTTGACCACCCCTCCCCTCCTAAAAAATGAAGAGTTGAGTAAAAAGTATAAGATTCATAGTTTTATCGTATCATACAGAAAATAAGCATCCTTTCTTTAAATAGTTTGATGGTAAGCGATAAAAATATCCATCCATCCATCCATTATTTCATTTATTCATTCATTCATCCATCCATTCATTCATTCATCTATTCACATTTTATAATCATAAAATATAAATATTTGTTTTTCCCCATTTTCACTTACAATTACTTTTCAAAGGATGCACTTTTTCCCATTTTTATTTTCTGTGTAAATTACTGTACAAAAATGTCTTTTTTTTTTTTTTTTTACTTTTTACTAGAAAACATATCTTAAATGATAGGAAATTTACGGGGTAAAAAGGAATTAAAGCTTAGACATTCAAAACTAAGCATTACAAAATTATTTTGTGAAACAATTAAAAGCAGTCTTGGAAATTTAATTAACGTTTCAGTTTCCAATGGTGACCCTAATTAGTTTTACAATTTAATTAATCAGTTTGCAGTAATGATATTTTCAAGAAATAAGCAGTGTAGTTGAGACTGATTAAAAAGTAGATAACTTTCTTTTTAGCAAAAAAGTGTCTCTGTTGGACTTTTAATTTTTTTTGTCTGCAGATACCATAGATTATTACCATGGCACCATATTGATGGAATTAGAGGATGCAAATAGATATCTAAAATTTCCTTCAATTTTTCAATTGTAAATCTTTTCCCTCTAGCTCCTGCTTAACCTCTCTGTTAAATTATTGATTTCCTGATTATCTTTAAGCTGGCATTATTTCACATCGTTAGTACAGCAGCTCATTATAAGTCTTGAGTTAAGCTAATTTACAATATGCTAGAACATTCTGTGGCTTAAGACATCTTTCTCAAAAAAATGTAAATTTTCTGTATTACTTGAAATAACATTTTGAAATAATTCTGTTAAATTCTTAATGCCACAGTGTGTCAATAGAAATGTCGTTAAGTGAGTTTATGATTTCTCATACTTTCAGTGATTTCATCATTCTTCCTGGATTCATTGATTTTCTGGCAAATGATGTGGTTAGTATTCATTGCGTTTAATTCTTTTTATCAAGTCTTATATCAATGTTACTTTATGAATATTCTCATTTATTATAATATAATATGAAGTGAAATATTATGCAGTGAAATTATCAACCTTAGGGCGTAAACTGATTGGTTTCAAATTAAGTCAAAGGTTTATTGTTATATTCTATAAAGTAAAGCTGAATTTCTGGAAACAATTTCCAGATAAATTTTGTCTATTGAAGCTGACATGTTAGTAGAGAAATTGATCTAAACTTGTTCTCGGCCCAAATTTTTGACCAAGAGCCCTTTTTCTACAATTTCTAAATCACTGCCGTGTTTCTTGATTAAAAACTCATTTACTCAGGGTTAGCCTCGAATTAGTGTCAAAATATCCACAAATACCATTGGTAAAGTAAAGAATGCTCAACTTTAACGATACAAACACTTTGAAATTCCACTCACCTTTACATAAGAACATGTGAATATTCTACACAAAATCGAGGCTACACTTGAGAAACAGAGCTTTCATAAAATTTATAAGTATCTTGAGCAAAAAGAAATCTTGCATATTTAGCACAGTATATTACAAATATTGATTTATTAGTATTGTTACATTATTACTTTTCATAGTTTTTATAATATTATATTTATTTATTGTATTACAATGCATGAGTTACTCAAAAAATTTCAATTCACTTTAGCTTCAAAGCACTCTGTCATTGTGAATGTAAATTTAAGTGCAAATGAAACACAGTCTTCTGGATTTTCTTAGATTCTGTCAATCTAAAACATATCCACAATATTATTCAAAGAAAAAAACGTAATAAAGATGTCATCATTTCCCCAGGACTTGACTTCACCCCTCACCAAGAAGATCACCCTGAAGACACCTTTAGTCAGCTCACCTATGGACACTGTCACTGGTAAGAAAACTATGAAATAGAAAGCTTTCACGATGGCCTCATTTGACTCCCACTACCAGAATCTCTTGCCCACTTTCTTTCGTTCAGTTAGTTAGCAAATTCACAAAGCATCCTGGTATAGTGGGAGTCAACTGACACCATGCAAAAACTGTTATAATGTATCAAAGACTTTGAAAGTTTTTTTGTAATTTTATCCTCCAAGGCAACTCTATAATTGTCTATTAGCCATTCTGAGGTTGAGGGGGAAAATGGATCAATTTGGTACTGCAGTGTATTGTGGAACTGTCTTAAGGGCCGGTTTAGAAGGTAAAATTTTCGCCTATAACTATCATATACAACACGCTCGCGCCATCCTACAACTCGAGTCGTAGCATGTAAATCAAGCCTACAACTCGCCTACGATAGACACGAGTGTGTTGTATATGGTAGTTGTAGGTGAAAATCGTACCATCTAAACCGGCCTTTAGAGGACATATTTTTAAGATGCCGTCCACTTTGTTCCCTTGAACAGTGTCACAGTGCACCGCAATGCAAACTTTATCCGTTTTTTTTCCTCAACATCAGAATTGCTTATACTGTGTACTACGTAATAATGCTAAGTCTGTTTGAAAATATTTAAATAAATAAATAAAACAGGATTCGTGTCTTAAATCTTTAAATGAGAACTTAAAGCTAGCATGTTTGATAATATTGATGTTGATGATGCTAATGATATTCATTGCTTGAAATTATATTCCTTCTATATATAGTTCTATGAAGACTTCCTAATATCTAATAACAGTCCAAATAACAGTCCTGAGGCATTCTATATTAGCGTATCGATGTTAAAGGATTATAGCTAAAGTTTCTAAATTATGCTCAATTATTCTTTCTTTCAGAATCAAAAATGGCAATTACGATGGCTGTAAGTATTTCAAAGAAAAAATGTTTCAAAGTGCTTGACAAAATAGCAGCATTTTCACCTTTAAATATTGCTTTGTCTAAAGAGCATTATTTAGTAAATGAATGAATGAATAAATAAGTGAATATTTTTACCTATGCAGTTAAACGGAGGTATTGGGATCCTTCATCACAACTGTTCTATTGAATTCCAAGCAAATGAAGTGAGGAAAGTCAAGAAATTCGAGCAAGGATTCATCACAGCTCCACTTGTTCTTAGTACTTTGCACACTGTTGGTGACGTGATAGAGGCCAAGGCCAAACATGGATTCTCTGGGATTCCAATCACTGGTATGTTTTAGCTTAGCTGTTCTACTTTTGTTTTTGAAATGTTCTTTTTTTATTTATAAAGATGTGTGGGTTATAGATTATGATGATGATTGTGGTGATACATGATGATGATATATATATGATGATGATACATGATGATAATACATGATGATGATACATGATGATACATGATGATGATACATGATGATGATACATGATGATGATACATGATGATGATACATGATGATGATACATGATGATACATGGTGATGATACATGATGACGATACATGATGATGATACATGATGATAATACATGATGATGATACATGATGATGATACATGGTGATGATACATGATGATGATACATGATGATGATACATGATGATGATACATGGTGATGATACATGATGATGATACATGGTGATGATACATGATGATACATGATGATGATACATGATGATGATACATGTTGATGATACATGATGATGATACATGATGATGATACATGATGATGATACATGATGATGATACATGGTGATGATACATGATGATGATACATGATGATGATACATGGTGATGATACATGATGATGATACATGATGATGATACATGATGATGATACATGATGATGATACATGATGATGATACATGATGATGATACATGATGATGATACATGGTGATGATACATGGTGATGATACATGATGACGATACATGATGATGATACATGATGATAATACATGATGATGATACATGATGATGATACATGATGATGATACATGATGACAATAATGATGATGATACATGATGAGGATGATACATGATGAGGATGATACATGATGATGATACATGATGACGATACATGATGACTATACATGATGATGATACATGATGAGGATGATACATGATGAGGATGATACATGATGATGATACATGATGATGATACATGATGACGATACATGATGACTATACATGATGATAATAAATGAGGATGATGGTGATGGTGATGCATGATGAGTTGAAGATGATATATCGTGATGATGATGCAAGATGATGATACATGATGATGATACATGATGATGATACATGATGATGATACTACATAATGATGATGATGATTTTGATGCATGATGGTATTGGGTCACTGACATCACTGGCTGATAATTTTGATAATGAATATTTTGTTTGCAGAGAATGGCCATATGGGTGGAGTGTTACTCGGCATTGTTACATCCAGAGACATAGATTTCCTTCTTGATATTGACCATAGCAAGCCACTGAAAGAGGTATCTTAGCATACACCACACTAGACTATGTCACTTAACATTACTTTACAGTCTACATCATGCACTATAGCATGCACAATGCTGCGCAACATACCCATACCACAGTATTCGCACCACATTCCAATTTACCATCTTATGACACATCATGATACTGTGTGCTACGAATGCAAAATCTCAAAGTTCCATCCCCATCATACCTAGCTATACTATAACCCATACCATAGCGTAGCACATCCTATCATAAACAGCCACAAGCCCAATTTTAATCCCTATGTTACCATGGTAATAACCACAGAATGACAAGCAAGTTAATGTGATCAACGCCTTTCAACGCGTTTCAATATGAAGCTGTCTTTCCAGTTAGGCGTCCTGCTGGCCATAAAACAAAAGCTTCACACTTCTCCCATTAATCCCCAGAAATATTCTAATAATGCAGATCTGAATGTGCCCAAACGCAATAAAATCGGGCTTGCAATTTGTTATGATTCTGCCTTATCATACCATGCCATCTATAACATAACATACCACTCCCTACCACCCATTCCCTGCATACCATTCCTTACCTTACTATACCATAAACCATACCATACCATAGCATAGCACACCCTATCCTGCCCTACCATACCATACCATCTATACCAAACCACTCCCTACCACCCATGCCCTACATACCATACTTTACCTTACTATACCATAAACCATACCATAACATAGCATAGCACACCCTATCCTACCCTACCATACCATGCCATCTATACCAAACCACTCCCTACCACCCATACCCTGCATACCAAATCTTACCTTACTATACCCTAAACCATACCATAACATAGAATAGCACACCCTATCCTGCCCTACCATACCATACCATCTATACCAAACCACTCCCTACCACCCATACCCTGCATACCATACCTTACCTTACTATATCCTAAACCATACCATAACATAGAATAGCACACCCTATCCTGACCTACCATACCATACCATCTATACCAAACCACTCCCCACCACCCATACCCTGCATACCAAATCTTACCAACCTAAAGTACTGTTTTTTCTCAAGCCTTTTGTAAGCCATGAAGCTAGAATCAATCCTCATAATTTGCTACGTTTTTACATCCTAGGTCATGACTCCTGTAGAAGACCTAATTGTGGCTAAATCAGGCATTACTCTAATAGAAGCTAACCAAATTTTGCAGCGCAGTAAGAAAGGTACCCATATTAAGGCCAGTGTATTTGGATGCCAAGAAAAAAATAATGGGATCCCTGTGTTGTAAAACACAGGTAGCCCAAGTTTTAGTGATATTGATGTCAGTAAAATATTAGTAATAGGTCGATATGGTTTGCTTGTAGGAAAACTACCAATCATCAATGAAAAGGGAGAACTGGTGTCTCTCATAGCAAGGACTGATTTAAAGAAGAACAGAGACTATCCACTGGCTTCAAAAGATAAGAACAAGCAGTTATTAGGTGCATACTGCATACTTTGTTTTGTCTTTAATGGGGAGAGTACGATGAGTAGGAGGGAGGATCGAATGGACAAAGTCAGTTAAAAGAAAGAAATACTGTACAAATCAGGCATTTTGGTCTAGCTTGGGTACTTCATATGCTGTTGTTTGTACCCAGTTAGACCAGAATATATCCTGTTTATCAAGACCTATTGTGAGGATATAATATATTGTGCCTAAAAGGCACATAGACCTTAGCTGAGATAGCAAACATGGTGCATTGTTGGCTAGCTTGAGTACAAACATCTTATGTTGACCATACTTTATTTAGTGTTGTGTGCACCCCATCTAGACCAGAACGCATTATGTTTATTAAGATTTATTGTGACATTATAGTATAGCTTGGTTTCAATCTAAGATATCTTTGATTGGTTACTTAATAGTGGGTGCAGCCATCGGCACAAGAGAAGAAGACAAACTACGGCTGGATGCACTTGTCAAGGCTGGTGTCGATGTGGTTGTAATAGATTCATCTCAGGGGAATTCCATATTTCAACTGGAGATGATAAGGTACTTGTAAAAAATAAGTTTTTATGTAAGTTGGTTTAGCATCGGACTGTTGTGTGGGATATTGTGGGTTCAGTTCCCCCAATAGAAAACACTCAGGGTCTTAGAATAACTCAGTGCCTTCACTCCATACTTTGAGTGTACACATAGAAAGAGCTCTATATAAATCATATGTAATAATCATAATCATGAATTATTTTTTAGACATATCAGAGAACGTTATCCTGACCTTCAGGTGGTTGGAGGCAATGTTGTCACAGCTGCACAGGCTAAAAACCTTATTGATTCTGGTGTTGATGCTCTGCGTGTCGGCATGGGAAGTGGCTCTATTTGTATTACTCAAGAAGTCATGGCAGTAGGAAGACCACAGGGTACAGCTGTATACAAGGTGGCAGAGTATGCTAGAAGATTTGGGGTGCCTGTGATTGCTGATGGGGGTATACAGACTGTCGGTCATATAACCAAAGCTCTGGCACTTGGTGCTTCTACAGGTGATTTGATAGAAGGATGATATGATGATGATACATGAAGATGATAAATGATGATGATACATGATGATGATACATGATGATGATACATGATGATGATACATGATGATGATACATGATGATGATGATACATGATGATGATACATGATGATGATGATACATGATGATGATACATGATGATGATACATGATGATGATGATACATGATGATAATACATGATGATGATACATGATGATGCTACATGATGATGATGCTACATGATTATAATGATACCTAATACATGTTTCCTTTCTGTTCTAGTGATGATGGGATCATTGTTAGCAGGTACCTCAGAAGCACCAGGAGAATACTTCTTTTCGGATGGTGTAAGACTGAAAAAATACAGAGGTACAGACAATATGACGCATGAATATAAAACGATACCGTTCTATCAAATATTCTATCAGTTTATTTTCATCATTTACTCTTGTTTCTCATGTTAGGTATGGGGTCACTCAGTGCAATGGAAAGTAACACAAATTCTGCTTCTAGATATTTCAGGTTAGTTTGAATACTGTAGTGTTTTGATTATCAAGTGCTGTAATGATAATAAGGAAAGCAAGGGTGGTGTGCTTTGAGGGTTCTTTTTTTCAAGTTCTCCAGTTTTCGTTCCTCAACTTCTAAATTGCAATTGGAGTTTTGGTGGACAAGAGGCTACTCTGTGGAAATGACGCTGCTAAATACTGTTCTTCTTCATTATTTATTTCTATAATAAATGAGAGAGTTGCGGTATGACATGAATCACCTGTACTTACCCCTCACATCATTACAATTTTTTTCTAGTGAGTTTGATAGAATCAAAGTAGCCCAGGGCGTGTCTGGTTCTGTCGTTGACAAAGGATCCATACACAAATTCATGCCATATCTTATCGCCGGCATTCAACATGGCTGCCAGGACTTGGGTGCTAAGAGCTTAACATCTTTAAGGTAAGAAATAGATATCTATGACTTTTCCTTTATGTGATTAATCGAAATACATTACTAAATAAATCCGTTTATGTGAACTAAGGCTCATTATTTTCCCATTTTGAAACCTCATCTATGATTTCCTAGAAGTGTCATCCATATTTATGTATCTCAAGTGTTACTCAAAAGACTGACACACAGATTAAGACTGTCAGTAAGGCCTAGGGCAAACGTTAAACTTTCCATGCACCGAACTCATTAAAAACAATGGATATCAGGTGATAATGAGGCGGCATTCTTTGATGTAATTAAGTTCGATGCATGGAAAGTTCAACGTTTGCCCTAGGCCTTACTAGTTGGGACTGGGTTGTTGTGCTGAATACAACAAATGAATAAGAAAGAAACTTCATTTTACTTGTTTAAAGTTTGTAACTGTGCTGATGATTCTGAACATCAGTCAGGACTTTCAGATTGCGTAGTTCCAGAAATTATTCATACCCCAAGGGGGGGTCAGAGAAAGAACAAAATTACAGAGTTTGTATGGAAGGAAATAATAATTGGAATTTCTCGGGGTAGAGGGGGATGGGGACCCTAAAAAAATTCCTCTGGGGGGAGGGGGGTATGGATAATTTCTGGAACTACAAATTAAAAAGGATTGCATTGGATCTATTTAGAAAAAGATAGCGAACTTGTATATTAAATCTTAATTTAAAATTCAAATATAAATTTTAATTTTAATCTGCAATACTCTTTGGACTAAAATTCCAGATCAATGATGTATTCTGGTGAACTGAAATTTGAAAGACGATCTGCTTCATCTCAAATAGAAGGAGGAGTGCATGGATTGCATTCGTAAGTACAGTCTCATCCTGTCAGGGCTAATATTGGCTGCTCATTGGCTGAGCATGATGACTTGCCACATTGGACTGATCAACTTACTAGCGACCAGCAATCCATTCCCATTTCATGTTTTTTTTAAATTTTCAATTCATTATCTCGTCCAAATATCCAACATTCTCAAGTCATCCTTTTCCATTTTTTACCCTTAGTCATTACATCATCAATTACCTTCTATTTCCCATTCTCTTTCATCTCATTCCCATTTCATTAATATCCCATTTTCACTTTCATTATAGGTATGAAAAAAGACTCTTTTAAAATCATGCCCTATAACAACACACATGTAAGAGGACCATTCAAACTTTCATTATTTTATAGATTATAACTATACTATATAATAGAATTCATTTCTGCAATATCTTTCCAAAAAATATAAATTCCTGTATTTAATCCAACTTGAAATTCTTATTTGTCCTATCAGAATTATTGGAGATTATATAATTGCGACATGCACCTAATTAAAAAAACATTGTCGGGTTCAAAAAAAGGTCATATCATCAAATCTAAGACCAAAGGGGAGCACGGAAAGACAAAATACCGCAGCCAAACAGCTCTCCAGCGTAAATCTTCGGGGAATGGCTTTGGCATGTCAACCTAAGTCGACTGACTTTGCTCTACTGTGCATTTTTACATGTCTATATGCAAATATAATACACATTTCGGAGTACCCAAAATCCTTTTTGGTCTTGGCTTCAATGATATGACCTTCTCGAACCCGACGTTAGGTGTATACTTATACAGTATAATACATACATGGACCATAAAAAATATATTCTAATAAATAGTAAATATAGCCTCTCGACATCATGCTGTACTCAAGTATTATTTCAGACTAATGTAAATGTTTTTATCGTCTTGGAAGGGTAATATTACCATTTATTATAAAGACTTTAGCGTTTTGCAGGCAAATATGTCAATTGTAATTTTTATACCTACTACATCCGGCACCTCAGTGACATATTTTCCACATTCTCAGTAGTGAAGACATCAATGACGTCTTTTCCAATGTTTTTGACAGGCTTTTGTTTGTGAATATGTCTATATAGTAAAAATAAAATTACACGGTGGCGTTAAGATATTACTTTATCTTGTCATGTTGGAAAATATTTCACCACTCAAAGACAAACTTCATATCTTCACTCCATGTAATATCATCTATTTACAGAATTGTCAGGGAAATTCTATTCAAATTTCAATATACAAATTCATTTGCCTAGTAGTCCTACCTGACTATAGCATATATTATACTAATATATTTTTTTTTGTATTCACTTCATGAAAAATGTCAGCCTAAAATCACAGCCGAACAACAAAGTTTGCTATCACACACTAACAAACAAAATTTAATAGTTTTTGTTTTATGGGTTAAATGTAAGTAAAATCAAGAAATGTAAGTAGAATCAAATGGATCTAAATTATTGTGAATATTTCGATTCTGAAATGAGTAAACAATCAAAGAAATAGTGCTTGCACCATATAATTCTATGAATTTAAAAATATCTATTAACCCATTAGTCTAGCGACATTTACATCGATGTGATCAGTCGTTAATTTCAGAAGCCATACTGTTTATTTCATTCTGATACGTGTACAATCAAAAGTTGATTGAATGTTAGTTTGTTTCTTATGTACCCCAGAGGATATTCTATGTATGTTAAATAATCATAATATTATGTTAAAAAAAACAATTCACAATAAAATATCATTAACGACTAGGTCTGGATTACAATCTCTTGGCAAAATATTCTGCTTTTTTTAATTGATTTATCTATCTTTTCAGATTCTACTCTTGCTTCTATAGTATTGGTTTAATATCATATGAATTAGCTCTGCCATCTACATGTCTAGGGAAATTTTACCCTCCCCTATCTCAAGACACTCCCTTTAAAACCTTAATGTAGCAACTGGTTTTCTTTTTTGCCAAGAAGAATAAAAACACTCATCTTTCTATTTTTTATGGGAGAAGTTGGTCTAAGTCCAGGAACTATTTCATAGACCAACCACTCTTATGTTTGACTATGGGCCAGCCATTCTGGATTTACAAAAATAATCCTCAAGGACATGTACACAGCAAGGAAACTAAAGCAAGCAAGTGGGCACATTAAAATCATATTTTAATATTCCTTTACGGGCAAAATCACCTTTGGCCAGCATGAATGTTAACATCTACATCACTTACTAATACAATCTATTGTAGTTAGAATCGTGAAATGGCAATCTTCTTGGATCGATTGCAATGAACAGAGGCAAGCCTAATTAGGCCATAGGAAGTTACTTTTATTATAAGATGTAAGTTTTCTTAAGATGCCACAATTGTTAGTCCCTTTTCTCATTCGGTAAATACCACTGTTTTATTACTCAAGACTCCTCTGCACAGGCTTGGCCTCATTTAAGAGCAAAGCATTTTGAAAAGACAACTGCAGCGTAAAGAATGTGCAAGTTGAACAATACCAATGTTTTGAAATCTCGGACTTTGATTGTATCTGTGAATGGTTGAATTATAAATGAGGCTAAGAAAGGAGTCTGTGGTCTTTAAAAACAGAGGTATGCATTGAATGCGAAACTGGTGTGTTGTGTGGATTAGTTATAACTAATGTGATCTCTTGAGATGGTCTTTCAATCTTAGATACCTTGAGAATGCAAGGCAGTTAAAAACATCTAAGGTCTTGCATAGAACATTGTTCACTAGACAGTAGAGACAGTTAGTAGAAGCAACAAGTGTGAATAACCAAGATCAGTTTACCATCTAGCATTCAACACCTTGTACAATACCCTGCCGACTCACAATCGAACTGTGCATGTTCAATCAAACCCTGACAACGAATCTTTGTGCAATTACAACGTCTCTGACCTGCTGTACTTTGGAAAGCGAAAATCACATTCCAGCTTTCTGCTTCTGACATTTTTCTGGATCAGCCTCCCCCTTGGGGGAAGGAATCTCGACCAGATTCATTGACTGTCTTTTTTTTAACCATCTTTATGATTTACTTTTGAAGACTGAAAAAACTTAGTGATGATCATGGAATGGCACAGTCATTATTATACATTAATAAGCTTTTATATCTCAACTTAAATGGGGTGTTTCTCGGCTTTATATCTATATCACATTGTGGAAATGCTGTTAGACGTTTCCAGCATTTTTTTTCTAGTTCAATCTCAATCACTTTGGTTAGGAACTTGGGTGGCAGTCGTTGGACAGCAACTTACAGGCGCAACTTATAGATGCAAATGTTGATAATCGTTTGGGGATCAGAATTGGAATGGTAAGGGAGCTTAATGTTTGACCGAAACTCAACAAAAGACATGATTTTTTTTTACTTATAAAAAACAGTTGATTATTTTCTATTCGATAATCTGTATAGGACTGTACAGGAGACTTTATTGTACAAACTGCTGTCAACTGCCATTATCTGAAATGATAAAGAAGGGTAGATGATTATTACAGAAACCATAGTAGACTGGAAACTGAATGCGAATCATGATACGTGATGATGATACATGATGATGATTCATGATGATGATACATGGTGATGATTCATGATGATCGATGATACATGATGATGATACATGATACATGATGATGATACTTGATGATACAAGTCATGATGATAATACATAATGATGATACATGATGGTGATACATGGTGATACATGATGTTGATACATGATGATGATACATGATGATGATACATGATATGGTACATGATGATGATACATGATGATGATACATGATGATACATGATGATGATTCATGATGATACATGATAATGATACATGCTGGTGATACATGATGATCCATGATGATGATACATGATACATTCTGATGATGATGATACATTCTGATGATACATTCTGATGATTATGACAATGACAACCTCAACTAAGTTTTTACAATTACCTTTTTGAGTCATTATTCATGTAGAACTCATTAAAAGAGACCACAGTCCTTCAAATTGTTCTTTATGATCACATCAGTGACGGCATCAAATACAAACTGGATGTTATTTGTATCTGTAGCACATGTGAAGTGTGTGTAGATCTCTTTAGTGTCTTTTCTCTTGTTAAGGTTCTCGAACTGCATCTGGATGTAAGCAGCAGCTTCTTCGTAAGTATTAGACCCTGGAGAAACAGTAAAAAGTAAATTGAAAAAAATTAGTATAGCATAATAAAGGGAATAGAGAGGATTTGAATCCTGGACTCAATCTTACATGGCTAGAGCCAGTTCGGTCTCTAATTTGATTTGAGGGTTTTCTACAGATTCTACCTAAATTCCTATTTGAGCTGTGAGTTAGCCATGCTATAACTTTGATCAGCCAAGATGTTGTTTCAGGGTGTCAATAAGATTAATTTTGCAAGCTTTGAATGTAGATTTGAAAGGTTTCTGCATAGCATCCTTGTGGAGCTTCAATTTGAAAAGAAAGGGAGAGCTGAAGCCCTACTGGCTCCCTATCTAGTGCACTCATAATCCCTACGAGTGAGAGTCAAATGAATGATCTTAAAACAGATTTACCCAAAACAGATTTATAGTTAATAGACCTCTTGCATTGATTTCCTAGAGGAATCGTTCTGGGGTACAAATCATATGCCATCTTTTCTTTTGCAAAAAACATCCATTTTTTTGTACCCCCACAACAATATTCCTCTTGGTACAAGGGTGCAAGGGGTCTATAGCTGTATATACCTGTGTACTCAGGGAAGCAGATCGTTAGTGGAGACTTTATGATCTTCTCTGAGAACAAGTCTTTCTTGTTCAAAAACAATATGATGGAAGTGTCTGTAAACCACTTGTTGTTGCAGATGGAATCGAATAGCTTCATACTTTCCATCATTCGATTCTGTGCAAAACAAAAACAAACAACCAAAAATTGCGATTAACATTTTTAATTTCAGCAAAGAAAAATCTAAATATCCTAAACTTATATACCAGCCAAGAAAACAGACAGTTTTTCAATCAGTTCATGAATAATATATTACCACATAGATTATTAAGTAGTCCAAGAGTTAAAATTGAACATTAATAATTGATTAAGAAACATTTAGAGTGCTTTTTCTAATAGGCCATGTTTGAGATATTAAAACACTAGCACGCTACCAAGACTCTCCTTGAGGAGATCAGTAGATACAGTGCCATAGACTTGATTATAACCTCGATGGATAGTAGCATTTCTATCAAAATTTTCTTATTATTGTACATTGTATATGGTACATTATTTTATTTCAACCAATAAATGTATTTTTTGTACCATACATTAAGTACCATACAGCTAGAAAGGGTAATATAGTCTGAATTTAAAGATATCAAACGTGGCCTATAAGAAAGATTTGACCAAGTGACAAGTGTTATCATACCATTTCTTCATCTTCTGCAAGAACCAAGTCGTATGCACTCAAAGCAACACAGAAGATGATGGCGGTTACTCCTTCAAAACAATGAATCCATTTCTTTCTTTCAGATCTTTGGCCTCCGACGTCAAACATCCTATAGAATAAAATAATCAACATCATCAAGTCCGTCTGAAATGAAATTATCTACTTACATGTACGAGCTCGCTCCGGCCATAGGGGCAACTCTCAAAACGAATAAAGTTTCTAAAGGCCTATTTAACTACATCAAGACATTTCTTAGTTAGTACTGTCTAATTTTGGGTCTTCAAATCTTCAACAAAAGTTTATGTGGCACATCTTTATATCAATGAGATTTCTTGTCATATGTCTAAAGAATTGATTAACTAATTTAATTAATTAATTAAAGAGAAATAGCCACAGCGCTTCAGTCAAGAGCCAAAATGTCTGATGACCAAAGATCCTTGGGCTAAAATAAAATCATTTTTCTGACAAACTTTGCAATAGACCTAACCCGAATTCACTTGACTGACCACAAAACAATGGTTTGAAGTCAAGACTGAACTTGATTCTTTTATTCATCAAGTTCAACCGCGACTTGAAATCATTGATTCGTGATCAGTCAAGCGAATTTGGGATAGGTCTATTGTCTACAAAATGAGAAAGCTCAGAAGACTCAAGTTTTAAGTTTTCTGTTGCTCAAGGTTAGCCTCAAGTTTGCATAAAATATTCTTATTTCAGTGAACATCCATGAAATTAAAGGGGCAATTGGATGAAAATCGCTCCAAAATTAAAACTCTTTCATTCGAGCTGGAACTTTCAATTATCAGAAAGTTATTTCATTAAGTGGTTATTAATGTATTCAAGAATATTTCAGCAAATTTCCAGCTCAAATGAAAGAGTCTTAATGAAATGAATTTCGTCAAAGTGCCCCTTTAAGGTCCATGGAATTTCGAAGTGCTTGAATTTGTGCATTGTTGAGGTTATGCATTCTTTCCTTTACCATTGGTATTTGGGAAATATTCTGATGCTCAATAACCCTAAGTAAATGCGTCTGTAATCAAAGAACACAGCTCTATTGAACTAATTTGTAAATGTAATAAATTATGCTTTCGGTATGTGTGATGAAATAGAGAGAATAAGAGAAAAATATCAAATGCCCTTGGCAGAAATCGAACCCATGTCTTCAGTATTCCGATTCGATGTGTTAACCACTACACTACAAGGACCAACCACGCTGGTAACGCAGCCGGAATATGAAAGGTAGGGTACTCGTGAAAACCCCAGTCTGTGAATGTTATTCCAACAGCATTATGACTGCCTACAGAGTGGAATCGAAGAAACTTATTCCACTTACTTGAAATGAAGGTCTTTAAAGGTAAAATGAGTTTCGACTATGCCTGTAGTCTTTACTCTTGTTCGTAGAACATCTTGTTCCGTTGGTATATAATCAGGTGACCCTAATCGGTCTAGAGCGTTTAAGTAGCTGTTAAAAAAATTAAAAATAAAACTCAGTTACTTTGGTATTGTTTTATGAGGGTGTTGCCTAACAGCCTGAGGAAAACAAATCTGCAGTCCTCCTTGGAATAAATTGTTTGGAAGCTTTGATTTTCACAAAGAGAAGAAAAATAGACGTCCTTAGGAAGAACAAAAAAGACTCAACTTATTGGGATATACCTATTTCAAAAAACTTTGTAATCACCAAAGGAGAAAATGTCATTCCGAGAAGGTAATGGTATCGTCGTCTACAAACAACATTGAAGGTCCATGTTCTTGATGAGAATAAAGAGCAGAAAAACAAGTCATTCCAGCTATTCTTGGATCTTGGAATGACCTATCTCCTGTTGCTTTTCAACTATTACCTAATGCTTTTGACAAGGATAGTTTTAGAATGTAAGAGAATGGCGTAGCAGTACCTAGTGTACATCATAGGATTTTTCTCAAGGTTCTCTAGTTTTCTCCCTCAACAAAACCTAACTAGCTAAATTCTAAAACAGTCTGTAAGTTGGCCGTGCCCCGACTTACATCATCTCAGAGGTTATTACAAGGTATCAATAAAATTTAATGGTTATTTAAATCAAATTGAACTGACAGAATTTTTCAAACAAAAACGATCACACATCTAGATATAGAATCAACATGGCTTTAGTATACTCACTATGATGCCGAGTCATTCAGTTGGTACTCTCTCGACCTTGCGAAGCATGCTTGCACGCCGCTGTCTGACCATAATCTTCTCATTATGGATACAAGTTCTTGGGTGAATTTGACGTCTTCCATACTCCCTGCTAATGCAAACATTTCTCTTGCATCGTCCTGTTCAAAAATGCAATGATGAGTTAAATGACTAGTCATAAATAAACAGGGTAGGGTGAATTGCTTTTGCCGTTTGATCCAAGCCTTGAATGTCAGATATCACTGTTGGCCATTGGTTCAAATTCAGTTACTTCCATTGTTATTTCTGTATTTTCATGTAACTCAGGGACAAGAATAATGGCTGCTCAATGGCTGAACATAAGGACATGCCACATCGGACAGATCGACATGTGACCAACTAATGTAACCAGACAAGACTGGCATCAGAGGCGTTTGCTGGAAATTATTCTTCAACTTGCCATTATTTTGAGCCCTGCATATTTCTTAGGGCTTACACTTTTATAATTTCCCCCTTCCTCTCTAATTTCCTCTTCTTTCTTCTTTTTTCTCATTTCAGATAGTTACTAGATTTTTGCTAATTTTCTCACTCAAAGCAAATTGACAATAATTGAACATTTCGTATGTAGCTCAAAATTCCTTAGTTTCAGGTTCCCAGCTTCACAAAATTAAACCTATTCAAAAAAAAATACTTGTCAAATATACTTACTGTTTTATTGACAAAAAATGATCAAAAACAATCGGAAAATTTATGATTACAAACGAAGAATTGTGCCCCTAGGTTTTCAATAACCTGTTATTTGTCATTCCCTTGAGCATCATTTCTTTGTTTCAAGGTTGTGCATGAAAAGACACAAATGTCAACAAGACTCAAACAAAGATTCTTATTGTCAAGAGAATGGCACATGGTCTGAAAAATGGGAAAACATTTTTCCAGGGCCTAACAAGTCAAATCTTTGCCTTACCGATCATTTTGACCAGTAACAATAGGCCAGAAATAAGGCATCCATGACTAAGCTAAAACAAATTTGTCATTTTAAGCCCTATTCCGCCCAATCTAAAGGCCTACTTTTCTTGGTTAGACAGTACTCAACCTACCGCTCTGTCCGGAGATCCAAAGTCTATCTTCAGTGTTCCCATTGCTCTTATGATGGCAATCATAGACTGTATCGTGTTGCTGTATACAACTTGTTTGTACTGCGCACACTCATCTTTTGAGTAACCTGATTCGTGTATAATTCTAAAAAAAATTAAAAATTAATTAACTTGCACCAACAATTAGATTCAAAATGCACATGCAGCTCTTCAGGTTTTGACACCGAAGGTCTGAGATCTGACTTTGTACTATGCATACCTCTTAAAACTATGGTGATCAACTAGTCTATATCACAGTTGCAGTTTTCACTTTTCCAAAAAATAATCTTAAAAATCAGGAAATAATTAAAAACAATGTCTTTTCTGATGCAAAAAAATGCTGCTTCATACAATGGTTTGGAATCGAAAGAAAAAAAAATCAATTTGATGCACAAAACAGAGTTTTTTAATCAATTTGCATAAATAATTTAAGACAAATAATAAAATTTCACATACTAAACCCACAAAATGAGAAAAAAACTTAACGAGGACTTTCTTAATAAAGAAAAAAATTTTTTTAATTGGAACATAAACAGACATCTCCTCTTATAATTAGACAAACTTTAAGATATAGAACTGTTTGTTCAACTTGATGTTTTAACATCACAAAGAATACCAAGTCCTAAAACTTGGCAAACTCTTATTTGGTATTTTATATCAAAGTAATATCATAACTAGACAATGTATGAGCTAGATTATTTACTAATATTATACACTTACTTCATCTGCTTTACAATAGTACTTTTTCCCGACTCTCCAGCACCTGGAAACAAAAAATGATGAGCATTAAAATAATTCATCGAGAAAACCTCTTCACATCTTGTGTTATTAATAACAAGTGTGTAGCCTCCTTTGTTTTAGTGCATATGGTATTATTACAAACTATAATCTTTTTGAAAGTTTACTGTTTTATTATTACAACAAACCTTCAGATTTTATCGATACCCACAGCATCCTTTTTTTATCTTTAATATTTCTTGAAAGAAAAGGTTTTTGATTGATTGCAAAAGTTTAGTCTTTTCATACTAACATTTTAGCAAAACTACTCATTTTGCATTGATGATTTAATGACGCAAATTATAGTTACCCCAAGCAAACATAATCAAGCTTGCTTTAACAAAAACTAAATTAAGATGAAGCCCAAGAGAAATTAAAACGTTTCTTGTTAAAGCCAATTTATGTGATTAAAAATTCAAATCTAATTAAATGAAAACTGAGTTCATACAATATTGAACAAAAAAGAAGAACTGAATGAATTACAATTATGGGTCAATTTATCGAAAACCTATAATTTAGCATTTAAAATATATTCAAAAAAATAAAGAATTATGCAGTACAGATTTTTTAAGGTTCTACTAGAAAAATAAGGAACTTCCCAGCTGAAATTGTTCTAATTATCAGGGCTAATATAATCTGTACAATAATCACATGTTAATGACCCTTCTTTCGACGCCTTCTGTCACATAATCTCAGGTGACTAATATAGAAATGACAATACAAGATCACATATCTTTGAATATCAAGTTTCAATACTTCAGGATATTGAGTCATATTGTGCACAAACTCAGCCAAAAGCTAAAAATCTTCTGAGATTTGAAGTTTCTGTAATTGCAGCTCAAATATCTTAGCAGGTTTTAAGATGATATGAATGGTTAAAATTTCAGGAGTTTGAAAACTTGAAATATACAGATTCCTTGCCTGGGAAATATCGAGGAATAGGAAACCCTTAATTTGATTAAAAGCTACAAATCTTCCTCACAGTATGTGAAACTATAATGACAAGAATATGACAATCTTTTCCTGTACATGACTAGTTTTTTGCTAATAAAACTATTTTTCTCGTTTTACATTACACCATCAGACAGCTGTGATGTTTATTTGTCAGTAAAGTTTTAAGTCAGGCAATAGTTAAATAAAAAAAGCTACAATCTAGTACTGTCCATTTAACCCCCTGTTGCGCAGCAGTATATGTTCCATAGGTCATATAATTACGTGATGAAATATCAAAATCCTCCAGTGATTGGATTGCAACAATTTAAATAAACAGCATATTGTACGACCGGGATCTAGTTTATTCAATAACCTAATTACAAAGCGCATTTAAAAATACCATATATGTAGATATCGAAGTATGTTGTTCTTTTGTTTAAATAAACTACTTAATCCACATCTTTTATTCTAATTCCAAAGGGAAACTTAGTCAGATATATTCATGAACTGAAATTTATTTCCAACGGCTTTTCAATAGACTTCACAACACAGAAGGAAAGTTATCATTATTGGATCTTTTATCACTGTAAGGTCTGCATATAATTTATATGACCTAACCTTGGAATGATTGCTTAAAGGTGGCGTATATAAAATATAAAAACACAAATACAAACAAGGCTTTCAGCACGTTCGGAAACGGTCTGATGCATGGACACACTGATGTAGCAGCATATTTTTATGGCTGTTTGGTCATCTCATCTTCCTTATTTTAAATTTTCTACTCCATCGATCATTCATACGACAAAGAAAATGTCTTTCACAGATAAAATAAACTGAATCGTTAATTCACAAAGAGGTTGAAAACATATAATACTAAGTAAACATCATCTTTCAGTGACCTTGTCATTGAAGGTCTTAAGCAATACATATTTAAATTCAAGAAATTAATGTCTAGTTATGATACCGGGTCGGCTATTTTAAGGGGGAAAATAGGCGAGTAAGACTTTATGATCAGTGGGGTTAAGATCAAAAAAGATGATTACTCAAGAAACTAAAAGATAGGATCTAAATGTTGCCTTTCAAAAGTAGAGAACAAAAAGAAGTAATCTATAATAACATAGAATGCTGCTAGGTCTGTTCATATCTTAGAGTTTCAAGCCTTTAAAGTGAGACTAGGTTCTCTGTTTTGATTGTTTTGGTATACTTGTGAAAGAAAGATTTTCAATCGCTAAAGTAAGGGATAAATATTATACAAAAGACCAAGGAGCCAGGCAAAACGAAAGAAAAATTTCAAAACGGACGGTAATCATCGTATTATTGTATAAAACATCGCTGTAGCTGAGTTCGATTATTTATTAACAAGGAGGAAGTGCTGTCTTTCTTGTCTTCAATCTGCCCGAACAAATTCCGAAAGCGAAATTTTAAACAAATCGATGAAGAAAAAACTCGACATCAAAGAAAAGGGTTTCGAACGTGAGTGTTTCAGAATCCAAAACAAAGGAACGATCATTCGAAAACACGTAATTTTTCTATCATTTTGACAGCTAAAACGAATAACTAGAGGAAAGATAGCACCACGAAGCTACCCCCACTACCAAATAAAAAATTTAAGGTTTCTTTTACACGAGAAAAGAGGAAAATCGGATGTGGTCTTGAGAGATTTTGAATTTTAGTTTTGTCAAGACAACCGCATTTGAGTATCAAACTCCATATTTTGTCTTGGCTTTTATGAACTAGAATCTATAGCCTTATCACTTCATGAACCACTAAACTCTGTATCACTTTGTAGACAGTCTTATCTTGTTATTTGCGGTAAGAGAATACCAGGATAAAATTAGTGCGAAGACAAGAAGTATAACCAAATTATTTTGTCTTGCAACGTGGTCTCCTGACCGACAGAGAGATCGATCTTCTAAACCTCCCTCGTAACGATCACCTTTTATCTATACGCAATACTAAGAGAAACGTTATTTTCTTGGCCCGAACGAGTAGAATTAAAGACAAAAAACCTCCCCGAGAGGGAAAAAGGCCATCATTAGTTATAAACAGATTGGATGTTGCTAGGGTAGAATTTGTCGTTCCTCAGCACACCTGGCCCCATCAAAAAAGACATGCACTAAAAACCCTCTTGCTCATAATTCTGCTTTTCGTTGACGGGTAATTTTGCAAATTGAAGGAAAAGCTAGATTATTCCTTCTGTTCTGGACCTGAGAATTACCTGAGCGATCGGTCAAAGCGCTGTCTTTTTAGATGTTGGGAAACCCGACTGAATCTTCGAAAAACAAACAGCTTTTCCGCAGTCGAAGTCCACTCGCCTGCTCAAAGTCGTTAGATTTTCTCTCGCTTCGAAAGCTAGAGATCTTTTATCCCTCAGAAGACTTACCCAATAAAAGCAGCTTCACTTCCCGAGCAGCTCTTTCCCCATCGGCTCGGAGATTCTTGTCGATCATTTTACTTCTTTCGACAGCCGCCTTATCCTCAGCACTGAGCGTACAACCCATGTTTGATAAAGATTCTTCGACACGGTCCTTCACTTGACTTTCACAACCGAAAAATCCACAGTCGTTAAACCAGAATTGAGTCGATGATGGGCGACGATCCAAGCTAAATCTCTGTAGAAAACGCAAGTGTCGTCCAAATTGAGTAATCGTGGATCATGAGGCCGCCATGGGTATTTTTTCCTGGTCGAGTGTTTTAGCTGTCGGTTCTTTATGGCGTTTATTGGTAGGAACAGTGAATCTGTAATAACCACGCCCGCACACTAAACTATCTGATGCACTCTGGGTACCACAACAACATGAAGACCCGGATGGTAGATGAGCCGGTACAGCGGTTATAGCCGTGGATAAATATCCAGTATACACTGTAAGTATCACGCGATGTCGTGGAATAAGAAAATATTGAAAAGATTTAGTCAGCACGACATCTCGGAAATGGGCTATTTTGAGCATTTTTTATGGAAAGCCTCAATGGTGCTAGAATTTTAAGATCTCGAACGTGACCTGTTTTATAAGGTTTTTTTTGAGGCGTTTCATAATGAGGTAATGTGGGGGGGGGGGTAGGGAGGCCGAGGGGAGGGTGCCAATGGGGGGGGGGGGAGTGTTACCCAATATTGTCAGTAAACTATTAATTTTTTGATGCAAAGATGAGAATATGTAGAATTATTAATTTTTTGTCTAAATGTTAGTTAAGAAAAAAATACATGTACATATATATATATATATAGGAATGAGTACTATAGAGTACAAACACTAAATGCGTGCAATAGTTATCACTATTTAGCAGTAAATAGCACTAATTAAACAAAAGAATACAATAGAATTAGCATAAAATAACACTATTTAGTGATATTCATGTTGCACACTTTTAGTGTTTGTACTCTATTAGTAACATGAATACACGTATGTTAGATGAGCAGCGATAGTAAAGTGGTAACTCCCCAAAATTTATGAAATACACTGGGAATATGAACTGTATTATGCATATATGCATATATTTATTCATTGGCAAACGAAATATAATATGACAAAAATATATAATTGTAATACAAAATTTGTGAATGAATGAACTTTATTTATCCACGGTTAACGACTCAGTTAACCTGCTTTTCAGGCGTGCCGTGTGTATTCACGAACCATCGTCAGGTAATCGCATTTACTTAGAAAATACGAGTGTCAAGTGGGATCGATATTCCATGTTGTGCATGCATGTCACGAGAAAGAAAGCATTGTATCAATATTTTTTTAATGGAAACACCCGGATTTTTTGTGAGCCGCCTCGCAAGTACGTGACACCGTGGCAGCGGTAATACACATGTTTATCCGGATGCGCGCGCATTTATTCTAAACTTGATGATTTTTTATGGCAAATCTCCAAAAAAACGAAGAGAAAGAGAGCGTCCCAACACGATATCGGAAAAACAGCGTCTCGATTATCTTAAAAACAAATTACATGAATAGCTCTCCAAGATACTATTTATAATGATATTTCTTGGCATAGACGTGGCTTGTCATATTTGGCGCTATCCATCACTGCGTATTTGCATATGAAATAATAAATGTAGACTTTTCCAAATCGTATTTACGCGCTCTGAATAAAGCACAGGCAGCCCAATCAGGATCACAAGCGACTTCGAAGCTCACTTTTTTCACTTGCTTTGTTTGTGAGTCTTAGAGAGGTCGGCTTAGACCAAGTCTATAGTGCCGACTATGACGCAAAGCTAGTACTTTGGGATTCAATTGAGTCATCAGAGCGAATGGAGGATGATAAGGCCGACATGGACCATGCGTATTCAGAAACATTGAGGTGTCAACTAAGAAAAGAGAGAATCCGATCTGCAAGCAGCTGCTGTAGTTTCCGCTACTTCAAATCTTCTACGAATTCCAAAGTGTTTATATCATATTGTATTTATAGAGAAAGGACATTTTTATGGCTTCTTAAAGATGAATGCAATATATAACCTTCTATCAACCTTTAGCTTTTTTTCTCCTTCAAATACCAAACTCTACTTCATTCGTGCCACAGTCGTTCGCTTCTACCCTTCCCTACCCCCCAAGGGACCTTGCTTTTGGGGGAAGGGGAAGCGCGAGAAAATGAGAAATCATTTATAAAACAAAATCGTTATATTGAATAATTTTATAAGCTTTGAATTAACAAATAGTTACTGATAAAATAGAACAGAAGTAAGCTTATTTTCGCCTAAAAACGTCCACGCAAAACTTCAATCAAAGCTATTTCAAAACGAAGCTTTACGAAGGCAACTGGGTTACCTACTTCATTTTGCGGTAATCTGGTCCGCAAGGTGTAACTGGGTATACTCTTGTGAAGGAAATTGTTTTCGAGATTTTTACTACGAGGATATTGAGTATTTTCCTTGGCGTTCCAGAATCGGTTTCCATTCGATAACTGTACCAGATGTCTCATTTCGTGACACAAACTTTTTCTTTAAGATTTTTTACGACTCTGATAAGTTGGGGGAAATTACAAAAACACTTGAGTTTGATGATGTCATTCAGTTTCTCTGAATAGACCTCTTTACCTTGAGCGTAATGTTTTCCCATTTCATACCACGTGTCATTCTATAGAGTATCATTTTTTTGTTTTAACGGCTAATTGCACATGAGAAAATCTCTCAACAAAATGACACGTGGTCTGAAATGAGAAAGCTTTACACCCAAACCGAGGTCTCTCGTGCTGTCTTCGTGATAGGGTTTCCGACTGAGGTTAGCAGAATTACGAGAAGCAAGAAAATTGAACTATCGGCACAAAAACTCCCAACTCGCTTGACAATAAGCTGTGTATTATAAGTATAATGAGTCATCTTGAGTGGTTGAAATTATAATATAATATAATAATATGATTTATATAGCGCCTATACAAGTCGGCTCTAAGCGCTGTGATGAAGTTTTAATTGAGTTCCGCTTGATATACATTTCTATGTTTTGACTGATTGATCAACGTATGGAGATTTTAACTAGTTATTTGCGCTCTCCACTGACGCAATTTATGGGAATATAATAAGTGGTCGCTCGACCAATCACAGCGCTCGAAACTCTGTAAGTCAATTATAAAATTATACTAAATTATTGATTTAATTAGTTGAAATTGTGCGAGCCGCTAAGCCGGAGTATGAAACTCTGATATTTTTCATTAGTTCATACAAAAAAAAGCCAAAATATTTTATAGTAGAAGATAATATAGGTAAATTGTAGTGCTTGGGAACGAGGTTATTCCGGGCGAAAGCCCTTGGAATTAAATTCGGAAAAATTAATTTCCGAATTTAATTCCAAGGGCTTTCGCCCGGAATAACCTCGTTCCCAAGCACTACAACTTACCTATATTATCTTCTACTATTTCATTAGTGCCACGCGGTCCACATACTCTCAAAATATTTTATACTTTAGCCGAGGAAAGAAGTCTTTAGGAAGAGACTCCAGTGACGTTCATTATTGATTACCTTTCTTAAAGATATTACTTAAAATATGCTTTTTTATATCGAAAATCTTTAACTGGAAGATCAACTCTAATCACCTTTATTTATTGTTGTGCAAGGAAGCCATTTTGCAACTGCAGAATGCAGTGAAAAGTTATGAGCTTTTTTCTCATAGTTAAAAATTCATTGGTCAAAAGAATAATTACGAAGGAAGTAAGTTCGAAATCGCGAGTTTTACTGATTTTGCTATGCTCTTTCCAGCTATAAACTAATAATTGCTAATTTTCCACTACTTTTTTTCAAAAGGCTACTGACACAGCTGCAATAAAACGCCACTATTCAGGATGTTAGCTATAAAATCTTCACTTTGTTTTGAGGGTTTAGTTTTCTCTACCGTTAAAATGTTTTATTTATTCAACTCTCCCACAAGAAGGTCTCGCCCCCAAGTCATAAACGGCCTCTGGCACCCAGGGTAAAGGAGTTATGGAAGTTACGTAATACACCTAATTCAAAAAACGTCGTCATCGCCAAAGGCGATAGGCAATAGGCGATAGGCGAAAAGCGATAGGATATATAATACCAAGATCCAAGAATAGCTGGAATGATTTATGTTTCTTCTTCTTCTTCTTGTCAAGAGTATGGACCTTCGTCTTGAGACTGATTAGATGTTCTTTGTATTCAAAGAAAGCCATTTCCATGTAGGAATGACCTATCGCCTATCACCTTTGGCGGTGTCAACGTTTTTTGAATTAGGTGTATACAAAATGAAGTTACGTAATCTGAAAATCTCATTATTAATTTTACTTTAAAAAAGGGATAAAACTAGAAGATGCTTGATACACCTGAATGAAAAATATTCTGATTCCTACGCTGAGATTTTAGAATCTATTGAGTTTTGTCGTAGCTACGAGAATAAGCGAAGAATCTGCTAAAGCCACTTTACAAAGGCAAGGGCAAACACCTTATTTAAACGCACTTTTCGTATGGCTATATATATTTCAATATATTCATAGAGAGAATCAGTACAGATAATAAACTCGGTTTATATCCGGTAAGAGAGGAAGACAAAACATGAAATTTAAGAACTGAACAGAGAAGCATTGTCTTAAATAGGGCTTGACTTTAATAGAGTGAAATAGTATGAACAAAATGGCTTCACAGAATTATAGATCAAACAAATGTCGAATTTCTTGTCATTTTGATAGACAAACCAAGACAAGTAAACGATGGTATGCCTAATGTATTTATTTAGCCTTGAATTGAGACAAGCAAGAACATAAAAGGATAGGTAAACAAACGCGACTCAACTTAGAAAATTAGTTAATAGGATTTCATGAAATGTTGGTCTTAACCCACCGAACGTGAAAGCCACTCTCACTCTTAATACGATTCATCGGGTTTTTTTCAGGATGAGTTTATTTATAGGTGAATATGAGTAAGGTGATCTTGGTAGCTATCTAGGACAGGTGGTGACTTGTTTGTGAGTGAAGATTGAAGAATAGAGGCAGGCTATTTATATCCGATGCGATTGTGTTTTTTCATGTGCTCGGGACATTTGCGGTAGAGATAGTGATCGGAAATTAAAAGCGCTTCGATTAACTGTAGCAAAAAGGCTTGGAGGTCAATGAACTACATAGAAAACCCTTGAAAATAGACCAACATGAAATGGCACATACTTAGCTGTTTGGTCGTACCAAAAAATTGAAATACTTGAAAAAGAAAAATTCATACCAATAAATTATGGAGTGAATGTTCATCAGTGACTCAATTATTTCTCAAACGAAAGGAAAAGAAAGGAAGAAAGAAATATGGAAAAGAAGTATTACTTAATGAATGAAAACGTGGTCAAACGGATTCATTTTCGTTGATATTTATTTTCTAAACATAGGACAATAAGAATTTATCATCAGAAAAGCCTGTCAATTGTTTTGTTAATGCAATTTTTTTGGTCAATGAAAGAACACAAACACACACTCAATAAAGATTGATTTAAAAAAACAGAGTGTTTATCGAAGATTAGTCTAATTTGAAGACAAGAAAAGTTTGTAGCTCTTGTCTGCGTTGATTCATCTGGGAAAATAAACTGAGAAAGTTCTGAGGAGGTACATAGTTGTCAAACGTAAATATAATTTTTAATCGGCCTTGTTTATCGTGGAACCACAAATCAATAGCGTGGGTTTTTGAGACACCAAAATAGCTGACCAACTCGATGAACTCACTTTTTTTTTGTGATTGATTGGAAGTGGTTGAAAAGATAGTAGCACTTTGTGGTAGCAGTCGTATATGGGAAAAAAATAACTGAGCATCATCCAACATGGCTGCCACTTTTATTCCCTTATGAATGATTACAAACCACCTATAGTGAACATCATCCAACATGGCTGCCAATTTTTATTCCCTTAGGAATGATTACAAACCACCTATAGTGAACATCATCCAACATGGCTGCCACTTTTATTCCCTTAGGAATGATTACAAACCACCTATAGTGAACATCATCCAACATGGCTGCCACATTTATTCTCTTAGGAATGATTACAAACCACCTATAGTGAACAATATCCAACATGGCTGCCACTTTTATTCCCTTAGTAGTGATTATGACCCACTTAAATATTGAACATCGTCCAACATGGCTGCCATTTTTACTTCTAAAAATGGAATGAAGCTAAACTACGACTAACGGAATGAATTTTTGAAAACTAAACGTGACTAAATTGTTCAAAGCACTGAACTGATACTCGGAGGAAATCAGCTTGAGACGTGCCCTCTAGGCATGGGAAGATGACAGCTGAAGAAATTTGGTGCCATGACAGGATTTTTCACTAGGACTTTTGGAATGCGTTTTCTGAGAGCCTTGACCACAATCTTAAAAGATGGTTTCTTCTTTAGGTACTTAATATATGCCTGTAAGCAAAGCCACTCTACCTCGTTTTTACTGACTCCAAAGACGTGTCGTCTCGATGGTTTCTTTAGTTCTTTCAGCGACAGCTTTTTAAACTTCAGCTCGGCTTGAGCACAAAAGAACAGAGGTAATGCGAGGATCACTCGCATGCAAAGCGAAGGGTTCTCTTCAATTTTTCGACCTAAAAAAGTATTCAAAATATGGAGAAATAGATTGAGATTTCGTACCAAACTTAGCCATCGGGGTATAGATTCAGGTTCATAGATTTAAACAAAGGATTTTCCCCAGCTTTTTTCTATTTCCTTCTATTTCCTTCTGTTAACTTGGACCGGAAAGGGATAGTCAGCATGGCCAATGCAGTAATGGCTATTGTTTTATAGTCGTGTGAAATGTAACGACTGAAAAGCAAATAAGCTTGTCCCCGACTGCATGATAGTATGATAGTACGACAACTGAACCGCAAGTCTAATGATTTTGAGATGAGTTCTTAGGCGGGTGGGTGGTCGTAGTTAACTTAAAACCTATCAGTCGCGCACGTATTTCCTTTTTTTCCTTTCTTTCTTCCTTTCTTTCTTCATTCGTTCGCTTGTTCCTTCACTCCCATTCATATATATATATATATATTTTTGGCGTCCATTCAAGTTTCTGTTCATTCTTTCATTCGTTTATCCATTCTTTGCATTCTTTTACTGGTTCGTTTGTTGCTCGTCCACCCACCCACCCATTCATTTATTCATTCGTCCATCGCTTCAATTCAACCAACAGGGCAGCTACTAAACAATAAACTTGTCCCTCCCCAGCCTATCCCGTACACAGGAACCCCAGTCGTTAGGAACTCACCCTTAGGGAAGCCACGACAATAGTTGTAAAACTTGCATGCAGACCAAAAGAATGCCTCGAAAATGTTGGACCAGACGGTGGAGCGGCTGTTAATTTCAGTGTCCAGGAGAAGAGGATGGCTCTTGTTTAAAAGACTATACCTGAATAAATCAAACAGACGCTTGACCCATAAAGAAAGAAAGAAAAGAAAATGAGATAAGAAGAAGCAAAGAAGAAAGAAAGAAAGAAAAGAAAGAAAAAAAAGAACAAAAACGAAATAGACGAACTCACAGTACCTACACTGCCTACCGTCCCTAGACTTCCGCCTGCCGTCTTCTTACTTCATTACTCACATTCATTACGAAATGGAATCTAACTGTTACAATTTCCACAAAAAGGCTCTTCATCTCCCGAATTCCAATTGGAATTTAATAATAAATATATAATAATAATAAAATAATAAAATATAAAACGGAATTGAACAGTGACATTTTCGCAGAATGGCTAGTCATCCATTGAAATTTAATTGGAATCAAACAAAGAATCTTATTCTGAAGAGAATGACACGTGGTCTAAGTAATGTTTAATAAACGAGCAGGAGTGTTTTATCGGGTATAAAACACGAGGCGCAGCCGAGTGGTTTTAGACCCGATAAAACACGATCTGCGAGATTATTGAACGGCTTAGAAAACTTATGATGTTTGTTCTCATTGTGTACCGATTTTTTTACGAAATGAACCAAGTTTGATAGAGAAAATCCAAGTTAAAGTTTATGCAAATGAAGACGAATCTTTATCAGATATAAAATCACCTTCATGGTCATGATTTCTATTGTGTTTTCTTCATGAATTATTAATGAGTTTTCTAATATAGGAAAACATTACGCCAAAGGTAAATAGGTCTATTTCGCCTGCTGTGTTCATAGCAAAAATAACCTATTTATATCTTATACAGCGGCATATACAAAGGTATCACGAACGACTTAATTTTTCGCCAAACATTAATAGGGATGGGTATATTAAAATTTAAAAATTATAAAATCCAAAGAAATGCCGTTTTTTACCTTAGCTTTTCAAGGAGACTGCGACCAGGATGATAATGGAGATTTCTCAACACGGTATTCCTGTGTTTGTCTATCGAGAGAAGTTGAAAACACCATCCATACATTCAATATTACTAAAAGGAATAGCGAATAATAAACTAATCTGTGTGAACTATCGCTTCTCTTTCATCATATCCTCACCGACACACAGAATAATAACGTTAACGATGTTAAGTGAACGCGGGAACTAAGAAAAAGAGACTGTTATGTCTTAGTGGTTAGTTTGCTATTTTCAATAATGAAATTACGGCCAATACTTAAGTTCCTGTTCGGCTCCTCGTTACTCGTTTACGGCAAACGCTAAACGTCAGTTGACAAGCAGAATTAGTGAAAAAGGATCAAAACAAATTCTCAAAATGGTAGAGAAATAAAAGAATACTTGTCCTTGGTGAGGTTTGCCAAATGTAAAGTGAAATGCAAAAAAAAAAAAAAAAAAAACGACGAAAACGAGGTCACGCCTGCTTTTTGCGGGAAGGAATAAAGAATATTTAATTTGTCTAATTTGCTGACTATAAGCGGCTTGGGGTGTTATGAAGGATTCAAAAGACCTGGGGGAAATGTACTGCGCATGTGTTAGGAATTGGCGGGGAAATCGCGGATGCCATCAGAGAGTAATGGATGCACTTTAAGTTGTCGAGTTTCATATTGTTACGTGGAAGGACTGGGTCGAAACTGGACAGATCCAATGTATATTTATATTTCACAGTCATTTTTGTTCATTCGGTCTAAATCTGGCTACACTTTGTTGTTCTCAATTGTATTATACAAGTATAATATATTTTTATGCAGCCTGGTCAACAGTTTTCCAGTCTCCCCAGTCCTCCCGCTCGATATAAAACTCGGCAACAAAAGTTGATCTTAGGAAATGGACTTTTGTCGACTTTCCCACAATTCTTTACGACATGCATTCCAATTTTCCATTAAACTTCATCAAATGACAACAACAAGAGTGTTCACGAACCTTCGTATCTTGAGAAGTCCAGTTTGGTTTCCAAAGAATCCGGGTGAATGAGAAAGCCACACCAAGGGAAAGGCTCGTCTCGACCGACGCAACGCACTGGGATCCCATCACTATCTGTCGTCTCATAGTTAGCCAGTGTCTTCCTGGAGGTGATTTGGCAGCCATAGTCAGGTATCCCAGCATGCATGGTGCGCAGAAATGTGTCCGCGAGGGCTCGGTTGGGCGATAGGAATAAAAAGTCATCCACCCAACGCATCAAGAGGGACAATTCGTCTTGTATAACTTGTTGCAGGTAGCGCTTTTCCATGTGGGAGTAGAAATAGCTGCAGAGGTATGTTGAAAGAATGGAGCCTTGCGCAATTCCTTGAATGATAGAGATATTACGTCACAGTCCTTTTCTGAGATAGCGAACATGGTGCATTGTGGTCTAGGTTCGGTACAAACAACACCATATAAGGCATGATGGACAAAAAATGTTTGTACCCAAGCTAGAAAACAATGCGTCCTGTTTATCGAACTCAGAAAATGCCTATGGCATTTTTTCAAAAAATGGAAAAAATCATCTAAGGCCTATGACGAAAATTGAAAAACTAAACTAAAAAGAATGTGGAAGAGTGAAAGGCAAGAGGCGAGTGCACAACGCCTACACCACTCTTAAATCCTCCACCCCCAATGTAATACTGCATGATATCGATTTATAGGATAAAACTAACCTTGAACTTGCTTGTAGAATTTACTGCCAATCTTGACGATGTTATCGAAGAGATGTCTTCTCAGCAGAGCAAGGATGTTCTCTCTATCTTCACAGTTGTAATAAACTTGATCGACAAAGATCACGTTGTTGAGATTATTTTCCTGGAACGAACAGAAATCCCTTATCTAATCGCTGTTGCTGCTGCAACTGTCATTGCTGCTGCTGCTTTTGTTGCTGTTGCTGCTGTTGTTGCTGCTGCTGCTGTTGTTGCTGCTGTTGTTGCTGCTGTTGTTGCTGCTGTTGTTGCTGCTGTTGTTGCTGTTGTTGCTGCTGTTGTTGCTGTTGCTGTTGTTGTTGTTGCTGTTGCTGTTGTTGCTGCTGTTGTTGCTACTGTTGTTGCTGCTGTTGTTGCTACTGTGGTTGCTGCTGTTGTTGCTACTGTGGTTGCTGCTGTTGTTGCTGCTGCTGCTGCTGTTGTTGTTGATGTTGCTATTGCTGTTGTTGCTGCTGTTGTTGCTGCTGTTGTTGCTGCTGTTGTTGCTGCTGTTGTTGCTACTGTTGTTGCTGCTGTTGTTGCTACTGTGGTTGCTGTTGTTGTTGCTGCTGTTGTTGCTGCTGTTGTTGCTGCTGTTGTTGCTGCTGTTGTTGCTACTGTGGTTGCTGCTGTGGTTGCTGCTGTTGTTGCTACTGTGGTTGCTTGCTGTGGTTGTTACTATCGTTGTTGTTGTTGTTGTTGCTTCTGCTGCTACTGCAGTTACTATTGTTGCTGCTGCTGCTTCTATATTACCTGAATCATATCTTCAAGAAACTGCTTAAAAGATCTGCAATCTTCTCCACCATCAACTTTCTTGCTAAACACCTTCCTCGCCATGTTGTTCACACTTTTAATCGCCACAAATCTACGCACGATGTACTCTTCCTCTTCAAACACTCCTTCCATGATACCATACAACTTATGCAATGGAATGCTATCAAAACACTTATTGATGTCCACATGTACCATGTACAAGCTCCTCTCGTCGTGGCGTCCTTTCCTCTTCAAATGAAACGCTCTCAGAGCTTGATACACACCATCGTTTCCAAACACCGTCGACTCTGAGCGAGGTGGCTCCCTACTTTTCTCAAATTTGATGATTTCGAACAGGTTCCTTAATCTGGAGTTGATCGACGCCTGGATTTTATTATTAGCGTTGCTAGAATGTTGGTGCTTCATATTGATAATAGGTCGAACATTCTGCGCTTTGGGTAGAAATCGCATATAAGAATATCCAAGTGACGAATTTGAACTTAAGATTTCTGTTGCCTCATCTTTGGAAAGTGGTTTCAATAGTTCACTCTTCATGGAAGCCACTCCAAAATCGTTGATGATCTTCCACACTGGTTTACGATAGAAATAAATTTCTCTAGTTTGGCCAGCATTTTCGGTTATGTAGAAAAAGCTCTTGAGGATTACCATGATGTAGCGTCTGACCAACCACCAAACCCACTTGTACAGCACTTCTCGTTGCTTCTCGGACTCACTCAACGGGATGCCTTTGTCTCTACCTGCATCGCATCTTAACCACTTGCATTCTCTTATCTTGATTCCATTGACCATCTGACCTAATGAGTACTTTTCTCCCTTGTTTAGATTGATCAAGCTTTTTAGATTGTTGTAAAAGGCTTTCTTGTTTTGAGGCGAACCCCAGAGCTCCTTGGGAATGACACGGTTACAAACTGCAACCACAAAACGAACAACCTTAAATAAAAATAAAAAATAAAAAGCATTTTTAGTTTTAGTCAGACTTTCGTTTGTTTAAGAATGCAAAAAAAATTTACAAATCTAAAAGAAAATTTACCTGAAAACGTGGAATAAAGTTCTGTACAGCTCGATCGTACTTTTCCTGCTTTGATTCCGACACTTTTCTTCCTGGAACACTTTTATTTTCTAAATTAGATTTCTTCTCGTGATTCTCCTGAATTTTTCCATCTTTACTCTGGTTTTTATCCTCCTCTCTTCCTTTCCTTTCATCCTGACTTGGTCGAATTTGCAAAATTCCCACAACTTTTTCCTGGATCGTTACTCGTTTTTCCTGAAATCCAGCTTGTTTTTTCTCAACTTGAACCAGTTTTTCCTGAATTCCAATCGGCTTTTCAGCCTGTTTTTCCTTTTCCTCGGATAGGTCAACCATACCTTTGCAATGATGTTTCAAAAGCGCATTGAAGCGGCATTTTTTGTGTCGTTTTAGCATTCTGTCAAACAATCCTTTTATTTTCACAAATCGTTTCGGTAAACGCAGGTTTTTCTTCTTCTTTTCGCCTTCCCTTCTGACCCCATTTTTCTTGGCAACAACTTTGACTTGTTTTGTTTTGTTGTGCAAAACGAATTCCCTTTCGATGAAGATATCCTCAATCAACTTGGTTGCTCCTCGTTTGCTTGCTGTAGTGGAAGACAGAATGTGACATTTTGGAAATCTGTTTCCGAGATTTGTAGAATACATCAAAGCGGGTTGAGGAAAGTAAAGTGTGAAAATCTTTGAACACAAATTTGAAGAAGTGTCCTTACGTTTACCATTTTTGGGTTTTTCAGAATTTAAATATCTTGGTTTCTTTGCGAAGGGTTCTTCAAAGCAGCTTGGCTTCTTTCTCTTCATCTTTTTCACCTTCTTGTTGCACCTTGGTTCCTTTAACTGGTCGTTCACTCCACAAAACTCCAATGTTTTTTGCTGTTGCATTAAAAGATGCCCAGCAATGGAATTCGTCCCTTGTACGACAATATTTTGAGGAATTTCTTCAGCAGTGCCAGAAAATTCCACCTGCAAAGGTGTCTCTTGCGTTCTTTGTCTTGAAAATGCTGTTTCTTGGGGTTCCTGCCCTTGTCTATTGTCTTCTTGCACAAAACTATGTTGTTCTACCATTAATAACTCAGATATTTCAGTTTCACAATCCATTTTTTCTAGTTCAGGTTCTTCTTCACCAGGTATGGTTTGGTGTGCCACTGGTTCCTGTGAATCCATTTGTTCAGCAAGTACCATATTTTGTCTAAAATCTTGTTCCAAGGGTTTATCCTGTCTTACTGGTAGTGATGGAAAGACAGCTTCTTGCAACATCCTATCTTGTATAGTTTCCTTGGGCATGTTCGCATCATCTGGCATTTCTTGCGTGGTTGAGGATAACTCATCTTCTTGTTCCCCATGCCGTATGCATTCTAGGTTGTACATAGGGTACCCGGCTACCTGCATGTAACATTGATTCTTGACCATCACAAACAAGCTCACGTCCTTCAACAAATGAATCATAAGATCATCCCCTATGCGCTTGTGAAGTGCCTGCCAACACTTTGACGAAAGAAAATCAACAGCAGAATTAGGATATTTGTTGACGACAGTCGCCGTAGATGATGCACACCCTGTACTATTGTTCCTATCCCTCACTAACTGGTATCCAATCGAAACAATATTTCCTGCACTTCCAATTAACGAATGACATGAAATTTCTATTACTCTCTGCAGCACGTCCCTCATGTGACAACCCTCTCTGACACTTGGAGTAAAACAACGCAAGTCTACTTCAATGTCATGGTAACATACAATAGTCTGTTTCAGCATGTCGTTATAGGCTTTTGGGTCATTGGGACAATGAAGTCTGTCTTTGACGGCAGATAAATAATCAAGTAGAGTACGCTGTTTTGGGTAAAAGGTGGCAAAGAGTTCCCGTGGCTTCATGTTTTATGTCATTGAAGGAAAAAAATACTTGATTAATAAAAAAATAGGTACAGTTCTTTGCTTTCACTTCATTTTTCCTTTCTCCTTTGTCCATGTTGTGAAGTTTTTCTTCCATCCCTTAAATTTAAATATAGAGCAAAAGACCCTTTCAGCTTGTGAGAATTTTTTTTTGTTTGAGAATAATAATAATAATTTTTGTTTATTTGAGTCTTATACATATTCATTTGTCTTTTCATGTGCACCCATTAAACAAAGAAATGATACTCTAGAGAATGACAATTACTGCCATGGAAAAAGATCATATTAAATTAAATAAAGAAAAATATATATATAATTTATCTGAAATATCAATTTATAAAGTTATATTTAACATCCAACATGTATTTGTACGTGGGTGATAAGCATCGTGCACCAACAATTAATAAACAAATTCAAAGGGTTTTGTGGGAAATACTAGTCGTTAGTCAAACAAAGAGCAGGTAATACGAAAATAAAACAAATATCTAAAACAAATACCTTGAATTTGCCAACCACATCGTATAAAACCACGCTAAAACATCCTTAAACCACAGACAACAAACAACTTTAAAATACAAACTTAACAACTAACTTGATTTTAATTCCAGGTCAGCGGAGAGCACTAAAAGGCGGTAAAACATGGCGGAAGCACGACGCGTTTCATTATCTCTTCAAATATTCCTAATTTTTGTATCTTTTAGCCGGGTTTTTAGTGAAAGCATAAGCCTTGGAGGCAGATGGACAGCTAATAATGCCAATAAGAGTGTTTCTTTGTATGGTAATGTCCCAGGGTCGGTTCATATGGCTTTGTTTGAGAACGGTACCATTGAAGACCCTTACTTCCGGTTTAATGACGTCAAATATCGATGGATTGCCTACGATAACTGGACTTATACTAGGACATTTGAAGGTAAGAAAGATAGTTTTGATTCAATTCATCTTAGAAAATATGTTTTGTTTTATTAGGACGCGTTGAAAGCTTGTTTTTAGGCTCATGATGTTTGGTGCACCACAGGTAGCCCAATCGTTATTTTTCGTTTTGCTTACTAGTATATCTGTAATGATATAATATAACATTGATACAGCTGTAAAAAGATAGGTCATAGACCTGCCTTTATATTGTCATAATGGTGCCGTGTCAGAGAATTTTCAGTATCTAGATTAATAATGATCTGCAATGTGATTGGTTCAATGGATGTTGTCATTTCCTAAGTGTGACAGTATACACCATACCAAAATATGCTATATTGATCGTCAATTAAATTTTGGGCTATTTCATAGCTTAAATAACACCATTGCTTTGTCCTATATTTAGATGGGACTTGATTAAATTATTCTGGTGATGTTGATAATGATGATGATGATGATGATGAACAATAACATATATAAATTTGTATTTTTTGGGGTTCCTGTGGCAGCCTGTGATATTTTTGTCACTTGGGCTTCATGTAATATTTTTTAGTCTGTTGGGCTACCTATGGTTTTATATATCTTCCTAATTCTTTCCTTTGTAGTTAACAAGAGTATCATTTCACGAAGTAAAATCATCCTTGTATGCGATGGCTTAGATACAGTGTCAACAGTTTCCATAAATGACCAAGTTGTCGGCCATTCTGACAACATGTTTTTGAGATACATATTTGACGTCAAGAATGCTATCAAAGCAGGAACAAACACCATTCAAGTCAGATTTACGTCAGCTATTCAGTATGCTAAAAGAAAGAGTCAAGAATATGGATATGATGTGCCGCCAAATTGTTCTGTTCCTGTTCAGCGTGGAGAATGCCACAGAAATTTTATCAGAAAAGAGCAAAGTTCATTCAGTTGGGTAAGGTTTCAAAATCACTGGTTTTACCGGTTACGATGTAGTTACCAGTAATGATGTTAACAATAACCAATCAGTAGAGAGCAGAATCAGTTGACCATTAAAAGTCCATGGGATTTCATGAATGATTTGCTCTTAAGTGACGCTAAACCTGTGTTTGAGTTATGATATACAGTGGTATTTACAGAATGAGAAAAGGGACTATTGATTTAAATTTTTTGTCTCTTTTAGGACTGGGGACCAGCATTTGCACCTCAAGGAATATGGTAAGGACAGTGGTTGCCCTGATGCTCTTTTAGTGCCAGAATACCCACCAAAATTCACTAATGTGCTTTGCACAATGAGTCAATCACTCTCTGATTCCTTCTCCCCTTCCCACTCTTTCGCATGGATCAAGGTGCTCTTATGCAGTCAGTGGGTTCCAGCGGCAGCCCCAGGGGAGTAAAAAATGGGAGGGGGTATATAAGTGTTTCATGTATATGTTATTGCACGTATGTAAATTTATATTTGACTAACTGGTGTCAACAGGAAAAACATCAGTGTACAAGCCTATGACACTGCAGTTATAAGGAATGTCAAGGTATCGACACAGAGGAAAGGTAACTTGAAAAAATCCCTTTCTTGAATGTGTAGGAAGAATTTGCAGTTCTTGATAATTTTATATTAATTCAAAAATTTGTATTTTGTATATACAAGGCTCAGATCCTAGCAGTCCTTGGGAACTAGACTTGACAGTGACACTTGATGCAGCTCAACAAAACGTCAAGGGAAACATTTTTGTCAGTATTCCAGAAATCCCCTTCACAAAAACACTTAAAGTTGATCTAAAAGATGCTGGAAATCAAAACATCCATGTTGGAAGATTTGAATTTTCAACAGCTCAAGTGAAGACCTGGTGGCCAAGAGGATATGGAGACCAGGCTTTGTATACTACGAAGGTGAGTTGATGAAAGCAGGGATTGGTTGCTCAGAGGGAGGAAGACTGGAAAACCTGGAAAACCTAGGAAAAAACCCTCAAAGCACAAAAGAGAACCAAGAAGAAGCCCTAGATCTACTATGCTAGGCTGGCGAAGTAAGACGGGGTGCATTGGCATGCAGTGCACTGATCACTATGCCCTTTTAGAATGAAGTTAGCATGCACTTACCCAATCTTGATACATTGGTATGCTAGCGCACTGATCACTATGCTTCACAGCATGAAGTTAGCATGCGCTTACCCAATCTTGATACATTGGCATGCTAGCGCACTGATCACTATGCTTCTCAGCATGAAGTTAGCATGAACTTACCCAGTCTAAGTGCATTGACATGTAGCGCACTGATCACTATGCTTCGCAGCATGAAGTTAGCGTGCACTTACCCAGTCTAAGTGCATTGGCATGCAGCGCACTGATCACTATGCTTCGCAGCATGAAGTTAGCATGCACTTACCCAATCTTGATACATTGGCATGCAGTGCACTGATCACTATGGTTCGCAGCATAAAGTTAGCATGCACTTACCCTAGTCTAAGTGCATTGGCATGCAGCACACTGATCACTATGCTTCGCAACATGAAGTTAGCATGCACTTGATGCATTTGATATCATGACATTTGAAAAATCACATTAATTTATCAATTACAAAACATACACGATAATTTCTCATCTTTCTTTCCAGAGGCTCATAACAAAAACCTTTGACACTTTTCTTGTGCATCAAATTTAATCAGCAATCAGACATTGTTAAGACATTAAGGATTTAGCTTGTAGTTTACACAAAAGTGTAAGAATAATGGGTATATTTAGTCGGAGGGGTGGGATATTACCGTAAATTAGATAATTGTAAATATCATATAGGGGTTGTTTTAAGGGTTGGAAACATGGGATAAGATTTTTATTGGTTTTATAGGGTTCTAGATAGGTGTCCCCAATTAGTTTATTTAAATAAGCTAGAACGACATGACACAGTAATAAAGTTTATTATTATTATTATTGTGAATGGAACTAGCCCTAACAGCAAAAGCAGAAGAGTGGGGTATTTTAAGTAAGGTTTCTCGTTCTACAGTTTGTTTTTGAGGGAGAGGACTCTGATGGCTCTCAGGAACATTCATCGTTCACAACCAAAACTGGTTTCAGAGAAGTCAGGCTTGTTCAACCACTGATCAAAGGAGCTCAAGGTGATTTTAAAACCTCGTGATGGAATGAAATTAAAGAAGTAGAATCATTTAATAATTTGTTTCTGGAACTGTGCATTGTGGAAACAAAGGAATTCATTTGATCCCTCCAAAGGACTCATTTTTGACCCCAAAACAACACCTTCAAAAGAGTCATTTTGACTCTTCATTCAACCGATCCTTTGTGAAGACTCCTTGGGATCAAAAAAAACCCTTTGTATTGACAGTGTGGTGCATTTAAGTGATAGGGACTTCATTTTCTCTCTTCCTTAGGTCTTGGATTCCACTTCGAAATCAACAGACTTCCCATCTTTTTGAAAGGAGCAAACTGGATTCCAGCAGGTTTGTTTTTAGTAACAATGGGGTGGTCTACGCCCTGTTACGTACATCGCGAAAACTTTGGGCGTGACTTTACGTGTGCCTAACCGCATTGCAAAGCAATTTCCACGAGGGGCGTTTTATTATATGATGAAACTTTTGAGTGAACTTCTCTCATGGCACAAGTTTCACTTGCAAGAGTTAAGGCGCGATTACACTAATCAATTTTCTCTGCAGCTTGTTTCGCATCGGCGCTGTGACAGAAGTTGCATGGAGCATTGCAGCGTGTAACCTACAGCGCAATTTGAAGAAATGTTGCGAGACAAGTTGCAGTAATCGTTGCAAAAAGTGGAATTTGTTTTTCCTTTTGGCAACGATTGCGTGAGTCTCCGTTGCACCGCGTATACACTCTTGCAACTTGGGTCGCAACACAGAATCGAGCCCCCCTTATTAAATGGTCCTGCCTTTCTTACAACTTTATTACAAAGGATTTTTTCCACCATGCGAATATAAATGTATTGTATAATTTTGAATTTAAAATTTCTGTTATAGATTCATTTGAGGATCGCGTCAATGCATCTGTTTTAAGAAATTTACTGCAATCTGCGGCAGATGCGAATATGAATGTTATCAGGAACTGGGGTGGAGGGATTTATCAGCATGATGTGTTTTACTCGATTGCTGATGAGCTTGGGTGAGTTATGGCAATGCCTCTTCCGCAAGTAAAGATTTTTATCTTCCGTACCAGAAGTATTCCTTCCTTCCTTCCGTCTGTCCATCCTTCCTTCCGTCCATCCTTCTGTCCGTCCGTCCGTCCTTCCATCCGCACTTTCCTCCTTCTTTCGTTCTTCGTTCGTTCCCTCTTTTCCTTCGATCATTCGTTCCTTTTTTTCTTCTTACCCTCGTTTCCTCTGTCCTCCCTTTCTCTCTTCCTTCCTTCCTTCCTCCATTCCTTCCCTCCCTCCTTACTTTTCTTAAAGACACTTTAATTCCTTTTTTCTTGCGCGAAATGTTTTCTGTAAACCGCAGTAGTATAGCATCAATCGTTGGCTATTGTCAACGTTGTTTGCATCCTGTCGAGTCATTTAGTAGCTTTCTTTCACGTTATTTATAGGTTACTGGTTTGGGAAGAGTTCATGTTCGCGTGTTCTATGTACCCCACAAATAAGGAATTCCTGTTGAACGTCAAGGAGGAGGTGGTATTTCAGGTATTAAAAAATAACTGTTATAAATCTTGCGATCTGGTTGCTTGGGAGTGCGTGCCATATGAGAGCACACAGCACGTGCGCACTTTAAGTTGCGTCACTTCGCTATGCATTGTGCTTTTCCTAACATTTCTCTCTTTTTCTAACAACCCCCGTGTGCTTTATAACTGCACACAGCACGCGCGTTCGTTTTCTATTTCTTAAATAGAACATATAGAGAGAGTGATGAATCAGGCAAAAATACATATATAAACGTGCATGCCTATTAAGTAAGTAACAACACTATATCCAAGTTATTCTACGCGGCAGTGTAGCGACATCAATGTAACTCCATTGACGTCCATCTTTTACCGCCATAGATTGAGAGGTTGAATCACCATCCTTCAATCTTCGTGTGGAGCGGTAACAACGAGAACGAGATCGCCCTGGCCGAGAACTGGTGCGTATATCATCTTGCTATGAACCGCGAACGTTTAATTTGTGTGCGCTTTCGATTTTATGTAGTTTGAAAGATCTTCTGTTTTAAAGGTATCAAACTAATCCGAACAAAAGCCTGTACGTGGAGGACTACATTAAGGTCAGTACTGCTCGCTAAACAGTTTACATCACCTCTACACATAACATCCCTCTTCTCACAGAAGAAAAATCTTTCATTTTTTATTATTTATTATGATTCCCAATATCTTTAAATAGATGGACATATATATGTTTTTAATCGCAGTTGTACGTTGAGACCATTCGCACAACAGTCCAAGCAGAGGACAAGACTCGTCCTTTTATTGTTTCCTCGCCTTCAAATGGACTAGAAACCAAGAAAGAAGGCTGGGTATCTAAGTTACCCAATAGCCCTGATTGGGGCGATGGTATGTCACATCACACAAATCTCGCACATTTATTTTCTCGAGCAAGGAAAATTTCGCATGATAATGCGCATAATCTTTACTATACTTTTGCGCAATTCTAAACAAGCCTTCATTCAGTCCTTTATTCATGTTTTACAGTACATTTCTATAAGTACTACATGGACTGTTGGAATGTCAGTGGTCACCCAAATCCTCGGTTCGCCTCGGAATATGGTTTCCAGTCCTATCCTTCTTTCGAGACTCTCTCGGCTGTTTCTACCGAGGAAGATTGGGAATATAACAGTCCTTTCATGCTGCATAGACAACATCATGCAAATGGTATGTGGGATGGGAAATGGGGGGGGTGGGAAAATGAAATAAGGGAAAATGAGGAGGAAGGAGGGAAGTGTAAATTGCAAAGCCGTGAAGAGTGATAGGTTGAGAAAAAGTATAAACGAAAAAAGCCCTTCGATACGATATGCAGAGTGGGGAAAATCATATGTCGAAAGAAAGGAAAAGAGAACGATAAATGTGGAAAGTGCAGATCGATTGTAGATTGCGTAGAACGAGGGGAAAAAACGCGAAAGTAATGAAGAAAATTAGTGGGGAGGATGGAAGACGAAATAATAAACATGAAAACGAAGCATTCAAGCAAAGGCAAAACCGGATACTAGGATATCAGCCAAAAAGAGTACAGCAACAAACGATACAAAGAAAGACTGATATATAATTTTGAGTACACTATTAGACGCTTTCAAATCATTTCGTCCCAAAGGGAAAAATGGCAAAAAAAAATTCTGAATTTTTGGTTTGCTTTCAGGAAACAAAGAGATGATGGACCAGATTAAACGACACTTCAAGATACCTTCATTCTCCAACAAAACTAAAGAATTTATGAATACTTTGTTTCTTACACAGGTAAAGAAGAACTGGATGTGTGAATTTTTTTTTTTTTTCCTCTCAGAAAGTAAACAAAATTCCAGTTTTTTGAGCCATTTCTTTACTATCTAGAGAAAGAAAACACCCGTTTTGGCTCTTTTGACTTGAAGCTCACAAAGTCAGTTCAAAATTCTTATAGCATAAATAAATTATCTCTGTGAGTGACGTTGAAGCCTCTAAAATGTTTCAAGACCTCACTTCAGATAAATAGATTTTTTTCTCTAACAAATCCGTAATTTACTTCTCCAGTTCATAGATAACTTGTTTTAGAAAACTAAATTCTAATTTTCTGCGCCATTTCTTTACTATTTAGAGAATGAAAACACCCATTTTGGCACTCTTGACTTGAAGCTCACAAAGTCAGTTCAAAATTCTTATGGGATGAATAAATTATCTCTTTGAGTGACGTTGAAGCCTCTAAAATGTTTCAAGACCTCACTTCAGATAAATAGATATTTTTCTCTAACAAATCCGTAATTTACTTCTCCAGTTAATTGATCAATTGTTTTAGAAAACTAAATTCTAATTTTCTCGGCAGTTTCTTTACTATTTAGAGAAAGAAAACATCCATTTCTGCACTTTTGACTTGAAGCTCGCAAAGTCAGTTCAAAATTCATATGGCATGAATAAATTATTTCTGTGAGTGACGTTGAAGCCTCTAAAATGTTTCAAGACCTCACTTCAGATAAATAGACTTTTTTCTCTAGGAAATCCGTAATTTACTTCTCCAGTTCATAGATAACTTGTTTTAGAAAACTAAATTCTAATTTTCTGCGCCATTTCTTTACTATCTAGAGAAAGAAAACACCCATTTTGGCACTTTTGACTTGAAGCTCACAAAGTCAGTTCAAAATTCTTATGGGAAGAATAAATTATCTCTGTGAGTGACGTTGAAGCCTCTAAAATGTTTCAAGACCTCACTTCAGATATAATAGATTTTTTTCTAGAAGAAATCCGTAATTTACTTCTCCAGTTAATTGATCAATTGTTTTAGAAAACTAAATTCTAATTTTCTCGGCAGTTTCTTTACTATTTAGAGAAAGAAAACATCCATTTCTGCACTTTTGACTTGAAGCTCGCAAAGTCAGTTCAAAATTCATATGGGATGAATAAATTATCTCTGTGAGTGACGTTGAAGCCTCTAAAATGTTTCAAGACCTCACTTCAGATAAATAGACTTTTTTCTCTAGGAAATCCGTAATTTACTTCTCCAGTTCATAGATAGCTTGTTTTAGAAAACTAAATTCTAATTTTCTGCGCCATTTCTTTACTATTTAGAGAAAGAAAACACCCATTTTGGCACTTTTGACTTGAAACTCACAAAGACAGTTCAAAATTCTTATGGGATGAATAAATTATCTCTGTGAGTGACGTTGAAGCCTCTAAAATGTTTCAAGACCTCACTTCAGATAAATAGATTTTTTTCTCTAACAAATCCGTAATTTACTTCTCCAGTTCATAGAAAACTTGTTTTAGAAAACTAAATCCTAATTTTTTTAGGCCATTATTTTACTATTTAGAGAAAGAAAACACATGTCTTGGCACTTTTGAATTGAAACTCACAAAGTCAGTTCAAAATTCTTATGGGATGAATAAATTATCTCTTTGAGTGACGTTGAAGCCTCTAAAATGTTTTAAGACCTCACTTCAGATAAATAGATATTTTTCTCTAACAAATCCGTAATTTACTTCTCCAGTTCATAGATAACTTGTTTTAGAAAACTAAATTCTAATTTTCTGGGCCATTTCTTTACTATCTAGAGAAAGAAAACACCCGTTTTGGCACTTTTGACTTGAAACTCACAAAGTCAGTTCAAAATTCTTATGGGATGAATAAATTATCTCTGTGAGTGACGTTGAAGCCTCTAAAATGTTTCAAGACCTCACTTCAGATAAATAGATTTTTTTCTCTAGGAAATCCGTAATTTACTTCTCCAGTTCATAGATAGCTTGTTTTAGAAAACTAAATTCTAATTTTCTGGGCCATTTCTTTACTATTTAGAGAAAGAAAACACCCATTTTGGCACTTTTGACTTGAAGCTCACAAAGTCAGTTCAAAATTCTTATGGGATGAATAAATTATCTCTTTGAGTGACGTTGAAGCCTCTAAAATGTTTCAAGACCTCACTTCAGATAAATAAATTTTTTTCTCTAACAAATCCGTAATTTACTTCTCCAGTTCATAGATAACTTGTTTTAGAAAACTAAATTCTAATTTTCTGGACCATTTTTTTTTTTTTTACTATTTAGAGAAAGAAAACACCCATTTTGGCACTTTTGACTTGAAGCTCACAAGTTTGTTCAAAATTCTTATGGGATGAATAAATTATCTCTTTGAGTGACGTTGAAGCCACTAAAATGTTTGGTTTATGTTTCTGGGCCATTTCTTTACTATTTAAAAAAAGAAAACACACGTTTTGGCATATTTAACTTAGTCGAAGTGACGCGTCCACAGCCCCAAAATGCAATCCTGGGTGGTTCAGCCGCATTCTTCACCTCTCGTTTGTGTCTTAGGTTGCTCAAGCAATGTGTATAAAAGCAGAATCTGAGCACTACAGACGATTACAAAGCCAACTTATCAAGGTAATGAAACTTCTCTCTCTAATCTTATCATCATCATCCTCAACACCAACAACATGATCATCATCCTGTGTCACCGCTTATCAATGTATCATCGTTATTGTAATATTATTATCATGCATGTAAGATATTATAATATATCATTATCTTTGCTTTAAATTTTTTTAAAATTTCATTTCATTTTTCAATTCATTTATTTATGTTTTTTGCAAGGGTCAAGGAAGAACCATGGGAGCAATTTACTGGCAGTAAGTAACTTTGTCTGATCATATAACTAGTGCGTTCTTTTCAGTTTTGGGTTTTCAACCTTCCCTTCTTCTTGTAGACTTAACAGCATTTGGCAATCACCCTCCTGGTCGTCTTTGGAGTACGGAGGAAAATGGAAGGTAATCGATAGAAGAAAAAAAAGGCTTTAGTAGCATTAGTGACTATTTTTACTTCTTAAAGTTTTTGTTTCCCTTGTACTGTAGTCAGATGGGGTTGTCGAGATCGGTCGTATATACATTCTTCTATTTATTGATATATATATTTTTTTAGGTTCTACACTATTTTGCTAAAGACTTTTTCAGTCCAGTAATATCTTCTGTTTACGAACAAAACCAGTCACTACGTTTCTTTGTCGTATCCGACCTTCAAAAAGTAAGTTCAATAACAGTATTTCATTTGCCAAAGGAAGCCATTTAACTATGCGAAAACGATGTTCATAAGTCGAATGTATACAAATATATTAAAATATTGAATCTCTTCTTTCGTTTCATAGCCCATAGAAAATGGTGTCTTGACAATCTCAGTGCAAAAGTGGAGTTCCTTTAAGATTGTTCATCAAAGAAAAAAAAATTTTTCAGTTAAACCACAGAATTCGGTAAGTAAAATCCACTCGGACAAATCGTAGCGTATAAAAACTCTAAAATGGCTTCCCATCTAAACCAGTAACAAATTGAGTCTTTCAGTGTTCAAAAAAATAAATTTTCGCTTCCAAGTACGACACCCTTTTAAACTTTCACTGAAACAACTATATAAAACTATTTTTTTATATCGTTTTTAGTTGTTGGTATTATCTACGCCAGTTACAACGATGTTGAAGGAGAGCTCGTGTCCAAGTCGAGAGGAATGCTTCTTAACCTTGACACTGGAAGACGAAAGCACGCATAAAACGTTGGGGCCAATTAATATATTTTATCTTGCAAGTCTATCAAAAGCAATTGGGTTACAAAATCCAAAACTCAAGGTTTGAAATGTTTGTGGGATTTTATTTCTTTGTTTTCAAACCTTCTAATTCATTCAAGGTTTTCTTGTTTAGGTAACGAATGTAAAACAAGCTTCAAAGAGTGAGATAGTTTTCGACGTCTTTGCCAAGTTTCCAACACCTTTTGTATGGCTTTCTTCAGGAGCACTTAAAGGCCGATTCTCGGAAAATGGGTTTTTGCAAACAAGGAACGCGAAAACTGTGAGTAAATAAAAGGAAAACCGTAAATAAATTGTATGGTTGGAACACTCGTAAGCCAGTCGCAATCCAGTGTATTACTGCACGTTTATCATAGAAAATACCTAATCTTTTTTGTCTGTTTACTTTATCTTATTTTTTTCTGCTTCTTCTTTCTGCTAGGTTGTATTTTATCCCTGGGAAGAAGCAACAATAAAGTTATTCAAAGATTCTATCAAAGTTACATCACTTTACGATACTTCCTTATACTGAAGACATCACATTGGTACCGCGACGGGATAGTCAAAAAAAAATAAAAAGAACTAAAAGGCATCTCCTCTCGTTCAGTGCATGTGTTTCATGAAGCCTTGAATACTACCTTCACAAGAATTAAAAAGACTTTTAAAGCAGAAAAAGGAGTCAATATTTTTAGAATTTTAAATGAAAGACAAGAAACAAAACAATGAAATGTTGTCTCCAAGCTGCAAACTAGCCACATTCCCTATAGCATTTTTAAAAATCCGGCCATTTCAGCGTTTCAGTAATCCCCTCAAAAATATAATTATAAATAAATAATAATAAGCAATTTATTACGGTGACACGGATATGTCCTCTTATCGAGAAGAGTAATGTACAAACTGTAATAGGAACATTTGATAAAATAAAGTAAGGAATGATTACACTAAAGAGTAGTAGCTAGCAGAGTAGGCTTTCCAAGGGATAACCTTACGGGAACTGATTTAGAGGAAGGGGTGAGATTACCCCGTCGGTATCCAGCACCTCTGAAGTGAAAACATAGTTTGCAAGTGTGCTAAAAAAATGTATATGTGTTTCTACGGACACCCACCCACCCCCGGGGGGGGGGGTACTACCACCCCAACTTGGGTAGGGGTGTGCCGCCAGGACCTCAAAACCCTGACCCTATCCCAGACCTAAAATTTTGATTTTACATACCCTACCCCAAACTAAAACTAAGAATTGTACACCCTATCCCAGACTAAAAGCCGGAAAATACGGTCTTACAAGCGATTGCAATCAATATTTACTAACGTTTTTATTGTTTTTGTGTCGGTAGAAAGCGTAGCCTATTCGCCAGACAAAAACGACCAAATCGTTAACCCTATCCCAGAATAAAATGACACCCTATCCCAGACAAAATGTCAAAAAATGATACCCTACCCCAGACCCAAAAGCAGAAAAACCATACCCTATAGGGCGGCACGTACCCGTTGAAACAACTTTTTAATGTAGGCAAAGCAAAAAATGCAAACTCCTGTCGAGCAAACGAAAAGGACTTATTTAATCACTTCAAGACGCTTAATAGCTCCCAGACATCTGCAGTAAATACTACGGAGACCTTAGAACAGTCGCAAAGTCAAGGGGAATTAGATTTTTCCATTACAGATCAAGAAGTATATGAAGTTCTAAGTAACCTAAAGAAACATAAAGCTCCCGGCCCTGATAATATTCCAAATGAGCTATTGATAACGGGAAAGGAAGCACTAAAAGGACACCTAACGGTAATTTTCAATAAAATCCTAGACAACGGAAAGTTTCCCTCTTCATGGAATCTAGGATATATTGTTCCATTGCATAAAAAGGACGATCCAACGAAAGCTGAAAATTACCGTGGAATAACACTCCTTTCTGCAATTGGCAAAGTTTTTACGGCAATACTTAACAAACGGCTCTATGATTACCTAACTACGAATAATATAATTAAACAGGAACAGGGTGGGTTTAGAAAAAAGCACGGAACAACAGATAGTATTTTTATTCTGAAATCCGTAATCGATAAATATGTTAAAAGTAAGCCACGGAAGAAAAATAATTTCCTTTTTTCCTGCTTCGTAGATTTTCAAAAAGCGTTTGACTGCATCCCAAGGAAAAAATTAATGGCAAAACTTGAAAATGTTGGTATAAGTGGAAATTTTCTAAGAGTGATACAATCGATGTACTCCACTGATCAATCAGCAATCAAAGTAAATGGACACATTTCTCCGACATTTTCCCGTTATATGGGTGTTAAACAAGGCTGTATGCTGAGCCCTACGTTATTTAATTTATATCTTCACGATCTGCCTGACTCATTAAATTCGTGTAACAACAATGATGTAATGTTGAATGGCAAACCGATTAGTACTCTTTTATATGCAGATGACCTGGTTCTGTTCTCTAAATCTGCTAAAGGGCTTCAGAAATATCTCGACAAGCTAGAGGCATTTTGTGAACAATCAGGCTTAACAGTTAATATAACAAAGACAAAAGTGATGGTTTTCAATAATACAGGGAAGACAATGAATAACTTCCAATTCTATTTGAACAAATCTAAACTAGAAAACGTTAAATCATATAAATATTTAGGATTAAATTTTACAACCTTTGGAAACTTTACGTTTGCAAAACAAGAATTAAAAAAAGCTGCATTAAAGGCACTATTTCAGATGAAAAAACAAATGGGTGAATTTTTCACATCCAATATCAAATTAACTATAAAACTGTTTGACTCGCTTGTTACACCAATACTTCTATACGCAAGTGAGATATGGGGTATCGAAACATTAAGCACCAAAGACCAAGAGCCCATGGAACTTGTTCATTTGAAATTTTGCAAAATGCTCCTCAAGGTGACAAAGAATGCTAGTAACCTTGCATGCAGAGCTGAGTTAGGAAGGTTTCCGCTAAAATGCAAAGCATGCAGTAGAAGCTTTAAATTCTGGCATAAAATTATAAAGTCGGAACTACACCCAAAAAAACTTTCAGCCGAAGTCTACCAAGATATTAAAAATGAAACTAAAAAAGCCTTTTGGAGCATAAAAATTAAAACTACTTTAGAACAACTCGGATTGGGGATAATTTGGATGAAACAAAATGAACTTTCTCCAAGATGGTATGAATATGGAAAAATAATAACCCAAAGAATATATGACATTGAGAGGCAAATTTTATGGAGTAATCTCCACAATGATGAAAGGAAAGACGACAGACATAAAAATAAACTCAGAGTCTTTCGTCAGTTCAAAACGGATTATAACTTTGAAGAATATTTAAGTCAAGTCACCAATATTAAGCACAGAGTGGCGCTTACAAAATTAAGAATTAGTAACCATAAGCTTGAAGTAGAAACGGGGAGGTATAAGAGGCCTTATCTCATTTACGATGAAAGGATTTGCCCAGTGTGTAAGTCGGGAGTAGAAAACGAAAAACATTTTCTAGTTTGGTGTCCACTATATAACTCTCATAGAAACGACTTAAGAGAGTTCATAGAAAAAAACACCAGCATTAATTTCAACAATATGAGCGCTGACAGTCGTTTTATGTTCTTAATCAATTCAAAATCAGCGTCTCTACAAAGAGCCATATCAGCATACATTCATCAATGTATGCTGATACGTGAAAATGAATTAAGAAAATTATCTAATACATAGTATATATATATATACCTATAATATATATACCTATAATATATTTGGAATCAAACACTCATGTACTATTAGTATAAGGTGCCAAATAAAATTGTATTGTATTGTATTGTATTGTATTGTAGTAAATATAGGGGAGTACCCCCCCCCCCCCCCCCCCCCCCCCCCCCCCCCCCCGGGCACCCACCACCCAAATCAATAACTTGCTCTCAGCTTTACACGAAGATGAGTTGCGGTCTTCCTGTGTTACGCGTCTGCGCATAAGTCACGAGGAAGCCTGATTCAGTCCTTGAGATTTGTAGTCTTCAACCGGCCGGCAAAATTTTATTTCTTGGCCGGTTTTCAGGACTTACCAAATAGCTTAGCTCAAGGTAAGCATTAAATACCAATAATTATGAATCTAAGATGCTATTTAACTGTGTTTTGATATATGTTTTGCTGTTTTGGGCTTTTTCCTTATAAAAATGTTTGAAATCGCTCTCTCAACAAATGCACATGACTTCCATAATATTTTATTGCAAATAATGTTCCTTTTAGTAAAACTTTAAAAGATAATAATTCTTGAAAATTCTTGAAGCATATATTTTCATGGTGAAACTGGCTGTGAAATTTAGATTGCTAAATTAAAAGCAATTCCAAGCACATTGTACATTGTACATTGTTTATGGCGGGTTTTGATTGTGTTCTGGACTCCGATCCACTCCGCGTGCTCAAAACACAGGAAACATATAAAGAGTCCTTGAGTAGCGTTCTCTTCTCTGTCAGCACTGGAAACAATTCATCCACAATGCTGTAGCTTTCTCGTCTTGACACTTTTCGTTTGTTGATTTGGGAATATTCCCAAGATCATTTGTAGAATAATGACGTGTAGTTTTGGCGGAAAACGTAAACACACGTGCTAAAAATGGAATCGAATCTCGTTGGGCTTCCAAAGTATTCTGTTGAAAAGATCTTGATGATTAAGCTATGCAGTGACTTGATACACCAATGATTTTATTAATAGATTATTTATTAAAATATATAATGAATAAAAAATATTAATAGTCAATCAGATATTTGACAACAGGTCACACCCCTGCTATGCCCCCTATGTTTAGAATGATTGATAGATCATTAATGAAAACTATTTGAGGGGAATTGCGTCCCTGCGCTGTGTCCACTTATGTTTAAAGATATTTATAACTAGTTGTTGGCAAGTGAAGTGCTGCAATTCCACTTTTTTTTGTTGATGCTGAGGTCTACTATGCAACAAGGCATTCTAAAATCTATCATGATAATACCGTGCTGGTAACCAACAGCAGTAACTTTCAACTACTTTCTCGTAGAAGCAGGATGTTTCTAAGGGCCAGTGTAAGAGTGTTAAAACAGTGCCACCTCCAGGCAATAGGAGGTGAGTGTTGCATTATCTAGTGTCGATATATGCTATAATATGTCATTTTGGTACAGCTGTCAAGTATGAATGTTTTTTTTTGTAGGAGCCAAGCATAAAGCTGGATGTCTTTCCAAGTATGTCTTCACACCAAAAAATCCTATAGCCAGAGTAAGTGAAGAGTTGGTGAGATATTTTTGAGATGTGCGTTGTCAAAACCACCATATGAGATGATCAACTATACCCATACTTCTATTCATCCACTCACCAATATATCCATCCATCCATTGAACCACCCATCCATCTACTGACTCGCATATTCATATATGTCCTTATACCCATTATCCACCCACTATCCATGGCCAGCATATATACATTCTCCCACCTTCCCATCCATCCATTTGTTTTTTGGTACCTAGTGTAAATGTAATATTGCTACGGTTTCTATTGTTTTCCCAGGATGCATTCTTCTATCCAAAGTTGTATGCAGGTGCATCTAGGTTTTGCTCAAGCCAGGCCAAAGGTACATCTACATACAGTACATCTTATGACTAAACAACAAGAGTTATCTCTTGTATCCTCAATAATAGAGAATAAAAAGTTCTTATTATAATATGGGCTAATACAAGGCTAAGATATTAAGCCTTTGTATTTTATATCAGAGGACAGAAAACATGCTTTTTATTATTTCATAAACTTAAGGCAATGTAAGAGGTGTCTATATACTGTGATATTAAACACTTGGAGAGCTGTAAAGCACTCAAAAAAACACTCAGCGACACCTCATGTTTCTCTACAACTCCTCTCTTGCACTGCAAATTCCAGAGTGTTTATATCACAATATAGAAACGTGAACCATTTTATATTCCTAATATACAGATGTTATAATAATTATTCTAATGAGGTTTTTTTGATTCAAGATGATGCTAAAGTATCAGCAGTACCACTGACACCATATGACCAACTGACCATCGGTGTCCCAAGAGAAACCTTCCAGAATGAACGACGAGTTGCATTAAGCCCAACGGCTGTCAGCCAGCTCATTAAACAAGGTTTTAATGTGGTTATCGAAGAAGGTGCTGGTGTTGGAGCTAGGTTTCTTGATGAAGAATACATCAGTGCTGGGGCAAAGATCAAGAGCGTTAAAGATGTCTATAGCAGTTCTGACATTATTCTTAAGGTATATGTGTATATGTTCTGAAATTTGACATAAACCTTAAAACATCTTTAAAATGGGCCTCAACTATTAATTTAACCAGTGAGGATGTTGAAGGGTGGCATAGCAGAAGTATACACCTTTCACCATAGAGAAACAGGTTCAATTTCTGTGGATGCCATATGTTATAGAATTTGTTTGATGTGTTGTTCACTACCTTGCCGTGAGGGTTTCCATCTCTCTGCAAAAATCATGTAAGTCGAGAATTGTGTGCTTAGAAAGGGGGATGTGCAAATCTCCCAGGGGGGGTACTCCCCTATATTTGCTATACGGGTACGTGCCCCCAAACAGGATATGGTTTTCAGCAATTCTACTCTGGAACAGGGTATATAAAATTGCGCTCACTCTGGGACAAGGTATTTGAAATCATGCTCTTTCCTCTCTGGAACAGGGTATCTATTTTCACACTACTTGAAAAGGGTATGGTTTTCAGAGATCTTGCCCTGGAACAGGGTATGAATTTCAGTGATTTTACTCTGTAACAGGGTCAGTGTTCAAAGGGCTTGGCGGCACATCCCTATCCTAAACGGGCAAGAGTACCCCCCAGGGCAAATCTGCAGGGGATACATTTTCACACTGGTTTACTCTTACTGTTAAGGTTCGCCCCCCTGCTCCTGAAGAAACAGAATTAATGAAAGAAGGATCGAAACTGGTCAGCTTTCTATACCCAGCACAGAACACGGCCCTCCTAGACACACTAGCAAAGAAGAAAATCACTGCATTTGGAGTAGATTGTATCCCTAGGATTTCAAGGGCACAGACCTACGATGCTTTGAGCTCCATGGCTAACATCGCTGGTTACAAGGCTGTTATTGAAGCTGCAAACCTGTTCGGCAGGTTCTTCACTGGGCAGATCACTGCTGCCGGCAAAGTCCCACCAGCTAAAGTCCTAGTCATTGGTAAATACTGTCAATCAATGTAGAGTTAATGATTTTTTTTTTTTTTTTTTTTTTCCAGCTGAGAGGTCTATATGGCTATTAACAAAATTTAAACAAAGTTTTTATGAACTCTATGATTTGTCGGAATGCTAATTTTAAGATAGTATCTAAAATGCTAACATCATTCTTTCTGCCCATTCTCTGAATTTTTCATAGGAAATAAATGAAACAATATACACTCAATTGAAGAATCGTTGTCGGGTTCAGAAACATAGAACATAAAAGCTGAGACCGTATTGGCACATGGGAAATGACATAATTATATTATAATTTATTCATTTGCGCCATCTATGTAGTCGGTTTAGCTTCTATGTTCTATGTTTCTGAACCTGACAACAATAATTATTCTTCAATTGAGTGTATATATATTTATCAAACTCATTAATGATTCATGAGGAAAACACAACAGAAATCACGACGAGTGAAGAGTGTTGTAAATCTGATACAAGACTGTGTTCATTTGCATAATCTTTAAGTTGGATTTTCTTGGCCAGATTCACTTTTATTTTGAAAATTTTAGTGAAATACAAAGGAACTAACCTAGACGTTTGATAAGTCATATACAGTATTCGTGTCCGTGTTGTATCAGATATACAATCACTCGGCTACGACTCGTGGTTGCATATCTGATACAACATGGCCACTCATACTGTATATATTGTTAATTTATTTTGTGCACTTGTTATTTTATAAATTAAAGAGATATAAAATTGTTTAAAAATCATTGTCTATCCAAATAGTCATTACTGAAGGGAGGAAAGAAGGCTTGTGACCAGTCGTTTTAGAAGATTTCTTGTATTCCTCCCTGGATAAAACTGTTATATTATTATCTAACTTGATACTTTTGTTGTTGTCAGAGTAAAGATTTCCTAATGTGTTTTCCCCCTATTTTCACAGGTGGTGGAGTTGCTGGTCTTTCTTCCATAGTAACAGCAAAGAACATGGGGGCAATCGTCAGAGCTTTTGACACACGGGCTGCCGTAAAAGAACAGGTCCAGTCACTTGGTGCTGAGTTTTTAGAGGTTACTGGTGTTGAAGAATCTGGAGAAGGTAAGATTGTACCCTGAAACAACGTCTGGGCTGATTTATGTCAGGTTATGGCTAACTCACAGATCGTACCCTCAAACAACCTCTAGGCTGATCAAAGTCAGGGCATGGCTAACTCATAGATCGTACCCTCAAACAACCTCTAGGCTGATCAAAGTCAGGGCATGGCTAACTCACAGATCATACCCTCAAACAACCTCAGGGCTGATCAAAGTCAGGGCATGGCTAACTCACAGATCGTACCCTCAAACAACCTCTTGGCTGATCTACATCAGGGCATGTCTAACCCACAGATCGAACCCTGAAAAAACCTCTGAGCTGATCTACATCAGACCACAGCTAACTCATAGATTGAACCCTGTAACGACCTCTAGGCTGTACAGGTCATAAGATAAAAGGTCTTACTCCTATGCCTTTTTTGCCAAGCAAGGGGGTGCAATGGTAAATTGATATTTCATCATTAAAGCATCATTTGTTTTTAGGCTCTGGAGGCTATGCCAAAGAGATGTCACCAGAGTTTATCAAAGCAGAAATGGCTTTGTTTGCCAAGCAGTGTAAAGATGTAGATATTGTGATCACCACAGCTTTGATTCCTGGCAGACCAGCTCCAAAACTCATCACAAAAGCTATGGTTGAATCAATGAAGCCTGGATCTGTTATAGTGGATCTTGCTTCAGAAACAGGAGGGAATTGTGAACTGACCAAGCCAGGAGAGCTCTATAACCACAATGGAGTGAATGTAAGTGGTTATCATCATCATCATCATGTATCAGCATCATGTATTATCATCATCACATATTATCACCATCATTTATCATCATTGTTATAATATATCATCATCGCCAAGTATTATCATCATCAATTATCATCATCATGTATCTTCATGTATCTTCATCATGTATCATCATCATATATCATCATCTTCATGTATCATCATCATGTATCATCGTCATCATCATGTATCATCATCATGTATCATCATCATGTATCATCATCATGTGTCATCATCATCATCATGTGTCATCATCATGTATCATCATCATGTATTATCATCATGTATCATCATCATGTATCATCATCATCATGTATCAACATTATGTATCATCATCATCTAGTCCATGGGCCAGGGCTCGACCATGGTAACACTAAGAGGGACAAATTGTGAGTTATGCCAGGTTAAAGGTCACCTAAAGTTGTTTCAAAATTTATATGATAGCATTCCTAAAAGAGTAGCTTTGTGGTATTTTTTGTAACATCAAATTATTGAAAAATATCGATTTAGCATGAAAACGAGGCTGGGATAGATTAATTTATAAAAATAGCTTTGCATGATTTTAAGCTCGATATTTATTTATCACATGTTAAAACAATAGAGCTACTATATATTATTACATTTAAAAGCTGGCTTACTTTGAAATTACTTATAAAAATGATTAAAAAAGGAAGAAAATATATTTGCTGATCCGCAAAGCATTTTGGGTAATTTTCAAGATGGCGGACTATTTGTGTGGTAAGTAGAGTAGAATTTTCAGCAAAATCAGCTCAATTAAACACTTTTAAAGACTACGAAAATGAAGATACTGATAATATAGATATTTCTAACAATGTTAGAAATCGGAATTTGCATTTTTTCAACAGATTTGAAGCTTTGTCTTGTCGATTTTATAGTCCTTACATACCTTAAAGAGACGTAAAAGCATTTTTGATTTTCTTTCTTGTACAACAGATCTTAAAAAGTGTATTATTCATTGTACTGATGATAATAGTCAAAATTTAACTTCCCCCAAAGACCTCGGATCTTGGAAAACATTGCTAAAGGCTGCAGAAATTTGTAATCACAAAGCAATTCTTGATGTGGCTAGGGATACTAACGAAGGAGAAATACCGGCAAACGTTATGTATCATAGAAAATGCCGAAGTATTTTTACTCTGAAAAGAGATCTTGAAAACCTTTCTCGATCAACTGAAGATGCTGATGATGTGCAAGAGCCTGAGCAAAAGAGATACGCAACTAATAGACAACCATCAAGCTCGAGTAGGACATACGAGGAGATATGCATTTTTTGTGAAAAGAAAAGTAAATATTTAAAATCTTCAAGAAATCGAGAGCGTTTGATTCAGTGTAGAGATTTGCGTGCTGATGACTCCATTAGAACAACTGCTATTGCTAAAGATGACACTAAGATAATTGCCATCGTAAGTCGTGAACTAGTAGCCGCCGAAGCTTGTTACCACCGTTCATGCTATCGAGATTATACTCGCCCTGCTAAAGTGAGCAATTCAAATGAATTTCAAGACGGGGATGAAGTTGTTGATGTTGATGATTGGTATAAGGACATTGAGACTCAAGCTTACGAAAAGCTTTTCGAATTCATACGTTCTTTACTAGAGAATCCAAGATTAATAAAGTTGGTTGACCTTAGAAACTTACTAATTTTCCACATGAACTCAATGGGCGTTACCGAAATTACTGAGTCAACCAAGAAATACATCCGCAGAAAATTGGAATTTGAGTTTGGCAGTCTTTTGCAGTTTGAGGACCTTCTTGACGACAATAAGCTGTTTGTTATTCCTGAAAGTCTCTCAAAACGTGAATTGGCTAAGGAACTGGCAAAACTTGCGCAACAACAAGAAGATATAACTATGCCATCAAAGATCAAACAAATTCAGGAAGCTAGTCTATATATTCGGAATGGTATTTTGTCAAATAACAATACAGATGTGTCGTGGCCTCCAAAACCTTCAGAACTCTGTCAGAATGCAGTAAACATACCGGAAGAACTCAAGACTTTTCTTTACACTGTTTTGACTGGGAATACTGAGATTCCAACTGAATACCCTCAACGACTGGAGCGCCTAATCAGTTCTTATGGACAAGATCTTATTTATGGCGTGAGCGGTGGAAAAGAGAAACCCCCTAAACAGATATTGCTACCTTATGCAGTCAAATCTTTGACTAACAATGTTGAGGTCATACAGATGTTAAACAGATGCGGACATGGTATTGCCTACTCGCAAGTCGAGGAAATAAACACAGCACTTTGTCTTTAAAAAATGGCATCAACGCCCAACAATGACGTTCCGCTGCCCGAAGATATACAGCCGTATATTGAGACAACACTTGGCTGGGACAACATTGATCGATTGGAAGAAACGTTATCTGGAGGAGGAACTTCTCATCGAGTAAATGGTATTGTCGTTCAGGCCAGACATTTTGGTCCAAATCTTCCTGCACAGCCAGAATTTGAGATTGCAAGAACAAAGAAAAGAAGCATTGAGCCTCTGCAGCGCGCTGAGATTCCTCCATATAACGCCGGAGATCGTTGTGGCCCTCGAGCAAGGAAATATGTTGAAGTCACTTCTGAAGAATTGATGGCAAATGCAAGAAAGAAGAATCTGATTTGGATTTTAGTACGACTCCATGCAAGAGAAAGACAGAGAGCAAGTAGCTGGACTGGTTTTAACATTTCCATCCGCAATAAAGTAGAAGTCACAAAAGACAACATAGGATATTTACCAACTATCAACTCACCTGCTACAGACATGGCAACGGTCCATGAAGTACTAGTACAATCTTTAAAGATAAAGAACCAGCTCAAGTTGAAAAGTATCGTCCTTGTGTTTGACCAAGCGCTGTACGCAAAAGCAACTGAAATTCAATGGAAACATGACCAACGATTTAAAGATATCGTACTAAGGATTGGAGTGTTCCATACAGCTTGCACCTTACTGTCTATCATTGGCAAACGCTTTCAAGATGCTGGGCTTAGAGATCTATGCATCGAGGCAGGTGTGATAGCAGAAGGTTCTGTCTCAGGAGTCATGGATGGCCGTAGATACAACCGTGCAGTTAGATTCCACAAACTAATGTACGAAGCACTTATGAGGTTGATATGGAAAGGCTTTCGGTCATGGATCGAGGAAAACCACAAGGAATCAAATAGGAAAGTTGATGCTTTCTTCAATGGACTTGAGACACTTTACGACAATGTTTGTGAGGCAGAGTTCAATAAACAAATGGGAAGTTCTAGTTTTGCTGAATTCGTTAAGCTCTATGACATGTATATAGACTTTCTACGAAAGCATAATGGTCAGCTCTCTGAATTTTGGATGTCATATATTGACATTATGGAGATCCTTCTGGGACTTTTAAGAGCATCAAGAGAGGGTAACTGGGAGCTTCATATCTCTTCTATCAGGGGAATGGTTTCGTGGTGCTTTGCGTATGACAATATAAATTACGCCAGATATTTATCTGCTTACTTGCTAGAAATGTCCCACCTCGAAGAAGATCACCCAGATGTAATAGAGTACTTTAGAGCCGGTGGCTTTTCTGTACAGATTGGTGACGACAATCCATTTGGAAGAATACCCGTAGATCAAACCGTTGAAGAAACCGTTAATAAAGATACACAGACTGCTGGAGGAACCAAGGGATTCAGCTTGAAACCTGGTGCTGTGAGAAAGTACTACTTAGTTGCAGAATTTCGAAACATATTTATGCGTCAGCTTAAGGATATGCTTCATCTGAACACAGCAAGCAGAAAACACACTGATCTTCGACCAAGTAGGATGGCAAAAGATGAAGCAGATGTAAATGCATTACTCTTATTGCTAGAAGAAAGCTGGATAAATCCTTTTAACAGTAATCAACAGGATCTTGTTTGTTTATCTACCGGTAAACTTGCGACTCCAGAAATTGCCAAAGATTTGATTCAAGCCAAAGCTCTTGGTGAGGAAGCATACAAGTCATTTAGAGAAAACCGACTCGAGTCTAATCCACCAAAGTCTGATTTCTATGATAAAATGACCAAGCTCCAACTGAAAACATTTGGAAATCTGTCCAAGAAGATGAAAGTCGGAGGAGGAACAAGCAAGGAAGTTATAATAAAGGCAGATAGAGCTTTATTTGCACAGATGCTGATCATTGCTGAGAACAGAAAGCTGAATATAAGTGATGTCCTTTGTCACCCACTTGGACCCCTACCTTGGTCTCTGGCATCTGCTGATGGATCGTTAAGGAAAACAAATAAATCATCTCTGTTAAACTACCTGAAGAAGAACATACCAGCGGCAAATACCATTCCACAGCCAAGTGCACGAATTATTGATGGAATGTTTTTTGTTCAGAAAATGAAAGTTGACCAGAAGACATTTGGTGACGTAGCTGAAAGTCTCATGTCTATGATCCTAAATGAAGGAAACGAAAGCGAACGTATCGATGTTGTCTTCGATGTTTACAAGGATGAATCGATCAAAAATGCCGAAAGAGAAAAGAGGGGTTCTGAAAGTGGACACGAGTTTAAAAACATCAAATCAGATCATAAGATTCGTCAGTGGTCCAAATTTCTAGCAAGTTCCAAAAACAAGTCCCAACTTATTAAGTTTATTTCAGAAGAATGGAGAAAGGAGAAGTATCAGGAAAGATTAGCTGAACAATCAAAGACTATCTTTGTAACAACAGAAGACCACTGTTATGAAATCACTTCATCAGGTTCAGCAGAAAGGGAGGACCTTCGATCAAATCATGAAGAGGCTGACACAAGAGTTCTATTCCATGCAGCAAATGCAGCATCGGCAGGCTACGAAGCAGTTGTGATTAGTTCAGAAGATACCGACGTATTTGTTCTCTGTTTGGCTTTCAGTAGTTATATTCCATGCTCATTGTACGTGAAATGTGGCAAGAAGATTCGAACAATGTACATTGACATTTCAAATGTAGCTCGAATGTTAGGATCGCAGGTATGTACGTCTCTTCTCGGTTTTCACGCCTTTACAGGCTGTGACAGTGTCAGTGCTTTTGCGGGAAAAGGAAAACTAGCTGCATTCAAAATGCTGAAAACAAACAAATTGTACCAAGACCTATTTCACCAAATTGGAATGCAGTGGGATTTCACAGACGACGTGTTCTCAAAGATACAAGAATTCACATGCAGAATGTACAGCTCCAATCCTGGAACCAAAGAAGTAAATGAGCTTCGTTATAGATTATTCTGTGTGAAGAAAGGGAAACTAGAATCGCAACAGCTACCGCCCTGCGCTGACTGCTTAAAACTCCATACACAACGTGCAAACTACCAAGCAGCCATCTGGAGAAGAAGTCTGCAAGGCTGCCCTAACGTTCCATCACCTATTGGACACGGGTGGATTCACGAAGACAACAAGTTTGTAATCAAATGGATGAGCGGTGAACCAGCCCCCACAGCTGTCCTAGAATTCCTTTCCTGCTCTTGCTCACGCTCATGTAAACCATCAAGCTGTATGTGCATTATAAATGGCCTGAAGTGCACTGATATGTGCAAACTACGTGACTGTGACAATCGTGTAGAAGATGAAGATCTCGAAGATGATGAATGTTCAGAAGAAGAAGAGGATGATGAAGACAATTAAAGAGGCCATTAACAGTAAGTTTGTATAGAGTCAGACGTTTGATATTGAAAAATAGGCTACGCGAAGAACAATATAAATGTATCAAATATGTTTTCCAACTATTCTTTCCCTTTAAAGCACATAAATCACAAAACAACTTGTTGCCATGGTAACTACGATATTCTAAAACTCCCTAGAGTAGCTCATGTTGAGCTTACTGAATACCTTGTCTATCATTTTGAAATGATTGCATATACATTTCAGGCCTTATAATAAACTTGAATAGCTGGAATATTAGTATTATCTAAATTTCGATTTTAATTGAGTGACGTCATAATATCACGTGATTTCAGCACTAAAGCTACTCTTCTGACATTGCTATCACTGAAAACCATAAAGTAGAGGGTGCAAGCTTTCCAAAAATGTATGATAGCATTTGTCCCCCTGACTGTTACCGAAGACCTTATTTTTGGGGCCCTGGCCCATGGACTAATCATGTATCATCATCATGTATCATCATCATGTATCATCATCATGTATCATCATCATGTATCATCATCATGTATCATCATCATGTGTCATCATCATCATCATCATCATGTATTATCATCATGTATCATCATCATGTATCATCATCATCATGTATCATCATTATGTATCATCATCATGTATCATCATCATGTATCATCATCATGTATCATCATCATGTGTCATCATCATCATCATGTGTCATCATCATGTATCATCATCATCATGTATCATCATCATGTATCATCATGTATCATCATCATGTATCATCATTATGTATCATCATCATCATGTATCATCATTATGTATCATCATCATATATCATCATCATGTATCATCATCATCATGTATCATCATCATGTGTCATCATGTATCATCATCATCATGTATCATCATCATGTATCATCATCATGTATCATCATCATGTATCATCATCATGTATCATCATCATGTGTCATCATCATCATCATGTGTCATCATCATGTATCATCATCATGTATCATCATTATGTATCATCATCATCATGTATCATCATCATGTATCATCATCATGTATCATCATCATGTATCATCATCATGTATCATCATCATGTATCATCATCATCATGTGTCATCATCATGTATCATCATCATCATGTATCATCATCGTGTATCATCATCGTGTATCATCATCGTTTATCATCATCGTGTATCATCATTGTGTATCATCATAGTGTATCATCGTGTATCATCATCGTGTATCATCATCATGTATCATCATCATGTATCATCATCATGCATCATCATCATGTGTCATCCTCATCATTTAAGGCAGCATCTGATACATTATCTTCTTATTTCTTTGTATGTAGATTGTTGGCTACACAGATCTTCCAAGTCGTCTAGCCACTCAGTCCAGCACACTTTATGCCAACAACCTGACCAAATATTTACTGTCCATGGGAGGGGAGAAGGGAAAGTTTGGTATAGACTTGAATGACGAGGTCATCCGAGGATCAATTGTATTGCAAGATGGTAAAATGATGTGGCCTCCACCAGCGATCAGCCATCCTCCCCCTACTCCATCAAAGCCAAAAGCCGTCGTCAAACCACCAGAGCTCTCTCCTTTCAATTCAGCATTGCAAGAAGCAGGTCTCACTGCTGGTATGTGTTGTGCATTTCATGTATGTTTTATAACAATTATTTGACTTGTAGACCACTCACAACTAATAACTAAAACCACCACCCGGTTAGCTCAGTTGGTAAGAGCATTGGTCTGTTGTGCAGGAGGTCATGGTTCAAGCCTCGGTCAGACCAACTCTTAGGGTCTTAAAATAACTAAGGAGAAGGTGCTGTCTTTGTAATTACATCTACAAATGGTTAGACCTTCATGTGGCTCGGATGATCACGTTAATGGTGGTCCCGTCCCTAATTAACTAGAGATGTTAAAAAAGGACCGAGTTTGCTGTCAGTTGTCATCCTCTATAAACAGAGTTTATTTAATAGGGGGCAGCATGGTCGAGTGTTCATAGTGCCAGTTTGGCAATCCGATGGTGCTGGGTTCGAGTCCCGCCCCGCTGTGGTCACTAGCTGAGACTGTATTTGTCATGGTTTCTGATTAGTTCAAATTCAGTTTCTCGACCATGCTTGTAAATAGCCAACTGGTTTACCTCCTTGTCAGTTGGGATTCTTAAACCCCTTTATGCTTTGTGGACTACACTGTAAACTAGCAGTTAGCTAAGTGTACTCTCCACGTTAAATAAGGTTATTTATTTATTTATTTATTTATTTATCTAATTTATTTTATTCATTCATTCATTTATTTATTTATTTATGTATTTTATTTTATTTTTTTATTTTATTTATTTTATTTATTTTATTTATTTATTTTATTCATTCATTCATTTATTTATTTATTTATTATTTTAACTTAAACTGTTTCTATACCCTTTAGCTGGATTTGGATCTCTACTGGCTCTCAGCACAGTCTCGCCCAATGCCGCATTTGCAACCATGATAACCACTTTCTCACTGTCTGGCATCATTGGTTACAAGGTAGTGTGGGGAGTGACCCCTTCCCTTCACTCACCCCTCATGTCTGTAACAAACGCCATCTCTGGAATCACCGCGGCTGGTGGTCTGGTAATGATGGGTGGCGGAATGTTACCAAATAATACTGCCACAACCTTAGCTGCTGCTGCGACACTAATCTCATCTATTAACATTACCGGTGGCTTTATTATTACCAAGAGAATGTTAGACATGTTTAGACGTCCAGGTAAGAACGTCTCACACCTCCATATAACATATGCCTTGATAGTCTAGCTGTTATACTTTTTATCCTGGAAAGTTTTAATTATTGAATTGCCTTATTTCACTATGACGTCACTGCTTGTTTATGTGGGGGATAGAATCTTCAAATTCAATAGAAAATTCAACAAAATTTGCTCCTAGCAAAACAGTTTAATCTAAAATGGCCTGGTTTTCAGATATAATATGTGTTAATATGTACCAAAAAATATTCATCTATTGATAGGGATCTATTTAGTCCACTTTTACTTGCACACACACACACACTACCATTACATTCAATATTCTTTGCGCACAACTCTCAACCAATATGTTGAGATATAACATTTAATATACATTACATATACATTGATATACATTATTTTTCAATTGTCTATATCCTTCACTCCAATTTACCGATAGTATTCTTTAAATACAGGTGATCCACCAGAGTACTCGTACATGTACGCCCTCCCTGCTGCTATGGCAATGGGTGGTTATGCAGGAGTTAAATACATGGGATACCCTGATATTGACCAGATGGCTTACCTCATCTCATCTCTCTGTTGTGTTGGTGCACTCAGTGGTCTGTCCACCCAAAGTACTTGCAGACAGGGCAATTCTCTAGGTATGTCTGCATGTCTAAGCATTGTTTCCAAGATCCTGATGCTTTGATGTCCTTAAAATGGAGGTTGGGGTAAAATTAAGCATGGTTGACCCCAACTACTCTCCTGATAAATATATTTGACCCCCAACCCCTCCCCTAAAGAATGCTATACCTAGGATTTTTTTAACAAAAGGTTGCAAGGTTACAAGAAGCTTGAAAGTACTAATAAGCTGATTTATTTCCAGGAATGATTGGTATTGGTACTGGAATGGCTGCCACCATCGGTAGCCTCCATCCCAGCCCAGATGTCCTGGCCCAGATGAGTGCCATGATGGCTGTTGGTGGTTCCATAGGAGCAGCCATCTCCAGCCCTATCGCCGTCAGTGACCTACCCCAGCTCGTTGCAGCCTTCCACAGCTTTGTAGGTCTTGCAGCAGTCTTGACTGCCATCGCTAAGTTCATGATCGATGGAGATCATTTTGCTCTAGATCCTGCAGGCAATGTCCACAAAACCGCAATCTTCCTGGGGACATTTATCGGAGGAGTGACCTTCACTGGGTCGTTAGTAGCATTTGGCAAGCTCCATGCTCTACTGGATTCCAAGGCACTCAGCCTGCCGGGCAAGAACCAACTGAACATTGCCATGGCACTGGCCAATGTTGCTGCGATGGGATATTACATGACTAGTGGAGACAACAGTGTCTGTCTGTCCATGTTGGGTAAGATGTTCACATGGTCGAACCTCTAATACGACCAGATTGATACATTTTTCGTAGTGGTCGAGCCTTTTAATACAACCGCAAAACAGAAACACGCATGTCCGTATTTAGAGTTGCATGATAATAAGTTTTCATATTGATCAGAGGAACCTCTGCAAAACGAACATCAGCGGAAAACAAGCTTTCATTCATAAGTATTTGACACGACCGTGACACAAATCAAGTTTTTTTGAGGGGGGGAGGGAGTGGGGGGTTGATTTCTTTTTTGTTTTTGTTTTTGTTTTTATTTATAAACACCCGTTAAAAAATAGCGTGAATGAAAGCAGGATATTCGCAAAATAATTTATGTAAAAATTAATTGTCCATTCAACGTATACTTTTCAGGTACGACTGCAGCATTATCAATGATCATGGGATGGCATATGACAGCATCCATCGGCGGTGCCGACATGCCAGTCGTCATCACAGTACTCAACAGCTACAGCGGATGGGCCTTGTGTGCCGAGGGCTTCATGTTGAATAATGACCTCCTGACCATCGTCGGCGCCTTGGTTGGGTTCTCTGGAGGCATCCTCTCGTACATCATGTGTAAGGCCATGAACAGATCTCTTGCTAATGTCCTGTTTGGTGGATATGGGACCCTGTCTTCTGGTGAGTACGTCTAACAATCCACCATTTTCACATTCCCCATATTCAGTGCAATTACCAGTGCCTTCGTAATTTTTTTCTCCTGCTACAAATACGTTGTGGTTTGAGGGATAACCAGAGGGAAAACCACACATATATTACTAGTATTTATATATTACTAATATTTATATATTACTAATATTTATATATTACTAATATTTATATATTACTAATATTTATTTCTTACTGCGGTTTTCAATATTCTGTGGCTCGGTAGTTACAAGCTGCACGCTGAAATTTGTTTTTTCGCTGCCGTCAATTGAAAATGATCGGTCGGTACCTTTTAGGGACAGACCATTAGATTTTTTAGGGGGGGGGGGGGGGGAGATTGGGCAATTTATTTCGTGCAGGAATTTTCTTTACGCCTCATGGCTGTGCAGAAAATTTTTTTGGACATAATTTGGAATTTTTTTCGGGCACTTTTCTTATGCACGATTTGTTTTCTTTTTTTTTTTTCAATACCCCCCCCCCCCCCTCCCTCCCCTCGAAAATCTAATGGTCCGTCCCTTATGTTCTTGACTGGATGCAGTAAAACACAAATTTTAGAACAAGGCGTTATAAAATGTATAAAAAATAATAAAGATAATAAAGAATAAAAAATAATCTAAACCTGAAGGTGCGAAATATTTGAAGAAGATTTGAAAGACATTTTATTAGTTACAGATTTAATACATGAAGTGCGTTAAAGAGATTCCTTATTTCTTTTTAACCATTTTTCTGCTACCGTCTATCTTGTTTGTACGTTTGATTTTTTCTGTGACTTCTCCTTCCCTGTAGCTTGAACACAACGTTCTTGTGTCGTGTATTCTTCCTTGTAACTTTTACGCCTTTATTCTTCTTTGTTTCTCCTCCTATCTGCAGTCGTTTTAATGGTTTTGCTATTCCAAGTTCTGTGTACGATAGTAGATGTTTTTGACTTCTGGTTATGGGTCGACTGGGTGATGGAGACGAGGAAGAGCTAGCTTCTGCTTGAGAAAACCTTTCTTCTCTACGTCTACTAGTTGAAGAAGCCTCCCTGTTCTCTTCTAATGTAGAAATACTCGAGCTAGATAATGAAAAAAAAATCTCAGCAAACCGTTTCGCAGCTATGTTTTCACATGCAAATAATGAACATTTGTCTACGAGGTTGTAACAATGATATCGATTGCCTTAGCCATTATCAAAAAAGATAGCGTGTGGAGTTTTCTCGAAATCGTCTTATTTTCCCCTTAAGTTTACGTCGAAAGAATTAGTTACAAGGCAAAGTAAATGAGTGCGCTCGGGCATCGGTAGCCAATAAAACTGCGTTTCCTATTAAGGAATAGAATAATTGCTCATTTTCCTCAAAAGCATTAAAAAAAAGAAATACTTCTGCCGCAACCTTGCGGTTTCTATTTCTTTCTTTTCTGCACTGACTGGATTTTGCTTATGCAATGTCAATTGTCGCCTTAAAAACATCACGACAAAAACTACTATATTTTCCCTGCCTTCAAGCTTGCTCTCTGTTGGCAGTCTTACCTTGAAGAGGATTCCGTCTGGACCTCCTCTCGCACACCTTGTATCCACACCCATTCCTCATCACCTTCCACATCATTCTCACAGGAACTCTTGGCAGGTAACTCTTCCCAAACGTAACTCGACAAAGAATTCATTCTCGCTATCCTTTCTGACTTGGTTGTCATGCTATCATCACGTGGTGGTGTTTGTGACGTCATTATGATATTATTACGTGGTAGTATCTGTGACGTCATGATATTGTGACGTGGTATTGTCTGTGACGTCATACCGTTATTCTCACTTGATTTTCATATTGTGACGTCGTTGTGTCTAGTGTGATGTCATATCTTGGGTGACGTATGCAATCCACGTGCGTGCACACGAGATATTACACAGGAAGCCCATAATGATGTCCAGAGATAATTAACGCACAGGAACCCCACTCGGATTGGAAATTGTAAATACTTTGTTACGCCCTAAGTTCTGAATTGAGTGTTTAGTTTGGTTGTTGTTTCGGATCTTTTAATGGTTTTTTTTTCACAGGAACCGGAGAGAGAGTGAAGATCGAAGGAACGCACACGGAGATTAATGCTGACTCAGCAGTAGAAATGCTTACCAGTGCTAAGGATGTGATTATCGTGCCTGGTTACGGCCTGGCGGTTGCTAAGGCCCAGTACGCTATTGCTGATATGGTGCGTACGTTGAAAGACAAGGGTATCAATGTACGGTTTGGTATTCATCCTGTGGCAGGACGTATGCCGGGACAACTCAACGTTCTTCTCGGTAAGAATGATGTATGATGATGATGATTGTACATTATGATGATGATGATGATAAGACATGATAATAGTTATGATGCATGATAATGATGATACATGTTGATGATGATGCATGATGATGATACATGATGATGATACATGATGATGATACATGATGATACATGATGATGATACATGATGATGATCCATGATGATGATACATGATGATGTTACATGATGATGGTGATACATGATGATGATACATGATGATGATACATGATGATACACGATAATGATACATGATGATGATACATGATGATGATACATGATAATGATACATGATGATGCATGATGATGATACATGATGATGATACACGATGATGATACACGATGATGATACATGATGATGATGATACATGATGATACATGATGATGATACATGATGATGATACATGATGATGATACATGATGATGACACATGATGATGAAACATGATGATGATACATGATGATGATACATGATGATGATACATGATGATGATACATGATGATGATACATGATGATGATACACGATGATGATACACGATGATGATACATGATGATGATGATACATGATGATACATGATGATGACACATGATGATGATACGTCATGATGATGATACATGATGATGATACATGGTGGTGATACATGATGATGATACATGATGATACATGATGGTACATGATGATGATACATGATGATGATACGTCATGATGATGATGATGATAAATCATGGTGATGAGGAGGCGGAGATAATAAAGATACACACTAACACTCGTGTTATTGTAATTCTGTAGCCGAAGCGGGTGTACCATACGACATCGTACTCGAAATGGAAGAAATCAACGACGACTTCCCAGGCACTGACTTAGCCCTTGTTATCGGTGCTAACGACACAATCAACTCAGCAGCCCAAGACGATCCCAACTCTTCTATCGCTGGGATGCCTGTGCTTGAAGTATGGAAGGCAAAGCAGGTAGGATACAAAAACCCTGATGGAAGGCGCGATTTCATTTGCGCTCAGTCAATGCAAATGCTCAGATACAGTAGCGACACGGTCACGGTACGAAATTGATGACATCTTTTAAACCAATCATAGTACGCTAAATCATTCTGCAATGGCAATGCTCAGACACGGCACCGCCTCGGTCACGGCACGGCACGGCAGAGATTTTCACTTTCATTTAAAATCGGTTCTAATGATACTGCGAGACCAGTGTGCCCTTCTCAAAAAGAACTTTGATGCGAGGCTAACAGCGAGCGTTATGTCTTGATTGTTTTAACAGTCTTGCGAATCACTTCGCCTAGTGTCTAGAATTAGTTTCAAAAATGCTTTCAACCAGACTTCGCGTGTTATCTTGAATATTTCAATCTGACCAATTAGATTGCGCGTAACATGTCTTAAACTATTACTGACCAATTAGAGTGTGTGTAACATCCCTTAAATTATTACTGACCAATTAGAGTGTGTGTAACATGCCTTAAATTATTACTGACCAATTAGAGTGTGTGTAACATGCCTTAAATTATTACTGACCAATTAGAGTGTGTGTAACATGCCTTTAATAGTGTTAAATTGTTTCTGTTCCTTGCAGGTGGTTATCATGAAGCGAACCCTCGGCGCTGGATACGCAGACGTCGATAACCCGGTATTCTTTAATGAAAACACTGCCATGTTGCTAGGCGACGCCAAAACCATGTGCGATGCTCTCTTTGGTAAGATCAGAGCACACTACAACATCCCTTAACAAGCCTCAATCCCCAAAATATGAAGAATAGTGAAGGAATCTGACTAGTTTTGTAGGTAGGGTTAATCAAATTGAATGTGTAGTAGCGTGGACCAAAACGTGTGAGGAATTTTTATCGTTTGGCGTGGAAGAGTGTTTTTGCATGGACTTTTACAGAAAACTCAAAACTCATCAAAGACTATTTTCATCAGTAAAGGAACGGAGGTGTCTTTAAAATAAACCAAATGTGGCATTCTCGAATTGTAGAAACGATATTGAAGGGGGTGGGGGTGTAGAAACGATATTGAAGGGGGTGGGGGTGTAGAAACGATATTGAAGAGGGGTGTAGAAAAGGGGGGTGTAGAAACGATATTGAAGGGTTGGGAGAGAAACGATATTGATGGGGTGTAGAAACGATATTGAAGGGGGTGGGGGGAGAAACGATATTGAAGGGGTGTGGAAACGATATTGAAGGGGGTTGGGGGGGGGGGGGAGAAACGATATTGAAGGGGGGTGGTGGATGAAATACAGGAGGTTTGTGTGGAGGTTGAGGGATGGGTGATGGGATGGGTATATTGGTGGTTAAGTGGGTGGGTAAGTGTATAGTTGATTGAGGGAGATATAACTAGCTAAAAACTAGTGTGAGCTGCGTCGGTGTTTCTAATGAAACAGTAATGATGAAAAGGTAAATTATGCACCGTGAAGAAGATGAAAAAACTGACGTTTCGGACGCTAGTCCTTCGTCGGAGTAAAAGAGGATTGAGGGTTGGGTTGTTGGGTGTATGGGTGGAAGGAGAGAGAGTAGGATCAATCGATCGATAAAGCGACAAGTGTCTAGCTTTATTAGTGGTTGGGTAAGTGGTTTGATTGAGTGATTGGTTGATACTTGTATGATAATATGTATGGGTAGATCAGTAAGTGTATGGCTAGGAGGATAGGGAATTGTTTTTTTTTAATGTATCGATGGATAGTTGTTTGAAGGGAGAAAGTTTAGCGTGAATGGATATACGATTCCCAAGTACACCCACCAGACAGTCCTTACGAACGCACTCTCCAAAAGTCTCCAATCCACTTAAACTTTAATAGATTCATAACGCAAAGAGCAAACAAATAAATGAAGAATTTAACCCGATGCACGATTAGCAGTGTTAGGTTTTGTACTTTAACGGTAATGATGACGCTAATATGTACAATGGCCTTGGTGTTCTGAACCGTTTGTACACAAAATATTCCATCTACTGAGCATTGAACTTCATTACACTGTAAAAGAAAGCAAGAAAGAAAACAAAAAGAGGTAATTAATTGACCATTAGATAATTTAAGTAGCGCACTTGCGTTTACCTCTGGGGTCTCAAGTTCGATTATTGCACTAGCAATCACATGTGAGCTGTTAGCACTCGTTCACTTCGGCCGAAAGGACCTTCGCGTGACGAACAATAGAACGAATCTATTGTATTACTGACTCGTTCTATTGTTTTATGATCCAAGAGGTTCTTTCGGTCGATCTGAACGAGTGCTAACTCAGAGGAGCAGAGTTCGCTAGGTCTCTCCTTTGATTCGAGGGTTTTGTTCCTGGTACTCTGGGTTTTCTTCCTCTGAAAAACCAAGCAATTAGCCATGCCCTGACTTCGATCAGCCCAGAGGTTGTTTCAGGGTTCAATCTGTGAGCTAGCCATGCCCTGACTTTGATCAGCAGAGGTTGTTTCAGGGTTCGACCCGTGAGTTAGCCTTGCCCTGACTTTGATCAGCGCAGAGGTTGTTTCAGAGTTCAATCTGTGAGCTAGCCATGCCCTGACTTGGATCAGCGCAGAGGTTGTTTCAGGGTTCAATTTGTGAGCTAGCCATGCCCTGACTTGGATCAGCCCAGAGGTTGTTTCAGGGTTCAATTTGTGAGCTAGCCATGCCCTGACTTGGATCAGCCCAGAGGTTGTTTCAGGGTTCAATTTGTGAGCTAGTCATGCCCTGACTTTGATCAGCCCAGATGTTGTGTCTGGGTATGGATGAAATTAATGATCTCATAAATGGGTAAACCAATCCCACAACTCCTGGCGAAACGAGTTCGTTTCCAGTCCCACATGTAATAGTACAATTCGAGTATGTGCAACTGAATGAAAATAGCTAGGTTTACGCATATTCAGATGCCATATTCGTATCGATTACGCCACAACTGCTCATCCAATCAGAATGCCCTTACACGACACAGTACGTCCGTACCACGTTAATAGTCGTACGAAATGTCCCCATTGTTTGCCGTTACTTACCGTCACACCCATATAACTCTATCCTCATGCACATGTTCCTGTTCCATTTGCTTGGCAATATCTTTATGTAGCGCGCAGATATTACAACAGGAAGGGAGTTGTACTGGACTGAGAAATCGTCAAAGTTCCCAGTCTGAAAAAAGGGGAAAAAATCGTTTTAGCATTTGTAATAGCGTTTCTGATATCGTTCCTAATAGTTGCTATCACTCAACCCTCATGTGTATTTGTCTTTGCGTAATGAATGTTTTGGTTAGAGTGAAAACATGGTTTTACTGCATGCGCTCTAGTTTAATACCATTCTGAGCATTGGATGGAGTTAGGCCCGTAGAAACCCTCGACTGACGCACAGGAGAGAACTAGCAAGCAACTGTTCTTCTATTCTTGGGAGGCATGTTACCTCATAGCCGCCATCTTGGTTGGCTATACAAAGCATTCCTCATTAATTAAGCTTCTCTTGTTAGACCAACCAAGATGGTGGCCATTACATTTTAAATTTTATCTCATGGGTTTTTTTTGGGCACGTGGTTGCACTCCAAGAATTCGCCTGTCCGAGTTATAAAAATGCGCTGCATTATGGGGCTTTATGAAGGACGCTTTATGAATCGGTTGATATTTCATGCATCAAGAAACAAAATGAATTTGAAAATTAGCACGACGATCAAGGTTTTCTATCACTTTTCTTTCACTTCAAACTAAAACAGTCCCACAATGCACTGTAATGCCAACTCGACCCAGTTTTCCCATCAAACTCGGAACGGTTAACACTCGTTCAAGTGGACCAAAAGGAACTATTAGATTATAAAACAATAGAACGAAGCAGTAACACAATAGATTCGTTCTATTGTTTGACACTCGAAGGTACTTTTGGTCCATGTGAATGGCAACGCCTACATTACCGCATAACAACTTGCGCCTTGTTTGTATACAGCTATTTCAAAAAAAGTTGAATACTGCATACTAAATAGTGCATTCCAAGACCGAACGGCATTGTGGGTCATGGCCACAATGCCCTTAGCCCAGAACTGGACCTACTCTTCATCATTGTGTTTAATGTTTTGCGCGCGCAATGATCCTCTGAACTCTGATTCTAAAAAAGTTGACTTTCGGTCCAGATCTTCTTCTCATATTTTTACCGCGCAAGCGCAGATAAAAGTGGGTCCAGTTCTGGACTACAATGCCCTTTGGTCTTGGAATGCACTATTCAGTATGCAGTATTCAGTATTCAACCTTTTTTGGAATAGCTGTACATTGGCGTAAAGATGTTTTGCTTACCAGTCCAGTACTATACCAAGTAGCGTAGTCGTACCAGTAGGAGTCGTCATAACTGAAGTGAAAGTTGTAATGCGTTACCCATGAGGAACCGCTGAAAGGGTCCACTTTCCCTTGAGTAGCGATGCCTTTGAGGTACTTGTACGACCCTAAATCAATCTGCGGAAAAATACGAATAGGGCGTAGTAAAATTGAGCAGTTTCTTCGAAACTACAGAGTACAATTAACGATTTAATGGTACTACTTTTGTCCAATCCGAATCGAGTAATTTTTTTGTGTATTTGAAATATTGCAATTCCTCGCTCTTACTCTTGAACCACTCCACTTTGCGCAACCCACACTCATAATACTCTCATTTGCACATCACGTCTTTGACACCTGTTATCGCCCCTACCTTGATCCACTGGCCCACTGAGTTGGATCCCGCGCACCACGCCCCGTTGCCTTTACCAGTGCTGCTGAGGTGAAGTCTGGCTTGGTGAGGGTCATCGTAAGGAGTGTGCGACGACGCGGTGAGCTGGGAGTCGGTGATGCGACCATCTTGCATTCCTAGCCATTGATAGCATACTAGAACATAACAAATTATATCTGTACGTTAACTGTGCTCTGGTTTTTATCTTACCACGGTTGTGTTATCGTGTAGTCGATTCGTTTAGGATTTGGAAAAGTAGCTTTAATTGACGTGGCAATCCTTTGAAAAAGCATTTGAATGTCATCATCTGCTTCAATTGGTAGTATAAAACACTGATCCCAATGTGCTGTCAAACAGAAAGAATTCTATTGAAAACGTTTTACTCAGCTGATGAACATTCTTTAGGACAAGACAGGAAATGACGTGAAACACATGTGGTACATGTGACTTCATAGCCGCCATTTTGGTTGATTTTGACAAAAAATGTGGTCTTGGTGTCTTTCGTCATGTCTACCAACATGCCGTGGCGGCCACGCCTTTTGTCCTTTTATTCTCGTGGGATGGAATACATTAGGTGGAAAATAAAAAACTTCCGCAAATAAAACTTATCGGGCTTCCTGTGCCCCCGGTTGTGAAGTGCTGCACTCACCTTTGTAGTTGGTGCATTCGTACAAAGTATTCAACTGTCCAATATCAATCTCAGTCATCCTGTCTGGGTTACCAAGGACAACTGAAGGTCCCTTTCTTGATTCGATAGTGTTTCGAGAATTCTTTGACCAGGCGTTCCTCGGGGGCTGCATAAGAGAGACCAATTCGTACGGGGCGCCGAAATTCTGTATTTGATCCGAGTTGTACTTCCAAAAATTATGTTCATATCCTTAAAATCCGAAATGAGAATATGTTTTGGATCTATTTTCATAATTAGTATTTTTTAAATGATAAAATTTCATTTATAAGTTAGGAAAGAAGTATAAAATATTTTTATTAATTAATTAATTAATATTTATTTATTATTCGATTAATAGTATTTTTTAGTTTGATAAGAAAAAACCCAGACGACTATGCGCCTCCCCTTTTGCTTATACGCCTTTCCCCTATGTGTGTCATCTTTATATTTGGCACACCCTTTATTTGTCATTTTTTACGGTTATGGGGGAGGGGGGGGATTGATTTTGAAAATTATCCCGGTTTAAAAGGGGGCCACGTAAGTAAATCAGGTTGTAAGGTCATACATTTCAAAAAATTCCACCAGCCCCCCACCCCACACGCCCAGGAAAACGAACGGTACCCTAGTTCACCGTTACCATGGCTTATCTCCCTTAATGTGCCATCACTCCTGTTTAATATTCAGGATCTAATTGCGTAATCTACGCAGCCGCAATTAGTTTCGTCACGCAACGCTTACTTCCCTAAGTAGCTCAGGGGAGTGAGCGTTGCGTGACGACAATAATAGCGGCTGCGTAGGAGACTACTAATTGCACTGCCTGCATTCAATACGATTCATTGTACCTGACTGCACGTTATCTGGGTAGACAACTACGTACGAATCTCTGTCCTTTCGTGAAGAAGTGTGAAAGAAGCCTAGTACATGTAGTAGTTCGTGTACTATCGTGCCAGTGAAAGCACACCCTGTTCCAATCGACACGGGCTGTGCAGCCATTTTCAAATAACCAACATAAGATGAACAACTGCAAAACATTAGATTAGCGATAAACGAAATGCGAAAGTCTGACTTTACACTGGAACTTCTGTTAAGCGGTCACCTTAGGGGATTTGGCAAATGGTCGCTAAATTGAGGTAGGACGTTCATAGGTGGTCGCTTAACAGAGGTCAGTACTATCGGTAACTTTTAGGTATTAAGTATAGCCCACTAGAGTACAAACACTAAAAGTGTGCACTATTTAGTAGTAAATAGTGCTAATTAAACAATAGGATTAGCATTATTTAGCAGTATTTAGTGGTATTTATGTTACACACTTATAGTGTTTGTACTCTACAATGTGGAAATTTAGCTTATTAAATGTTTAGCAGCTTATTCAGGCTGCTCGCTTATAGGTTGTCATTTACGGGAGGTTTTGAAGCACTGTAATCAGGCGAGGGGAGGGGGGGCTTCCATTTACTATCCATTAAGGGTGGTTGCCTTGACAACCACTGACGTTACTAAAATAGATTTAGTAATGATGAAAAGGAAAATTATACACCGTGAAAAGATGAAAAAACTTACTGACGTTTCGGACGCTAGTCCTTCGTCTCTTTTACTCCGACGAAGGACTAGCGTCCGAAACGTCAGTAAGTTTTCTCATCTTTTCACGGTGTATAATTTACCTTTTCATCATTACTGTTTCATTAGAAACACCGACACAGCTCACACTAGTTTTTAGCTAGTTATCTCTTAAAATGGATTTATTCCTTTTATCTCATCCGCACTCGACAGATTTGCCTGCTTCGATATCTTCAACAAACACAAAGCCAAGCATCTGTTCAAACACAAGACTTACCCTGAACCTCTGACGAATGTTATATAGTGTGCCTCTGAAGTCCGCTGGACAAAACGAACGCAGGAAACTTTATGGACTTCACCAATGGCGCTGTTGATCATCGTGCGTTCGTGAGGGTAATCGTCTAACAGAAGATATACCATGTTGTAAGGTTAGTAACGCATGAGTCGTAAAAAGCGGTATTCAATCATACGAAAGTTTCGTCTGCGTGGGATTGTAAGCAGCGGTTTTCATTTACAATTATTCCCAGCATGCATTGAGGTTCTCTAAGTAATTAGCCTGCATAAGAGAAGTTTTGGTATGACTGTGAAAAGCTCAGACCAATCACATTGTGCGAAAAAAACATCAGCCAATCAAAATAGTGAACAGCGGTATTCCACCTGACTCCTCCCCAATCTCTACCTAAAAAGCAAAGAAAACCCAACTCACCAAAACTCGAATCGATGATAAAAGGAACGACTCCGCCAGGCCATTTGTACTTGCTGTCCTTGAGGATGTTTCTAGTTTCGTATTTTGCTTCTGGGTCGGTTTTGCTCTGTAGACGCTGCAGTAGTTCTTGATTCAATAGAATATCCCCGTCCAAATTATCTAAAAACCGATAGTGAAAAAATCAAAAGAATAGAAATTTTTGCTTGAGTCGTATCCATGATCATGTGTCTTCTCATGCGCAACCACTAAACAAAGAAATAAAACTCTAGGGAATGAACGTGGTCTGAAAGGGTTATAAGATTTCTCGATAATTTATGAGCTAAATTTTTGTCTGAATTAAGGTTGGAAAATTGTCACTCATGACCCAATTCAGGACCTTTAACGGTTGATGCATCTGCTCAATGTTTTAAAATTTTCGAATTTTCACGTGAAATTCTGCGTTATTCTTGGCCATATGTTATATACAGTTCCATACCACATTGTTAAAGATAAAATTTGTTGCATTTTTTGATCCATTGATAAGACTTTACGGACGTTTTCTCGTTAGCCCTCATATAGTTTGAAGTTTTTTTCCGTTGTTTAGATTATGAGGCTGAAAATTGCTGAGTGATAAAATCTCGGTTTCCGTGTCGCGCCAACAAGATTTTTTTTCTCAATTCGTTTATCTAGTCTTATCTCGCTAGATAGTCTTTAAGATATCTTTGTCAATATATAAAAACGTTTGTTTTGAATGCAGCAGCTTGTCTAAAATTAAATTGAAAAGAAGTTTGTATATTGAATTATGCTGCTGATAAAATCAGCTTGTAGCAGCCATTACAATTTATCATATTTCTAGTTTCATCTTTCTCTTTCTCTTTCTCTTTCTCTTTCTCTTTCTCTTTCTCTTTCTCTTTCTCTTTCTCTTTCTCTTTCTCTTTCTTCTTCTTCTTCATCTTCTTCCTCTTCTTCTTCTCCTTCTTCTTCTTCTTCCTCTTCTTCTCCTTCTCCTTCTCCTTCTCCTACTCCTTCATTTTCAAATATCTCTAAATCAGACAAATCAACTCAAGGCCCATCTCAGTATAAATATTTTCGCGAAGAATTTTTGAAAAAATAAAATTTTCTTGCTCGTTTTCTTCATTTTCTTCTCCTTCTCACTAATTTTCAAATATTACACAACAAATCAAAGCATATCTAAAAAAAATTTCGCGACAAATTTTGTCATAAGATGCTCTAATAGATAAGATTTTTTATTAGTATGTCAAACATAGGAAACGTTATCCCATTCCTGGCATCTTCAGTTTGTTTAACCAAAACGTATTGACAAAGCGAACAAAATGAAGCACTTGTCGCCATGACACGAAATTGACTGCGTGCAGGAAATTAGAAAAACTCTCGCATTTACCAGTCATTAAATGCTCTCTCTGCCAGCCTTAATGATGGACTTTGCAAATTAAAACGGAATTAAAGATAAGTTGAGTTTATACTCCAGTATGATATCGTGGGGGAGTTTTTGTGGTCGTCTGACATTCAAGATCGAAACTAGCTATGATTTCATTAACGATGGTTAGTTAGATGGTTAGAAAAATGAGAAAAAATTTTCAGTTCTTACGACAAGAATCGTAGTTGATAAAGTTCGAGTTTTGTTTATTCAAATTTCTTGAATCTTACAGCTCTTTTCTTACTGCTATGTTCCTATGTTTGTGTATCTTTTCTCCTTCTCGTTCTCTCTCTCTCTTTCTCTCTCTCTCTCTCTCTCTCTCTCTCTCTCTCTCTCTCCTCTCTCTCTCTCTCTCTATTCCTTTCTTCCTTTTTCCCTTCCTTCCTTCCTTCCTTCCTCTCTCTCTCACTCTTCCTTCCAGAACATCGAACTTCTTCTTCACAGCCAAAGTAACTATTTCAAAAACATATTTATGCAAAAGAGTACTTGCTATAACGGCGTTAAACATTACTAAAAAGATGTCGTTTTGGTTACTCGTTTTTCGCTCATTCAAAGAGATTCATTTTATTATCATTACACTGAACAACATTTGATTCATTTTGCTGTATTCAAACTTCGCAAAAGACAATCCTCTTTCGATAGATGTAAAGGAGTCAAATCAAATTAACGTTACACTCCTATATGTGATATTGCTGTAAATGGACTATTAATTGATCATTGAAACACCTTAGAACACCTTTTTAAAAAGAGTTTTAAAGCAGATGGACGATTGAAGTTCATGACTAAGTTACACAATTCATCCCCAGACCGAAACGACTCCAGAAAAATAGTCGAAAACAATTTCAAGTGAGATTTTTCTCTTAATATTTAAACCAATAACAGCTTTGGATATGATATTTTTATATCTTTTCCGATCATATAATTCAAACAAAAGCAATAATGTTTTTCAAACTAGATTAAATTTCGGCAAAGTACAAAAGAAAATTGTTCACACATACGTACCATGGCCGAAAGCTTTCGCTTTTGCCCAAGGAGGCGGACCTTTTGGCATAGTCGTTCCTTCGCGAACGAGGAGGAAAAAGACAGTTGACGAAAGCATGAGCATGAGGTACTGGTGAAAAGCCATTTTATCTCAGTCGTACTTCGAGGGCTAACAGGTCCAAAAACGACCAACGATCTCCCCTGCCTTAGCTACTTTTAAGTGTTTTACGAAATGAAACGGGCTTTATTTAAGTACATTCAAGTGTTGACTGAAGAATCCAACGTCGGAACAGCTGTGTCACTTTACTAAAGAGGAAACAGCCTTCCCACTCTGAGGCATGTTGAATAAACCAATCCAAATCAGGGTGAAAAATCACTAGGGACGGACGTGACAGACTTGACTAGATTGAAGACAAAAGACAGAACGAATGTGAGTAGATTTCACTATGTGTACAAAGACTACTAAATGGGCTATTAACGGATTAACATCGCTTTGCTATGCCTTAAAATAACAGAAATAAGCTATATAAACAGAGATTAACTGTACAGTGAAAAAAAACCTGAAATAAAAGATGTCACTAGCTAGAGACCACTTTATCCCAGCTTAAGAAAACTCATCACTTAAATACTAACGACTTTAAGATGATTATGAACCTCTACAAATCTTGAGCAAAATTAACTCCGAAAACCATTCTTTAACATTTTTGTCCATCCATGTCTTAGGTTATGTTGCTTGGCAACCAACCTAACCACCGAGGTCCACATGATAAATGATATCGCTGAGTAGGCCTTGTAAACTGTTTTCGAAAGTAAGCGAAACGTTTATCATCAGTCAGTTTATTTCGAAATGGCTCAAATCTGTTGAATATAATAATAAAAATAATAATGATATTTATTTAGGCACGATGTTGATATTACAGTTCTGCTGATGTGGTCGCGTATATGTTGTTATTATGGCTAGCTCTCAACTTTAAAAAAAACTCCTTCAAGCGCACTTGAGATTATCAGCTGACAACATTCAGTTACTTCACAGGAATGAATTGAGTTCGTTAAAAATATATTTGCGAGGGAAATTGAGGGTGGGGCGATTTTGGAGACCCCCTGAGGGGTTAGTTAAGATAAAGCTAACGACAGATGAAAAAACATTTTGGCCGTTTTTTCAAAAGAAGGGGAAAGAAAACCACTAATAGAGTATACAATAATATTTAATCTCTCAAATTTATAGAGAAACTGGTAAGCAAAATGAAGCTAAAAGATAGGTAGTGAGAGGGGGGTACACAGCCACACCCATCCTGTCGTTACAAGATTGTTCTACGTCCCCTACCCTCCTAATCGTGATATCTTATCTCGTTGACCGTCTTCACCCAGTTCCTAAAAACTAACCATGTCATATGAGTAAAAGGTTTTTCCTAAGTCTAAGGCTATCATTACATTATCATTAAGACCATAATCCACTGTTAACAGAATCGACACTAAAAACTAGTTTTGCATTTTAAGTTGTCTTTCCTTATTTTAGCGATAATTACGAGTCGTTTTTGTCGATAACTTGTGTAAACTCAACGACAGTGCTGCAGAACATGTCGATTTTTTCAAACATGCTGTACGTCAGTTTAAATATGTCCAATTGTCGTTGACAATGGCTCCAAAATAAGGAGCTTAAGATAGTGACAAATCAAACAGCAGAAGTATATAGATATAATGTCCTCGTTTGTCTAGTGTTGCTGAAAGATTCTAGGGGCTAATGGGCATAGATTTAAGGCTAGTTTGACAAACGCAAAACAAGTGACGTTTCTCTTTCGATCATTTCGACCCCCGCTCCGAGGCTCCCGATTGATGAATCCTTTTTATAAACATGTCGTGTGAAGAGAGAGAAAATCAATCGATCAATCAACCTTTATTTAGTTACCTAATTGCAAAACGTAACAGTTCCTTGGTGGTACTAAAGTGCAAATAATTAATCCGTGAAACACTAATTACTAAATAGTACAAAATAGTGCTAATCAAACAGTAGAAAAAAATGGAATTTGCATGAAATTGTGCTATTTAGTATTACTAAAGTTTCACGGTTATATTGTTTGCACTCTAGCCAGCTGTAGTAACCTTAGGTTAACACTGTCACTAATTGAAAATTATTTCCATAAACAAACAAACAACCAACCAAGCCAATTAGAGTCTCTTCACGTCTTTTTACTATTCTCAAAGAGGTTTTCTTTTGATTCCCGATTGCATTGCTGCATATCAAAAGAACATAAGTTATGCTTGTGCGTTCATTCGTTCGTTCGTTCGTTCGTTCGTTCGTTCGTTCGTTCGTTCGTTCGTTCGTTCGTTCGTTCGTTCGTTCGTTCTTTTTTTGCTTTGTTTGTTGTAAACATTTGAAATGTTACTTTAATATAAATGAAACTCAAATAAAAGATTTTAATTTTGAAGATCTTTCAGTATTAAGATCAGAAAACTATTTCACCCAAAGTCTGAATTTCCCATTTCTAAGTCTTCATAAATCTGCATACACCCAAAAAAGAAAAAATTTTCATTTAAACAGCAATAACTTTTCAAAAAATAACTAAAATAATTTTAATGAATAACAAACCCTGAAATAACGGGTGGGATGATATAAATAAGGTCAAGGCTAACTCGCAGACATGTAGAACGGTCCGATGGAACGTGATCAATCCTTAACGCGAATATCTCCCACAAAGACATGAATAGAATGAATAAGACAACCCGTTGTTTTGACCTGTATAACACGTTTTTTATTTCGTAACATATTGATGCAAAATTGACGTATTTTTCCTACGTAAATGAAATAGAACTTCATATCCATACTGGAAATCTCCTTTAAAACTGAAAGATTGTTGTCGAGTTTTGAAGTTATGGGGAAATACGCCATCACACGACACTCGAATGGCTTCCGAAAACAAAATGATGTGATTGGTCACAGCTTGGTCTCTTGGCGTAGGTTTATTGCCTTTTGATTGGTTCGGAACAGAAAAAGTCATTGCACAATCGTTCTCTTAGTGGTGAGTCTCTGATTGGGCAATGACGCAAGCCATTCGTGTGTTACAGTACATAACATTTTTTATTCATTTTCGGAGAAATGGAAGAATGAAAGAAAGATGGCATAGAATGTTTGAAAAGGCGTTTCATTAAAATGACGCTCGCGCTAGTTATCCTAGCAACAACGGAAAACTCGGAGTTTTGGCGGACGTCAATCCAAATGTCAGACTCGAAGTTTTCAAGTTCACGCGCCGTATGCCTATGAAATGTCATGGAAGCGCCTTGATTGATCTGAGTATACACCTAAGTATCGGACTTGATTGACGTGCACAGCAACGACTTAGCTGATTATATCTTTCATTGAAACTCCATTAAAACCAAGAGTAACCTTCATAATAGCTGGTTTTATCAACCATAAATTTAATAAACTGTTCTAGAATGGTTGAGTAGTAGAGTTACTGTTTATTGTTAATAGATATCAACCATTCAACACTTCTTTACACTTCTATCCCTCTCATACAGTACAGTATAACCCAAATAACTCTTCCATTATGTTTTCCATGAAAACTTTAAGAAAACCAAGAGTAACCTTTTGACTGGCTTTCTCATTCGCGAACGAAAAACGTGCAGTCCATACCTTTCAAATGCCTTCCAAACACAATGGCCTGATGGTTGGTGTTGGTTTTCCTGGCTTGTGATTGGTCACAGTGAGCAGCAGTAAGGGGGACTCGCGGTCGACATCGTATATTCACGGGTTTAACAGGCGATTTGAGGAACGGTCCGGCACGGGAAATACCCGCGCGACAAGTCCCTTACTGCTGCTGTGTTGGGTACCGCAAGCGGAGGTTAAAATATTTGTTGGATATACGATGCATGAATGTAAAAAGTTCGCCAATGATTTCTGTGTGATTTGTCTAAGATTCAAAGTTAACATACCTAAGCCTAAGGGTTTCTGGTGTTGTGGTAAGAAAATGCAAATAGAAGACGACACGTCAGCACAGTGTTACGAATGTGGTAAGAATATTCGTAATGCCGTACCAAATGCCACCAGAGAGCAATATTACGCTAATGGAGGTCGTAAGAAGACCCCATACAAGAGAATAAAATACTTTAGGGACTGGATGAGTCATATCCAAGGTTATCGACCGGTATATTTAGACAACAAAGTAAAGAAGAAAATCATAGACCACTTAGAAGAGCCAACCCCACAAAGTCTACGGAAGACATTGAAAAAATTAAAGCTAGGGAAATATTACAAAGCTATTCCCTATCTTTTGTCTGAAATTACCGGTAAGTCTATTCCCGAGGTTTCTGATATGACAAAAGCCGAGTGGATGTTTTGTCGGCTGGATAAGGATATTCCTTATTACCCTGACGTAATTTACGAAATATTTCACGAAATCGACCCCAACCACCCCCTCTTGGGATGGATTCCAAGAAGATAGTGAATCTTATGGCATAAGACGAGAAATTAGCATAAATATTACGCGTAATTCATACGATGAACTTATATTACGCGTAATAATTCACTAAATGATTTATATTACGCGTAATAATTCGCCAAATGAGGTCATGCCGTGTATTATGATATGAATCTTATGGCATAAGATTACGCGTAATTTCCAGACTGTCGTTCGATATGTAAACGAAATCCTGTCACGCTCTTTTCAAAGTAAATATTTACTGAGCAAGCTTTCTTTGAAGCTCTTCTTTTGCCTCCTGGTAGATCTTTTTGCGAGATTCCTCGGAAAGATCTTTTACGACTGTTTTTTTATTCCTTATGTCCGACTTTAATTTCTCGTACTTTTCCTCTTCGGCCAGAATAATATAAGCGAGAATTCTACATCATCTATTTTACAGTCACGCAAAGCCTTTGAGACAAGGTCAGTGATCGTATTTACTTTAGCCCTTGACAGAGCTATTGTCGTGTCATGCTTGGATATTTTGCTTGACAACTGTTTCATAATGCCCGTAGCAACAGCCGAAATAATACCACAGGCTGCCCCAACGCCGGCCAAAGGAACTCCAACAATTATTCCCGGTCCAGTAAGCGAAGTAGCAACGCCAGAACCTGTTAACACAACAGATATGGATCCTGAAGTTATCGCAATCTTATGTAGCGTACTTCGGGCTCTGACGTATTTCTTCCTAACTTTTTCATAGTGTTTTGTCTGCCCTTCCAAGTAAGCCAGTATTAAATTTGCTTTATTAAGCCTGAAATTCTCAGCGTTTTCAATTGGTGCTGTGGTGTGATAGTTTGGAACATCTGGGTACAACTTAGGTGCTGATGGTATAACATCCATTATATATACTAATGTACGACGCTTTTGGGAATGATATTGAGGAGCAGCCACATCACGACAACCGGGATTACTGGAACTGGAGGGCCTTTAGGAAGATGTTTCCGCATGCAGACCCCAGTAAGTTCGAAAGAAGACCCGACGGTATTTATTACCAAGGCTCCAGAATGTACAGTAATGCGGACTTGGAGCCACATGAGAAGAGGAAAGAGGCACAGCATTTGTCAATAACGAAGGAGGCACCCGTGCATAAAGAAAGGCTACCTAATTTCCCGGAGAATTTATTGATAACCAAGGAAGATTACCCATTTTACGACGCCCAAGGTGGTATAAACGACTTCGATAAATTGGTAACGCATTTGAAGATTCCAGTGGGTCAGCAATCATTTGACGTAGTAGTAAGGGATATCTTTAAAGAGACGATGTTGAAGCATACGTCGGGTAAAGAGGCCAGGGAATGGTTAGCAGGACCCAACATGCGGTATTGGCCGCAGCAGTTAAACTTTGCTATTTGGGCTGCCACTAAAGGTTGAAGGTTGTGGTGTTGCCGCGGACATGTTTCATATTTCATTTATGCGGTTTCACGTCGCCTTTACGGTGAGGAGGTTGTTGAAGGAGCTTAACGTACCCCTACCAGGAGATAAGGTGTTTAATTCGATGAATAACCGCTACGACTCCGCTGCCCTAGAAAGGTTAATTAACGAGTTTAAGCCACAGCAAAGAGACTTTCGTTATAAGGAGGGTAAGACGCATGGGTTGGGCATTGTTTACGTTTGGGGTATTAATGCTGCGCGTCCGGCAGACATGGATCACCAAGAATACCCCGGGAAGGAATTAGAGTTTTACGATATGGGCGGTCGCAAGGATAATAACACACTAATTGATAGGATTCAAATGATCTTTCCTAGCACTTGGGATCCGTTTGTGTTAATGAAAGGAAAAGGTTTAAGGAATTTCGCTAGGATTAACCGCAGCATAGAGGCATTCGTGTACTGCATCCTGGGAGCGCAGGTAAATACCCGCAGCCCCATTGTTGGATCCCAAGGCGCTTCACAGGAAACGCAACAGGAATTCCTAACCCTGTTTGAGTCCGCAATAATAGAAAATGACATATCTAAATCGGTGCAGAGATATCAATTAGCGGTGCAGCAATCCAAAGTGCGGCTGGATTACGCTTTGTCGCCTGGTTGTTGGTTAATGCCAAGTAATTTGGTTATCAACACTAATTCCGTTGTGGGTTATAACAACAAACTTCAACGAGCTACTAAGGATATGAAGTTTGGGGTGAATGACGTGAACTCTGACATGACCAAGGGCATTCCTCACTTCGTAGAGAAACCAAAAAAGGAACACGCAGAAAAACCCGAACCAAAGAAGAAGCCTCAAAAGAAGGTTATGTCAACCATACCCGAGGAATATGACCATAACCTACTAAAAGCCGGCCTAGCAGCTGCAAGCATTGGTCTAGGCTATTATATATGGCGATGAACAACCCCTACGTAGCTGGAGTAGATTGTGTTTATACGACTTACGCAGGCGAGAAAAAATACACCCAGGCATCTTGGGTTGATGTCACCGGGTTGTCCGTGAATTTGAACTACTCGGGAAAGAAGTTAATCCTTTGTACTATTTGCATTAGTGCGAGCAGTCATGCCAACGTAGGATTTCGTCTCTGCGGCGACAATGGAGTATTGCAGCCCATACGCACGAAGACAAACAACAGGGAGCCTGCGCATTTTTCCGTAGAGCCGCCAACGAATAGCGCTGAGAATCTTACGACTTGGACTTTTCACATGGTTGCTGATTGCCATGGGAAGGTAAAGTTGCAAATACGCGTAGACGACACTGGGAGCGTTTGCGTAAATAGCATAGAAAATCAAAGGGATACGACCTATAACCACAAGACCATAAGCACTCTTACGGTGCTTAGTCTTTAAATATATGAATCCACATTGGAAGGAAGCCCATTACGCTTATTACTTAAGGGATGAGCGGTATACTGATCACACCTGGCTCGATATTGGGATGTGGGTTGAAGTTGAAGGTCTTGCGTTGATCGTTTGTAGTATTATCGTTACCTCGGGGCGGGCGGGAATCATAGGGTTTAGGTTGGTTGACGAGAACGATGAGCCTTTAGCCCCTTATAGGGCATCGACCAACAATCGAAGTCCTACTCATTTCTCGGCGCAGCCATATCCATTTAGTAGTGAGGCGTTTTATATGGCTACGTTTCAAATGGTAGTCAATTGTAAGTATGCTAAGTTACAGATTTACCCTGACGGTGCTAGCAATCTTGGTTATTATGCTTTCATAAATAGCACGGACGGATACGCTCACACCCCCAACAGGACCTGGCATCATAAGACCATTAGTACTATGACCGCTATACCACTAGTTCCGCATTATCAAGGCGGTGCGAATACTATCTTTACTTATCCCCAGTCGAGGATGCCTCGGGCGCCCGACGACGATAAGCCCGACATAATACACAAGGATAAGATTAACTCTTCATCTTCTTCAGGAGTACCACTCCAATAGCGACGACTAATATCCAAATGTTATTCCCCACGAACTTTAACAGTTCGCCGCCGGCCCTAAGTGCCAAGGAAACAACCGAACCCAGCAGCCCAGGCAAGCCGGCTGCCATCTTTTTTCCCAAGTCCGTTAGTCCACTGCCTAATTTCTTTACGCCCGCGCCTGTAGCCTTAAGTGCGGACAAGATCACGCCTACTACGCTTGAAATAGCGACCGCAAATGCCAGCGGAATACCATACTTCAAAAGGGCTCTTTTTACCTTTTCCTTGGTGGTAAGCCCCAGCTCCTTTTCCTTACCTTCTATTTGCGTTTGTAATTCCACCAGTCTTTCCTGAAGAGCCTCTATTTCCCTTTTGGCTGCCTCCCTTTCTTCTTCAGGGCGAGTTTGATCTTCGATTATTACTCGCTGTCGATCTATTTCGTACTCCAAGTCTTCGACGGCCTGTTGAAGTTGCCGTATTTGTTCCCCCGCCACTGCCTTGTCCACCATTACTTGCCTTTCTCTGTCAACAGACTCCATTAATTCTTTTCCTAAGCGCTGTAGTTCTACGTCTTTCCCCGCCGCTTCATTTACCGCAATCTTTAGCTGATTTCTTACACTGCTTTTTTCTTCCAACAGCTTAGAGAGCCTAGCTTTAAAGTCTGCAATTTCGGCGGTATGACTCGCAGTAGTTAGTCTATTTTGTTTAATGAATTCCTCTTCCAATTCTTCTATTCTACTTTGTAATGCTATGTTATCCTCCTTAAAATCATCAAGGAGCTTAGTGATGCCACCCTCATCTTTGGTTACCGCATCAAGTTGTCGCGTAAGGTCATCGATGGTTATGTTATTTTCCTGTATTTCCTTCTTAAGTGCTTCCTTTTCAGCACTTATTCTCCGCAAGTGACTCATTAAGCCTCCGGTCGCGTCGCTATTTGAGGGAAGTTCTTCAAGTTGTTTGCTTTTTTCCTCTTCGACGACCTCTAATTGGTTAAGTTTTTCCTTGCACTCCTCTTGCAGTCTGATTGCGGATCTGAGGGCAACTTTGTAGCCAGGCCTCGAAACACCTCTAATAAAGGCCCTTTGAGCAACTTCTGTTTCCTTTTGAGTCGAAGTGCTTAGCATCGTCAAGTTGGGCGTTCCCAGCGCATTTGTGACTCCTTTTGGAAGCTGGTTGTTAAGCAGGTGGGAATTCTTCCTTTGATACAGGTTGTGCCATTTTTTCCTACCCGATTCTCTAACTTGAACCTGCCCTTTGTCTCCTATTTGGAAGTCCAAAGGAGCCAGGTTTAGGCTTGGGTATCGCTCTCTTAGGTCCTTGATGAGGTCCGCTGTTAAGTCCGACCGCACGCCAAGGGATTCCATTTGTAAGTATTCTGGAATGGGCGTGTGGGGGTTCTTAGACTTGAATTTATCTCTTAAGGAACGCATAGCATCGCGGGCCCTCCTACCATACTTGCGTGTTAGCTTGTCGAAGAGGCCTTGTTTGTCTACGTTGTCATCAGGAAGCAGGGTTTCATATTCTTCATCGTTAATGTCAACTTGACCTTCTTCGGTGGTGGGATCAAAGTCCGTAGTTCCTTCTGTCGCCATTATATATGATAAGCTCAAAGTTAGATCCCAACGTATTACCTAAGCAGGTTGGCGGATTAAAGGCAGAACGCACCTTTCACCGGGTCACATTCACACCTTCTAGCGCAAAGCCAGGGGAGACGCTGTACGTAGGCGTGCCCCGCCTAACGGATAATTTGGTGTTGGTTCCTAGTACCCTGGCGTTAAGGTTCGACCTAGCAATACAACCAAGTACCGCAGACACGCGTTATGTCGTTAATAATGCAGGCAGGAACCTGGTTTCCAAAATACGCGTGAAGTTCGCCGGGGAATCCCTTTTGGACTTGAACAGGTACGATTTGTACACCACGTACAAAGACTTATGGTTGACGGCCTTCGACCGCGCGCAAAGGATAGAGCAGGGAATAGCAAGCGCAGCCATACGTAAGGTAAGAAGCGCAACCTCTAGCGCATCAGGAGAAGACGAAATAAAGGCGGCCTACGGTACTAAATATGTTATTCCATTAGATTTTGAAATTATCACGAACCACGGTGCACACTACCCAAGGCAGCTAAGTGAACTGCAGTTCGAAGTGACCCTAGCAGATACTACGAACATCCTGCAGGGAAAAGACGTAAGTTCCTCAGCCGTCCACCCATACACCGTTACTAACTTGGAGCTGCAGTACGAAACGGTATACAGTGAAGAGCTGGCTCGTAGCGCTGGCATGGAATACAGCTCCGGCAAGGCTTTTCTTTACGACCACGTTGTGATGTATAAGACGTTCAGCTTTACGAACAACGTCGAAGAGGTTATTAACCAAAGCATTAACCTTCCCAGGCGCAGCCTTACAGGGTTAATGTTACTGTTTGCAAAGACATACACCGCAGGATTGCGCGACTCTGAGGCATTCTTTAATCCTAACATTACCAACGTAGGTGTTAGCATTAACGGAGTGCCTAACAAGGTTTACTCACAAGGGATAAAGCCCGAGGATATGTACCGGGAAGTCGCGCGCAAGTTTGGCGACCAAATTGCCCCAAAGGAGTTCTTTAAGGATAAGTACGCGTTATGGATTGACATGCGCACCACCAACGACGAAGACCTACATGGGCAGGGCCTACGTTTAGTAAATACGCAGGATGGAATAACCTTGGAAATCAAACGCACCAAAGATGCCAGCGACACTACTAAGATAAACGCGTATATCTTCGTGGTGTCTGACGCGCAGCTAAGCGTAGAAATGAATCAGCTAAAGAGCGTCGCCTACTAGTTTCGTGAACAAAGTGAACGAAAAGTTAAAATATTCCTTATGTATAATATGCTTCGCGTATTTCAAAACAACGAAACCAAACTGCAATGCATAGTGCAAGGCGACAAGCCTTACTTTAAAGCAAAGGAGGTGGCGTCTGCGTTAGGATACGAAAACACCAAAAAAGCTATTAGTGACCACGTCTCTGAAAAACATAAGAAAAGGCTGAGTGAGTTAAGGGTAACGAATCGTTACCCACACTCTGTGTTTATATCCGAACCCGGGTTGTACGAACTGATATTTAGTTCTAAACTACCAAAGGCAGTAGAGTTTCGTGATTGGGTCTTTGAGGAAGTCCTTCCGGCATTACGTAAAGCGGGTAAGTATGAAATAGAAAGGCGCTTTGACGGCCCAAACAAGTTGGTATTCAAAATAGAAAATGAATTCGACTTGCATAAAAAGGTAGTGGACTACATCCGCAGATTCTACCCCAAAATGCTCGTGACCCCTGGTCTAGGTGAACTGCAGGATTCGGACGGCAAACGTATAAAGTGCTGGCAGAAAGGATATCAACGCGGTCAACCCGACTTAATGATCTTGAATGCGCACGTGCGATACCGTGGCTTCTGCGTAGAGCTGAAGACCCCTAAAGGCAATGGGGTATTATCTGAGGACCAACGTCGCCTGTTGCACGAATACGAAAGAAATGGGTACAAAGTAATGATCAGTAACGACTACGACGACATCTGCAGGGAGATCACGGAGTATGCACGAGGAATGCGTTTACCATGTAGGTGGTGCTGTAAGCGCCTTAAGAACGCGGACACTTTAAAGACGCACTTAAAGATATTCCATAGAATATATGGAGTTCGAGGCTGTAAGGCAGATACACTGGAGAGACTTAAAGGAGGGTGTTACCTACGAAATAAAAAATTATGTAGCCTTTGAAGATATTGACAGGCTACGGTTGTTGTTGGCGCATGAGGGTGTTACGTACAGCCTGTGGGCGCCGGATCGCGTCCGATACGTGATAGAGGGGCAGGAGTTTACGCATCTGAGGTCGTATGGGAAGAAGGATGGTCGCTGGGCGTTCGACGTCGCAAAGTGCGTCCTTCCTTCGCCTCTATGTAGTTAGGCGCGTCTAAAGCGTTATTTAAGTAGGGTTCGTCGACAATGAGGGTCGGCGACTCTTTTTTAACGATGCAGTCTGCAGGGGGTTCACATGTAATACAGTCCATATATTGAAAGGGCGATTAGGAATCCTCCTAAGAAGGCGGCTGCGTAGGCTATCATATATCCTTGCCAGAAACCCTTGTAGAATGTTAAGGATGAGGTTGTTATCTTGTTAAGGAAGGTCGGAAACTATCTCAGAAACCCTTGTAGAATGTTAAGGATGAGGTTGTTATCTTGTTAAGCAGTTGTGGATGTGTTCCTCTTCTCTGACGCATCCGCAGCGGTCACACTCCTGCCTCCAATATTCTCTGTTAGTCCATGGAATTCCTTCGGTGCGCTCAAAGAAAGGAAAGGTATGGATTATCTTCCTATGGTAGTCTATTCTATTCCTTAGATATTCCTCTTTATGTTCACAACGACTCATAATATCGCCGCACTGGTAACAATCTACTCCTTCCATGTCGTAGGTCCTAGAAAGGAATCGATAAGTCTCCTCATGCCTCTTCCTATGTGTCTGAAGACGTTGGCGGCTGCTAAGTATCTTATCACAGAAACTACACTGCCTAGTCCTACAGCAAACCCCTCTTTTCAGATGTTGCTGCATTTCCTGAAGAGTGCTGAATTCCTTGTTACAATCCTTACAGGCGCTTCTACAGACGCGTCTTTCCTGGTGTTGCTGCATCTTTTGAACGGTGCTGAATTCCTTATTACAATCCTTACAAACCTTACTAATTGGCTTCTTTGTACAAACTCCATGCCGAACATGGTATTGCAGTCTTTGCTTGGTGCTAAACACCCTCTTACACATCAAACAGTCCATATATACTTAACTATATCTTAGCCTTCATTTAACATCCTTTAACAAGATAACAACACATTTCTTAACATTCTATGGGCATCTCAGAATAGTTTCGTACCCTACTTAACAAGATAACAACACATTTCTTAACATTCTATGGGCATCTCAGAATAGTTTCGTACCCTACTTAACAAGATAACAACACATTTCTTAACATTCTATGGGCATCTCAGAATAGTTTCGTACCCTACTTAACAAGATAACAACACATTTCTTAACATTCTATGGGCATCTCAGAATAGTTTCGTACCCTACTTAACAAGATAACAACACATTTCTTAACATTCTATGGGCATCTCAGAATAGTTTCGTACCCTACTTAACAAGATAACAACACATTTCTTAACATTCTATGGGCATCTCAGAATAGTTTCGTACCCTACTTAACAAGATAACAACTTTATCCTTAACATCCTAAGGCATCATTTAAATGACTTACACGATTTACATAGGATATCTCATAAAGTCCTTCACGGAATCTTTCGCCCAACCTGCCATCGTTATCAGCGCGCCAAACCTTTCCGCGCGCTTCAGACCGCACATTTCCTCATAAAGCTCCTTTACGCGTTCACTCAGCCGGTCTATCTCCTCCCTTTGCATTTCGACCGTCCTCTCCAGGTCTGACTTTTCTCTGACGACGTTAACCATTGCTTTGACTGCTTCCACGGGCTCCATTATATATAAATGGGGTGCATTAGATATAAATGAACCCGAATCACATGCCTTGTAATGCTCTGATAGTAGGACCCACCGGCTGCGGAAAGACCCAGTTCATCGTGGAGCAGCTATTAGGACCCTTTAGAAACCGCTTCGACTATATCGTGCTATTATGCCCCACATACGTGAATAACCGCACCTGGACGGGCATAGGAGTGAAAGATGACGACTTCTTTGTAGATATCTTAGACCCCAACGAGTTATCTGGGCATCTTAAGTTTTGGCACAAACAATTCCCCAAGAATACTCAGACACTCCTCATATTGGATGACATTGCCTGTGGGGACGACGTAAAAAGGCGCACCTCCGAATTAGTGAAGCTCGCCTTTAGCGGCAGACACGACAATATTAGTGTTTGGTTGCTTTCCCAGCAGCTTACCAGCGTCTCTAAGCCCTTCAGGGAAAACATAGGTTCACTTGTCGTATTTTATACTCCGAGCAAGTCTGATCTGGAAACCATCTTAAGCGACTACGGCGGTGAAATATCCAAGGAACAGTTACACGAATACATGCGGCATTTAAAAATGCACCAACATTCCAAGATGATCTTCTCTTTGAGGTTTCCGTATTCCATAAAGATCTGCGATCTTTAACTCCTAATGTATATGGATATTGAGCAGCTCTTAGATGAAGTCCCCACACAGTTAGATGAAAGTAACCTCAAGGAACAACTTAACATCCTTGTGTCATCTGGGAAGTGTAAAGAAATGATAGGTAAGGAACTTACCCATGAGCAAGTTAATAAGTTGTCAGAAGAGGAGGTTAAGAAGTTCCATAAGAGGTACGAGGCTGCCCTTGCAAGTAAGACCACGGACGCCGTAGCAGACTCCGCTATCCGACTTGCGACTAAATTGCTTGGACTTGCGCTGCCCATAGACGACGTGGAGCAACTACGGAAGGACATTAGCGAGGACTATGTCATATCCCAAGAACTTAAGATAACCTGTGGGTGGTTGTCTTTGAAGTGCGGTAAGTTAATGGCAGTCGCCTCTGCGGCTTTGCACGTAGCTCAGCACGTCGACTTGAAGGAACTTGCGGGCACCTTTGGTGCCTCTTGGAAGGACTTCAAGAAGGACAGAGAAGTCGAAAAGGTCTTCCAGGCGGCACTTGCTGAGGTACCTGATCAAGTCGCCTTAAGTACTTAATCAAGTCGTCCTCAGGAATTACCCAGGTCGCCTCAAGTACTTAGTCAAGTCGTCCTTAAGTACTTACTTAAGTCATTCTCAAGTACTTGCCCAGGTTACCTTAAGTTACTTATCAAGTCCTTCAAGTCCTTAGATATAAATGAGTGAACCAGAGTCGAAGGTAGAGCAGCCCCAAGAGGAGCAGAAGATTACCAAGGCTAAATCTCCAGGCAGAGTTGCCGCGGGGAAGAAGCTCGCGGAGATGAACAGGAAGAACAAAGCCAAAAAGGAAGAAAAGGTGGAGGAAAAAGAAGAGGAATCCTTTATTAATCCTGGGTACGTCATCGGCGCGTTGGGAGTTGCTATAGCAGCAGGCAGCCTCTACTTACAATGGCGGGCTACGAAGCCAGAAGTAAAGTGGGAGGCCGTGCATGTACCGCAGGAGCCTAGAAGCAAAATACCCGTAATGGAGTAATAACCTTCTCGCTCTGTAATATAATGTCGACCGCGTTATTGAAAACTGTTGAAGAAGCAGCTATTATTACTTCCATCGTTGCGGGTATTGGTTGGGTAGGTAAGAAAGTGCTTAAAGAAGACTTTACTGAAGACCCAAGCAAGAGCTTCGCTAACTTTGCCAAGATGACCGCTGCCGTAGGCGGGGCTATCATGGTAAAGGATTACCTACGGAAGGAAAAGTACATTCCTCAGTAAGCGTAGCTTACTTCTAGAAGGGGACTTGTCCCCTGTAATATAAATGGCTAGCGTGGTCATAGGCGGAGTCGTTGCAGCTTTAGCATTCACTGGAGCTAATTACGGTGGTCAGTATTTGGATAGATTAGTCAGAGGCGACAAAGGCGCAGAAGCAGCCGCCGAAAGGAAGAGACACGACTTAGCGCTGGAGAAATATCAGCGAGACGTGGCGGCTTGGAATGAAAAAAGACAAGCTTACAGGGATTGGTTGGACAAGAACTACCAAGACAAGATGCAGGCGGATAAGAACTTCGAAAATACAGACTACGCCTTTAAACTTTATGCGCAAGCACACCCCGACTTTAGGTTAAGGAAGCCCCAGTTTAAGAATTACTACCAGCCTTCTAAGAAACAAAAAGATAGCGAGTTGGTATTTGTAGGAGTTGCAGGGCTGGCGGGAGGCGTAGCTTTGGCGTATTTAGTCTAAGCGTAGCTTGCTTCTAGAAGGGGACTTGTCCCCTGTAATATATGATCGTCTTTTTGGAAAGCGACAAGAATAACTTTACCACTTATTTGAATCCCCCCATCCGCGCGGAAAGGGTTCGGCTGGTTAGTTGCTCTTTGTACAATTCTTGGTATAATTTGATTGGCGGCTTTGTCGTTGTGAATTCCCAAAAGCCAAAGTTACCAGATTCCCATTACACCCCCATAACACTGGCTAAGGAGCTAGCAAAGCATGGATATACTCTTACCACAGGATTGCCCCATGAAATGAAGTTCAAGAAAAATAATGGGAGCGCCAATCTAAAGGACAGTTCATTGGTAGAACTCCTGGGCCTTACTAGTACCACGATCAATGGTCAACTTGACGTAAAATGGAAAGTCGCATCCTCTTATGAAGTCTATTGCGACTTGGTCCATAGTTACAACAATGGAGAAAAGTCTTCTCTTATGTCCAAGTTTCTACCCAAAGGTAATCCATTTGACCCAGTAGAATACACTCCCATTTCTTTAAGCTATGACTTGTCTAATTTGGTAGAAAGCATAAACATCACCATTAAGGTGGACGGAAAGACGGTGGATTTTAACGGACGCAAGATCAATCTTGTTTTGGAATTCATATGATGGGCCGCGTAGAGGACAAACTTAAAAGGATTTACTATGGGCCTGAAGGCTATTGGAGAGGAGCGTCAGCTATCAAGAAACTCGCGACCGCGGCCAGGGTATCAGAAGAAACGGCTAAGAACTGGCTAAGAAAACAAACCCTCTGGCAGGTTTATCTTCCCGTGCCTAAGTACATTCCCAGGCCCAGCTTTACCGTAAATGCCCCCAATGAAGTTCATCAGGCGGATTTGCTTTTCTTGCCGCACGACAAGGTAAGAAAAAAGACCTATAGGTACGCTTTGACCGTAGTTGACATCGCAAGCAGATATAAGGACGCCGAACCCATAACCAGCAAGGATTCTGGGGAAGTCGCAGAAGCCCTAGGTAGGATTTATAAGCGCGTCTTGAAATGGCCTAAGCTGCTGCAAGTGGATGCGGGAACGGAGTTCATGGGCGTCGTTACTAAGACCCTGAAAGACCACGACACTAAGATTAGGAGAGCCGAAGCAGAGTACCACAGGGGTCAGAGCATTGTTGAAAGATTCAATAAGACCCTGGCCGAGCGTCTCTTTGGGTACCAGTATTGGAAAGAGCTGGAAGATCCCTCCAAACGCAACAGGGAATGGACCCAGAGGCTCCCCCAGGTCGTCGCGGCTTTGAACAACGAGGCGGCCAGGGCTACGGGAATGAAACCCAAGGATGCCATAAAAAAGAAACATGTGGAACACAAGTCCTACGTCAGAAGTTCGAGGGCGGTCGGACTGAAGGAAAAAAAGCTCCCCCGCAACATAGTGGTCAGATACCTCTATCAGCCGGGGGAACTCGAAGGTGGCAGTAAGAGAGCCACGGATCCTAACTGGTCCCTGAAAACGTATGAGATTTCGAAGTCCGTCACCAAGGAAGGGCAGCCCGTGTTGTATTACCTAGATGGCCCAAGTCGTGGATTTGTCAAGGAAGAGCTGCTCATAGTTCCCAAAGACTCAGAGTAGTGCTGCTCCACGCGCCCGATTGCACTCTAGGCATGTCAGTCTTACGTTGCCTCTGCAATGCCCGCGTTTGTTATTTATACGATCCACGGAGAACTGCTGATCGTCATTCGGGTCAAACCTCCATAGTAGCGGTATGTTACACTTGGCACACCTTGCCCCTTTCTTATAGACGTCGTCCACGCATAGGTCGAACGTCATTTTTTTTTCTTCGTCGTGCCGCTTGTAGCGAAGGAGTTTCTTGGCGATATTCTCTTTGGCTACGTCCTCTGGCGTCTTATCGTAACGCAGTTTTGGACCCCAGGCTCTTTTTAACTGTTTGGCATACTCCACACGACTTACGGCGGTGTAGATAAGGTTGCTCCAACACAGCCGCTGGTCTATGATCCACAGCATTTCTTTTATGGTAAGCCCTTGCGCGCTGTGGACTGTCATGCAATAGCCCAAGCGCCAATCTGGATGGGAGGTTATTTTTTCCACCTTTTCTATGGGCACCCAGGCTTTATCGTGGGTAACTGCGTTCTGCAGTTGGATGTCGGTACCAGGTACCCAGACGTCTCTTTTTTGCATGCGGGTGTCGTGGGGTTTATAACAAACGGGTACGGGATGCGTAGGAAAGCGCTCTTGGTGTATTTTGAGTAAGTCTTTCTGTATGCGAGACTGTGCTGCGCGTTTGCTGCTCAGCACCAGATCCTTTGGATGCCATGTGTAAAGGAAGTCCTCGTTTTTCTTCGCTCGTACGCGTTTGCGCAGTGTTTTGCATTGGTTGGCGTCACTAAGGCCCCTTAATTCCGCTTTCAGGTTTCTTACTTGATCCTTACTGCGGTAATCTGTGTTGATTTCTTCAGAGTAGTCTACGAACCCCTTTAGCCATTCGTGGGGCATTTCTCCGGCTATTGGAGGAGGCTGGCAGGGATCTCCGGCGAATATTACTTGACATTTCCCGCGAAGGAACTCTACGAACTCCTGCAGGATTTCCAAAGGCACGGTGCAAATCTCATCCCAAAGTATCACCGGAGGTATGTCATGGATGGCTTCTGGTACCCACTTTTGGCCATTCCAACGGAAGAAGCTGTGGTAGGTTTGTGCGTCGTGGCCCATTTCGCAGAGTTCTCTTTCCAAACGATGCGTTGGAGTTAGCACCTTTATCTTAGGAAAGAGTTCTAACACACGCGTCGTCTTACCGCTGCCTCCCGTACCGTAGAGGTAAGAGAAGCGTTGGTAGGAAATGGGGTCGGCAACTGAAGGTAGAGGCTCTTTGGTAGGCGTTACGGTGCCCTGGGTGTGTTCGCCGTGATATTCTACACGGCCTCTCCAAGACCTTATCTCCTCATCTTTAACGCGCCATTGTCCACTTTCTGCGAGTTCATCGGCAGTGTAGAATTCCTTCATCTTTTCCAATACGTGCGGTTTCACGTATAGGGAATCCGTGGCTACGCGGGGGATGTCTTCTTTGTCAAATCTTAACAGCATTGCGAGGAGGTTAATATGCGCATATGCGAGCATGCTGGCACGCAGATGGTAATACTGCGGTCGATGGTCCTGGTAATAACACAGCGTATTCCATTCGTGTAGTTTATCGTCGACAAGGTAGTCCCATTTCTCTACAGACACCATCGTTCCTTTGTCATGCGCGCGCTTGATGAGGAAGCTTAGCTCGCCTTCGTCCGTTATCAGGCGCCGCTGCATATGTTTTTCACCTTCTTTTGCGCCCTGCGTGAATTTACCTATGACCACACGCGCTGTGGGGTTATGCTCCGGTAACCATTGCGTGAAGGCGCTATGGCAGAGTATGGCTTCATGCGCTGCGTATTTTAAAAGTTTGCGCTCTTCAAAGAACTTCAATAGGGGCACCGGTATCCATTCTTTCTCCTGCAGGTGCTTCCCATACCACGCATAGATTATTGGATGTAAGTCTTTTGTAAATTTCCAAGACGTTAATCTGACGAACCCCGTTGCTGGGGCGTCGTAGTGACCATCCAACGCAACACGAAAGAACTGTGAATCTGGATGTCCGTAACGGTCGTAATATTCCTTACAATCTCCTAGGCCTTTGAAGCTTGCGGGGTAACAATGTTTCATATCCAGCGACACGTATTCGTCTTCATCGTACTCCATGTTCCACAGACCACCGTGACCGTGTTCTACACAAGCTTTAGCTATATCTTTGAACTCCTCCGGTGTGGATTTCCACCCGTTTCTTTTCTTTGCGGCTAAGAAGTCCAAACTGCGACTGCTAAGCACTTCGTCAGAGAAGTCTTCTCCTAAAGTCTCACAGGCGCTTTGAATGCGCAGCTGTTCCACTTCAGGACGATACAAGGTGCCGTCTTGAGTCATGAATTGACTTCCCTCCGCGTCCATTAACCAAATGGAATTCTCGTGCATTAGTTCCGCAAGCGGCGACTCCTTGTAAACGCACGTCTCCTTCTTCTTTGGGAACCTTAACTCCCTCCACGCATGTGCGTTATGCTGGTAAATTACGATAGGCGCACCCCGGCCCCCATACTTGTGCGTCCCGGAGTAAATGAAGCCGTCGGTGATGTCTTTCACGTGTATGCGCCTTTCTAAAGCAGTTTCTAACTTCTTAATGTTGTCTATTGTTGCTCCGGCGTTGTAAGTGGCGTTTTCCCATTTCCTGATGGCTTCTCTTCTCTTTAAAGTTAACTTACCGCCACGAGAGGAATCCTCGAAGAACTCCCTCACCAACTTACCCACGCAGTTACCAGGATGCCGCATTGGCTTAAGCTTTTTAACGTCCGGCTTCTTGATCTCGTAAGCAGCATAAATAACTACGGTAACCGGGTAAGCAACCTCGTAGAACAGCATGTCCACACCTACTAACGCTCCCGGTCTGGTGTCTTTATTCAGCACGAACAAGCTTTGCTTACCCGACGCCCGTATTGGATTACGCCCCTTTTCTATTATCCACTCACCGTCTAAATACTTTATAAACGTCAACTCCAGACGGTAATTACCTTCGGGCATTAAGTCAATTATCCTTTCTGCTCTTTCCTCGCTCATCGTCTCATCTGTATCTCCCTCCATAAACGTTGTGAAGGCAAAGTCCGCATCCAGGCGATCCAACACCTGAGTTCGCAGTCGGCGCACAGTTTTGTTACGAATGCTTGTGATGGTGTCCATCTATATCTAAGGAATATCTTAACCCCCATTTGCGATATCTTTGATTCCCAACACAGCAGCAGTAAGGGACTTGTCGCGCGGGTATTTCCCGTGCCGGACCGTTCCTCAAATCGCCTGTTAAACCCGTGAATATACGATGTCGACCGCGAGTCCCCCTTACTGCTGCTCAGTGGAAGCCATTTCAGTGTCACGGTCAGTACAGCATGTAAATCTGTTCTGTGTCGATATTGTTATTATTTATATTAGGCGGTCTTTTCGTTTATAAATACTAATTACGCAGCCAGTTTTATATGATTTGTACCAAACCGTTCCGATTAAACTATTAAAATAGCGTAATTATAGTATTGAGGGAGAATTTTCTGCATCAAATTGGGAAAAATTATATCATTAAAAATAGGATTTTTTGTTTTACTAGTAAGTATTTTCATTAGCGAAGCGTAAAGGGAACATAAAGAAGCTTAATATAGATGGAATTTTAATTCCAAATTTAAGGTTTTTATGGCCTGTTCTGACGTAACATCTTTCGATTGTGTCACACAAGGTTTAAATGGTAAATGACTCTTCATAGACTTATTTTCGAGCCTATTGTGTACATTTTATAGTGTCATTACCATTGCTCTTCTTGCTTGACAGTACTTGTCTTGTTTTCAGTGATTTTTGAAGAAATAAGAAAAGACGTGCTTCGTTTCAGGGCCTGGAAAACACAATAAAAAATACATAAAACAACCTGTCCGTCTGTCCAATAAACCCTCCTTAGCCAATCACACATCGATAATCCTATGACGTCACGGGTATACATTAGAAGGATTCCAGGCCGCCATCTTGTACCAAACAAATTTATAGAAAAAGTCGAGATAACGAGAGAAAAAATCAATTTAAAATTACATTAAGACCTCCTAGATATCAGCCTGCCTACAGGGTGAAAGAAGAAGGCCTCTTTACCATGTTAGTGGTTAAAATATGTAGTTTTATATAACAATTCGAAGGTTTTTTTTTGGACAGTGAATGTCGCTTGTTGTATTCATCCCACGGTCGTTGAACCCTACCAACGCTATGCCTGTTCAACAAATCGTGGTGAACTCAAGTCCTTCACAACAAAATAATAACAAAGACTCCAAGGTTAGTAGAATAATGTATATGGAAACGAACTGACGGGTTTTCAAGGTCGAATGATGAGAAAAAGTAAGGCCTTACTGCGACAAAAGATATTCTTTTTCGTGTCCAGATGCATTGAACCTTAAGCTTATATCAACACGACAGTCAAATGAACAAAAACGTTGTTTTTTCTGTCTTTCATCATCATCTTCTATAAATTATTCTTAGCTCTAGTTTATTTGTAAACCGTTCTGACCCATCAGCTTCATATAATTCACCAAAAAAAACTCGGAATCCAATTTTTTTACTTCGAAAGTTCGATATAAGAGAGTTAGGTTTTTTTTGCTTCTCTACCACCATCGAACTATAAATTTTTTTCCAAATGCGTTTGTTTTCAAAGCGATTATCAAAGATAACAGTAGCAATGCATTTTAGAATTTCTATATTTATAGGTCTCTGGTTAATAGGCTATCTATATCTGTAGTTTCTTAGGCAGATATTTTTATTTTTTCACTAAAACTTTTGATCCCTTGGATTAGCATAATAAGGTTAAAGTTTGACCCTGACGAAGGTTTAATGTAACGGTGATGATAATGATGATGATGATGATGATGATGCTAACATTGATTGATATTTATCACGATCAGAGAATTCACCTTTTCGGCACTAGCTTGGATTGTGTTATGGTCACCAAAAAGTTCGGACATCGTTCTAGGATTCCCTTACAAATTCACTGACTTTAAAGAGAAAATTTAGGTACAGATTTCTTTAGTTAGCTCTCTTAAGAGCAGTAAGAATAGCTTCAATCAAGCTAGAAAAATGATCTTTACTAGTATTTAGTTAACTAACTAAACGAACCAAGTAAATAGTTCATTTATAGTCAGTACATTTGTACGGAAAAGAACAATGTCCGAACTTTTTGGTGACCGTAACACAAACTAAAACAATTTACACTTCGTGACAGCTAGCGCCAAAAAGGTGAATTTGAAAAAACAACGGAAAGTTTTTTTGTTTTTTTTTATATTGGTTTTAACATTCATTTACTCTTTGAAACACTCAAGTCGATTCTTGAGCAACAAAATTGCGATATTTGACATTTTTTCTGTAAAATTATATATACAGTGTACTATATTTACAATTGATTTCAGGGTTTTCATTAAGGCTCAATTCTCTGGCTCTCTCAAACTACCTTGATCTTCTATTATTTCAAAGTTTAATGAAAACCCTGCCTTTCTGCCTAGTTCAGGATATCCTACTATTATTTCAAAACTTAATGAAAAACCCTGCAATTTTCCAATTAGTTATTTTCGAGTTAACCCTTGTCAGATGTACAATACTTCTATACTCTGCTCACGACTTCAAGGATAATAACTCTCTGAAAAGTAGTTGAAGTTTCTGTCATACCTCCTCAAAAACAGCTTGCCTGCTTTCCACTAACTAGCTTTCATAACTTACTCTCACAAAACAAAAGACTATATTTGTAATTATCAGGCTTACCAAAAGAATATGATTTAGGTTTACAACAAAAGTGAAATATGACAACCAATTTGAATAACAGTTGTCTTGCACTGACTAGCCTCGTGTTCACATGGACACATAAAAGCATTTTCAAATGCATGAGAGGCTAGTCAGTCGCTAGTCAGTGAAGAACAATAGTTCTTTAAATTGGTCCCATATCTTGATTCAGTGTTTATTGTGTTGTACAACTCAATATGCTACATTGTCATTCTCTTCCTCCAGGAAGCTCTGCTTTGAATTTTTCAAATTGTTTCACTGCTACCAGAAACTCTACACTCTTTTTCCTCTCCCCTCAATGAAAAAACTTTTTTCTAAAGCTAAAACCATCAAAAATTACTAATGCACCTTCCATGAATTCAGTTAAGGGACCATGGCAGGGCACGAAATTAACTTTTAAGCCCACTAGCAAAACCTTGCTAGTAAGTTTTGTTTTTATTAGCAAAAATGTCAAAGTCATGCACTAGCGATCGGACACGGTGAATAACAAACGTTACTTGATGCAGGTTCTAAACTTTTCAGTCCTTCAATTTCTGGACTGTGGTCATGCTCGCAAAACTTAGCTAGTTAAATTTGTTGTCACTCGCTAAATACAAAATTTCACCCTTATTTTGCGAGTTTGTGAGTGTTCATTTTATGAGCATGATTCAATGACAAACATGCTTTGATTTGTTAATTAGCTTGTGCAAGCTTGCATCCATAACTATTTGGATTACATACTGATGTGATTGAGAAGTGGGTGTTATGTAATGAAGATTTCCTTAGAAAGAGAGATTTTTTTCAATTAACAAAGAATCTTTATGGTTTTGCCATGTTATAAAAGCATTGGTTATTGATTAGCTTGCTTCTATCAAGTTTAGGGATTAATTGGTTGGTTGCTTCAGCAATCAAGAAGCTAGAGTTGCATGAGGCATAGCTTCTTAGTAACCTTCGGCATGCAACCAAAACTTGATAGAAGCACAATAATGAATGAATAAATGAACTTCCTTCAAGATGGCAACACACAAAAGTGGTTATAATTATTTAAAATAATTCAAACTGTTGTTGTTTACACTGTATACCAAGTCGAGGTTGGACTTGGAAAAACAACTAGCAAAACCTCAACTTTAACCATTGTCTCATTGTGACTAGTTAATTTAACCAAGTTCTATATTTGGCAGTTTTTAAGCATTTGGCCTTCTATCAGAATTTGAAAGAGAGTGCAATGTAGAATGTTCAAGAATGCTTAAATTCTGAGCAGGCCTGATTTAATAGCCAATTGGATCATATGCAATATAATTTTATTCACACATGTAATACAGTAATTACATGTCCTTTACTTGTTTTCTTCAATTGTGTATATAAATTGCAATCACATATATTTTTTTGTGTGAATTTCATTTGCGATATTCACTCAATTTTTCTCCAGATGCCTTTATATTCTTTCCTCATCAAAAAGCAACTTGTAATGAATATTTGAATGTAGTGTTAGTGAGAATAGACGCTGTATATGAATAATAATGAGTACTCGTGTCAAGTTGGGAATGAAAATTTATTTATTTATTTGTTTGTTTGTTTTTACATGGCACATTTATACCATACATTATTGATTAGACACACAGTAATTATTCCACACTCTAATTTTTTTTGAATAAAAAATCTTTTTTTCCTGAATTAAGTTATTTCTTAAATTGTCATTTAAACCCAGTACAAAATTGATTTTGTTTGAAATAGGGTTTTCCACGGATACATCACAATTATTGTACATCATGGGATTTAAGTGCGGACAAGCCAAGCTCACATGCTTACATGCTGCAACAATGTGTTGTAGTCTTGTTGTTTCCAATTCATGAAAAAACTAAGTTATAATTCCATATAAGGAATAGATTTAAATTTCACTTTCTGAAATGTACCTTTTGTCCCAAAAAACATCGATAAATATTTTATTTAGTCAGAACTTTATTTTAATTTTTTATATGGTATGTGTATCAGTATGTGTTGTTAAATTTTACATAGAAAAATTCTTTGGCTGACAAGGGAATTCCACAACCAAGCCAAGAAATGCAATATTGATTTTTGAGTGGAATTCTGTGGAATTTCCAAGTCAGATAATGAAATTCCCTTGAATCGCATAGTGGATGATTCACAACTGCAACAGCAGCATAAACAACCAGCTTGGGTTTCTTTTCATTCGATCCATCTTTTCAAATGTTCTTGATTTTATCTAATTTTCAAAGTTGATATCCTACAGTTGGTATGTGTAGTGTTTTTAGCTGCCCAAAAATGTTGTTTGTGATTGGGTTTGTACTTCATGGATGCAAATGTGGCCTGGCTAAACATCATGGCTAAAAATAACCTTAGATTCGATAATAACTTTGACAAGTAATACAATGACTAGCATTTCTGTCAAAATTTTTACTTTTTAATGCCAAAAGTTAGGAAGGTCATATATGGAACATTAATATTTTTCTACCAATAGATTTACTGAGTGATCCACGCTTTGTAACATACATGAATTACCATATGACTAAGGTCTTACTGTGCGAACACACTAACCAAGACTTCTTGAATAAAACTGACCAATCAGATAACGGTAAATCAGACAGAAATTGAACTGATGACAGTGTTAGCCAATCAGATTATCATGTTCTCATGCTCTTATTATATCGATGTGCTATCTAATTGGCCGGTTAAAAATATTGAACTAAATGTCACAATATGATTGGTTAATGATACTAGTTTATCAAAGTGATCCTGGTTGGAGTATCCGCACAGTAATATATTGTTTCTTTTCTTGTAGGAATCTAATCCACCTATTAATGAAGACCCTGAGATCGGAGAAGATGTGGTGGAGGTACCAAGACAGAAACAGAGTATTTCTTGTGTGTCTATAGCTTCCTCAGGCATGGCAATATGTCGTATATGTCACTGCGAAGCAGAAGTGGACCAACCGTTAATTTCACCATGCCATTGCGCAGGGTCACTACGGTATGTTCATCAGAGCTGTCTACAGAAATGGATAAAAAGCTCTGATACTAAAAAGTGTGAACTCTGTTATTATGAGTTTGTCATGGAGGCTAAAATGAAGCCGTTTAGAAAAGTAAGTGACTACACTTTGATAAAGTTTATGTAATGTTTAATAAACGAGCAGGAGTGTTTTATCGGGTATAAAACACGAGGCGCAGCCGAGTGGTTTTAGACCCGATAAAACACGATCTGCGAGATTATTGAACGGCTTAGAAAACTTATGATGTTTGTTCTCATTGTGTAGCGATTTTTTTACGAAATGAACCAAGTTTGATAGAGAAAATCCAAGTTAAAGTCAAATGAAGACGAATCTTTATCCGATTTAAAATCACCTTCATGGTCATGATTTCTATTGTGTTTTCTTCATGAATTATTAATGAGTTTTCTAATAATATTTATTGTCATTATTATATTTTATTATTATCATTATTATCATCGTCATCTTTATTGTTATTATAATAGACCTAATTTGTCTCAGTGCTATGTTTATCCATTTCAAACCACATGTCATTCCCTAGAGTATTATTTCTTTGTTTAGTGGTTGTGCATGCAAGACAAAAGAATATGGAAAGAACTCAAACAAGGAATCTTATTTTCCAAGGAATGACATATGATCTGAAATGGGAAAACATTACACCAAGATGAATTACGTTTATTAATGCATAGTTTCAGGGGGAGAAACATTACAAAAAGCAACTTAATCACCCATGCCCCCCTCCTCTGTGAAACTACCCTCTGGGCACACTAAAAAAAGGGAGGTGCTTCATAGGGGTATCGTATAGCATCCCATATCTTTACTAATATTCAAGTTCTGACCCCTAGTTAGTTCATTCTCATTTCTTATTCATTTATCCTCTTTTTCAATTCAGTGGCAAGCACTTGAGATGTCTCAAAGTGAGCGTCGAAAGATAATGTGCTCGGTATCTTTTCATGTTATTGCAATAACTTGTGTCGTCTGGTCACTATGGGTCCTTATCGAACGCACAGCACACGAAATCCATCAAGGCCATTTGGATTGGCCGTTTTGGACCAAGTTAGTGGTCGTTGCTATCGGTTTCACGGGAGGGCTTGTCTTTATGTATGTTCAGTGCAAAGTATATGTCCAGTTATGGAAAAGACTGAGGGCTTACAACCGAATAATTCTCGTACAGAATTCAGGTACAACCGTAGAAACTGCAGAATACATCTAAATGGATTTGAAAATGGGTTATAGAATAAAGAAAGTAATGGCCAACTTGTCCATTGGATGAAGAGATGAGAAACTACAACCTTTGATGTTCGTGGTAGCCATTCCCAGCATGTATAGATTTTCAATCAAAAATGTGAATAGCAAGCTTAATTTGACAATTGTAAGAAGTTTCCTTACCAATCAATGTAAGATATCATTTAATTTTAAGATATTAGTTCCCATACACTACTCTTCTGTTAGTTTCTTTTTCCCCAAAAAAATGTGTCTTCTCATAAATTTTATTTCTTTACCAAAAAAACAATCATACCTTTGTATATAGATACTCCAATAACATAAAAAAGCCTAAAAACTTGTATCTCAAAGAAAACAGTGTGATAGAACTTTAGATAGTTGTATCGGCAAGATGTTTTGAGAATTAGAGTGGTTTTCATAAACCCATGTAATAGCTTAAGAGGAAATTTTTTTCAATAATGAGCAATAATGGCAAAAAGCGCCAAAAACTAGACTTTCGTATGAGTTTTGATCCCATTTTCGTTTTGGGTTAACATTCAAAACCTTTTTTAAACAGTTAGAAACTGATGTACTATATTAAAATTCCTGTTTGAAGCGGTATTTTCAATCGTACAAAGATGTTTTGTTGCATTTGTGTTAGAATGTTGCTTTGTCAGGCTTTTTTATAGAAAATATATGGGAAATAAGCAAATGAAGGCCTAAACCTCATTTTCGAATAAAATTTTTGCTTTGCGTTAACACTTTGATTCCACTTTCATCGGTCATCTCCACTTCTAAGCAAGTTAAACTTTCTGAATAACAAGATTTTAGCCTTGTACAACAGCCTTTCTTCTAGAAAATAGTTTTTGGCGCTCACTGCTTCAATACGAAAAGAATTCTCTCTTAAATTAGTAGACCCTAATTTCATTATGTTCTTTTGTTGTCATTTCACTATTACAAACTAACTAATGGTATTTCTTTCACGGGTTTATGAAAATCACTCCAACTTAAACCTGGGCGTTTTAGGCCAGACTATAATTTATTACTGAGAGTAAAAAAATAGAAAATAGTATGTTAGTTGATTAAAATGTATGTAAAAATAGTGTGCTAAATATGGATTAATACACGAAATGTCACCATAAAAAGCAATGTAATTTACAATAAGTAAAATAAATGATGACCCATGTACAAATGTTGCTGGATTTTTTTGTTAAATAAAATAGATTCATGCTTCACATGGAGCACACAGGTGTTTTAAATAAAGGTTGAAACGCTAGGGAGAGGGTTTGCATTGAAATTCAAGACCGAGGGCCCCAGCGTGCATTTTAACTGGTTTAAAGACCAACCACACCCGATTTCTAATGTTCGATGGATAACCTGTCCCGGGTTTTGAATTCAGCACCGCTCTCCCCTGTTAGTATCAATGCTGAATTCAAAACCCCGGGACAGGTTTTCCAAAATTCAAACCCGACATCAAACAATAGAAATAGGGCGTAGTTGGTTTTTAATGTGCTGTCTCTCACTGCTATTAGAGTGCAAACAATTAATCCGTGAAACACTAATTACTAAATAGTACAAAATAGTGCTAATTAAACAATTGAAAACAATGGAATTTGCATGAAATTGTGCTATTTAGTATTTCTAAAGTTTCACGGTTATATTGTTTGCACTCTAGCCAGCTGTAGTAATCTTAGGTTAACACTTCGTGTATTTGGATTCTCGCTGAGGTCACTAATTGAAAATTATTTCCATAAACAAACAAACAAACAACCAAGCCAATTGACGTCTCTTCACGACTTTTTACTATTCTCAAAGAGGTTTTCTTTTGATTCCCGAATTTGGAATTTGCATGAAATTGTGCTATTTAGTATTACTAAAGTTTCACGGTTATATTGTTTGCACTCTATCCTTGGTTTTTAAGGTGGCTGGACCCACTCACGCTTGACCGCTACCTTCCACTTTTGGAACGCTGGTGCATAAACGTGTTTTATCCGATTGCAAATCTTTTTTGCACATAAGTCACATAAAGATTGAATTAATGCTTGATGCAATTTTTAATGAGATCGGATGTCATAACACGTGATTATGATGAAATATTTGTTTTAGTTTAGAAAATAATTTTAGCCTTGCAGAGCGTTCAACACTAAAATGCTTCGTACCACATAATTATATACTAGATGCCTCCATTTGTAGGGATTTTTGAAAAAATCTATCAAGCTAATTATGAGATATTTGAGATTATTTAAATATAGTGCATAATCTACTTCAAAACTAAACAATGGATTTCATACGGCCGAAATTAATATTTCAGAGCTATATATTCACAAAAGTCATTGCTCATTTAGTTTTACTCTGCATCTAGTTTGAAAAGGAACATTTTGAAGGTAATCGACTTATGCGATTTCGTGAAAACGTATAGTGCATAAGACGGGGTAAACATTTGATGCGCACTTTTCATCGCAGTGTTTTAGTCAATCTTACTAGATCTTCCATTATTCCAAAATTCGCTGATCATTTCTCTCAAAACTACGTCAGGATACAAATTAGAACTTAAACTAATATTACACAAAATTGCAAGACTATTGAACTCATTTAAAGCGAACGAGAAATACAGAAAACATTTTCCCTTTCCCAACGATTTGATGCTCTGGGAATTCTATTGTTTGCTAATGACCATAACACCAGATTCTTTCGAACCATGCACGGTCTCATCTCGCTTGGCCGCTTTCCGATTTACTCCCGAATTTACTCTCAAACAATAGGAAACAAAGGATTCTGTTTGAATTATCTTTACTACTAATTAGTACTAAATATTATTGACGGGTTTAGTGCGTGCGTGCACTCTATCAATCAAAGAACTGGAAGAAAGAAAATATCTTGATGGAGGTTTGAGACTTGATCAAAGATTTTAACTCTCTAATCTTTAAAATCTTTAATTCAATCCAAAATTTTATCCAGAATTTCGTCCTTTTTTCTAATATTCAAGTCTGGAATTATACTAAAACAATTATTCACCTCATTGAATATGGTGAATATTTACCTCGACTATAATCCACAAATATCGACTTCTCCTTTGGTGATTAATGGACTAAATCTACCTGGGCTTTATGCTTTCCCATTTCAGACTACTTTTCATTCGCTAGATTTTTTGTTTGTTTGTTTGTTTAACGGTTGTGCTTGAGAAGACACATGAATATGGATAAAGCACATTAGCAAAAAATTGTGCACACAGGGAGCCCATCCAAACTTACTTGGCCTCGTTTGAAATGAAGTTCAATACAAGTCCATTATATGTAAAACAAAGGGAAAAACGGAATTAATGTCTATTGTATGCTTACTCTTTTCATAGGCAAAATCAATCTAACACAGGGTTTTTACTTCTTCTTTGAATGTGTCATCGTTGTCAAATAGAGAAAAAAAATTGAAATGAGAAATACTAAACTCCATTAATGAACTAACTATTTTATTAGCTATGAGTAAACAAAACCACTCTATATAGAGCTAGCGAGCGGGAGAAAAGGATCAAGCAGAAGGGAGAAACAACGAAAACAAATATAGTGGAGTATAAAAAGGAAAATCATTATCATCCAATTTCATAACTATTCGTTTTATAAAGTTTTTCCTTTAATTGCGGAGGTAGAAACGAGTGAAAAAGCGAGGAAGGAGGATCGAGAAAAAGAAAATAAGGAATAATGTTCGTATCCACTCTATATGGGGAGATCTAGATGCTACAAGGATAGCAGAGAAGTCCTCAAGCAGTACTATCCCGTCATCCTTATCGGTACTAGACCTGGCCGGAAAACGAGAGAAGCAAGGAGAACTTTTCAGGATTATCCCCCCTTAAAATTAGTATGCTCAAAATACTAGTAGCTATAGACACAGTTGGGCTTCTTAAGAAGTATTTTAGTTAAGTTAGAAGTAAATCGTATTATTGTCTTAAAAGAGCAAGCAGACTTGTGTGATTTACTAATATTATTCTGTCCATTTATTAACGCCCTTCCTAAATTCATTTTAAAATATTTTTTGTGAATTCTCTAATTCATTAGTGATTCGCTACGTATTTTGAGGCGGGGTATTGTAATTGAAATAATCTATTGCAATATGAAACTAAATTCAATTACCTTTAACTGTATTTCAGTATCGAACATCGAACAACCTAAGCGAAAAATAATTAATGAGCATTACTGTAGAGAAGAATTATTTTTTCCTTAACAATGGTTCAAAAATATTTCAAGCTTTACTATACGTGAGAAATGACCATTACCAAAAAATTACGTATCACAAATGCATATAAGGTTGCGTTCATAATGTATGGCAGAGGGAGGGCAGGTGAAAATTTGAAATGTACAGAATGATTCTCAACACTCCCCTTAAACTCATGCAAATAAAAACACGCTCCCCCGAAGCAAGGCTTTTAGCTTCTTCCAACAATGGTGCATTCCCCCCGCATTTTTCTGATAAAAATTTGCCCATCCCTCCCTTTTTCCTACCAAAATGTTCCCGATCCCCCCTCAATTTCACATGCCCCCTCCCCCCCTGCCATACATTATGAACGCAGCCTAATTTTCGCTTAAAACTCTTATTCATTATATGCTTTACTGACAACGGCTGATTTTCAGGATTCGTTGTCATGCGTGGGAGGTAAAGACATCTTATTTCTTGGGAAATTAACTCATGTTATTTCATAATTTCGTTTTGTTATCTGGAACAATTTGCACACACGTAGCTTGAAAGTACAGTTCGACACGAAGCCAGTCAGATCTTTTTTTCCACAGTTCCAGATCTTTTTAATGTCTTGTAGTCTAAATGATTTCTCCTACGACATTCTTTGTTTAACAATTTCGGAATAAATACCTTTTCAAAATTGATTTGTATAAGTAATATAGCTATAAAATATTCAGTGAAACAAACATCCGACTCTGAATCGCATATCTCCATAATTTATTTTTTATTATATATATATACAAAACAGATCAAATAAACATATAAAAGGAATAAAAAAAGTAGAAAAATGGGATTTTAAAAAAAACTACTAACAGTTAGCTAATACTTGGTTAAGATGTAATATTTCAAATCCGACAATGAGGACAGGACGGGATTTCAAGTCCGCGCAATTAGTTCCAGTCCGAGGCGAAGCCGAGGACTGGAACTAATTGCAAGGACTTTGAAATCCCGTCCAGTCCGATTTGGAGGATTTGAAATATTACTTCTCATACTCATTAATTATTCATGAGGTAACTAGCCAATCGATTACCTCGTACCTGGTCACATGATGTATCTTGAAACTAGGTCAAGTGTCTTAAAGCCGGGGAGGGTTTTGATATCAGCAGGGAAGAGGTGGGGCTGATGAATTGGAACAAAAGAAATTAATTCAGTCGACCAACAACTGGATCAAAATTAATTCAGTCCAAGGACTGGAACAAAATTAATTCAGTCCAAGCATTGAATCAAGTCAATATATAGAAAGATGAAAACAGAAAATTTAATTCATCAAGCATTTATTTCAGAAGTTATTACCAATAAACTATAATCAATAATAGTTGCAAATATACTCAACACTTCGTTTAACAACTTACTTAGATATTAATGAAATTTCAAAACAATTTGCTATCGTAAACTTAGCATTTTCTATAAGTATAAATATAAGTTTTAGCATTCATTCAAGCGCAAGCTAGATTTTGAACTGGTTGATTGTAACATTACAGTTGCCAGATATATTGATAGGCCCGTCAGAAGAAAAGCTCCAAAAATTAGAACATGTATTTTCATTTAACTGAGCTTCGTGCTCATAACCAGTGATATCATTAAATATAGATTTTAATTCATTGATATCAAATACAGGCATTTCTATATCATTCTTAATTTCACTTCCCTTAATTTCATTCTTTGACTCAGATGAAACCTGTTTTGGCTGAGCTGGTGGGTTCAAAATGTTAGAAACTTTTTGCTCCTGCTCCTTGCTACTTTTTTCATATGCCAAAAGAGCATCACTAACGTGACCACTTCTGCTTCTTATAAGCTTTTCGTCAACACTTGCATTAAACAGTTTGCTAACACATGTAACGCGAAGACTATGGCTAGTTTTCCTTTTACTGCCAATTGCCAAGCACAAACTAGGAAGAATTTCATTGAGAGTATGAATTCCTACAACACAGTTTTTGTACGCAAATTTTCCGTCCTTATATGGCTGAAAATAGAAACCTTTTGCTTTAACACGAAGATTGTTTACGAGGTCAAAATACCGATTATAAATCTTAACCAAGCAACGCTCGTGGCTCTCATTGCCCTTTTCGTGGCAAACATGTTTAATCACTCTCGCTTTCTTTTTCAAATCTGCTATGCCACCATGAAATGTTTTGGAAGAATTTTCACGATAAATTATGGTATTATCGCCTTCTATTTCGATATCGCTAATCCTTAATTGCCTATGTTCTTGAGAACGCATGCCAAATAGTTTACCATTATAAAAGTACACTGTATTAAGCAAAATCTTAGCTGTTGACTGGCCTAGTACTCCTTTCCTCCACATCGTCTCTTCCTCTTCTTCTGTAATCACCTCTTTTTCTTCCTTTCTATTAGTAACCCCTTCGGCGTGGACACTTTTCATCTCTGCATCCAGAATTTTTCTCAGTCCAGAAAAACTAAAAGAAAAACGTTCAGTTAGAATAATATAAGGTTTTATTCATGTGCAAAGTAAAGCAAATAAACAGAAAGTTTCTAATTAACTCACCACATGTTAGACTTGTCAAGCATATTGACGTCGTTTCGGTTTTTCGACTCTAGGTGGCGTTTAAGGCTAGCGATAAGCTGATAAAGCGTACGAGCAGGATATGGCGAACCTTTCTTGTTTGCTGCTTCTTCAACAAATTTGCCAAGCCAGAAGTTTAGGGATGGAACTGTCATAGTTTCCCATGCCTCAATATCCAAATTTTGAATGCTCTCTAGCGAGACATCCATGGAGGTAGACTCCAAACTTGCCACTTTGTTTTCTCTACTTTGCCTCCATTCTTCAAAAATATTTACAGCCCAGTTATTCTTGTAACGGGTTGAAATTGGCACAGCTTTTTGCAAAAGTTCTTCTTCTTGGGCTTGACTTTTCACTTTTCGAAAGCGTTTTAAAGGTAGAAGCTCCGCTTCTTCATCGCTGTCTCTTTGACGAGAAGCCATGTTGAAATGAATACATTCAGAGAAAAATAACTGCTATTTGCATAAGTAATTCAGATAGCATTTATCTTAAGAAATCCCAAAGGATGAAAGCAAAATAAAACCATTACAAAACAAAAGATTGTCATTATTACAACTAGGTGAATGGAGCGAAGATCATATACAATGAAATAAATACAAGATAAAAACAACATCCCTCCCGAATAATTAATGAGTATGAGAACGGAAATTCAATTCCTATTTTGTTGGGTTTTTTGAATTTGTTATTCATGTTTGGGCTATTTCGTGCAGACGAGAGATCATTTCATTGCCACGTATTGTTTTGATTCCTAGTTCTCAATTAACAATGTTTGCTATTATTATCGATTTTCCACGTTTTTCTAGCAAGTCTATCATTATTTTTTAGAAGACCTCTTTTGTTTCAAAGATTCTGGTGGTAATTGACTCGAACGCTGCTCGACCTAAGTGGAACACTCTGGGATGAATTGCAAACAGTGATTTACATGTGTAAACCAACCAAAGCAAAGAGTATTTCTTAGCAGAATCAAAAAATGTTTTGACCAAGGAAACCTCTTCACGGCTGTCCCACTGGAGAATTTCGTGCGTTGCCATGGTAAAATTGCTAACTTCGTCAACACCTTGATTCGCACCTGTTTTCGAATTACTCTAGATGGAATATACAATTTCCTGCTCGTTTTCTGTTCCTAAGCCCTGGTGTTAACATATGAATGGTTCTTAATGGACTACACCTACTTTAATGAAGCCAAGCTAAATGAAAACGGCTCCAATTTGAATTCAAACAATCTGTGAATTAAACAGCACTCGATTTCTGTGTGCAATTGAGCTCTGCTTTGCGTTAATAGATTGGACCAACAAATCACAATGTTTGCACCTGCTTCGTAGGTATCGTACCAGACATAAGCTTTCTGTCTGTTTGATAATTTGTTAGCCTCATTACGAGGCAGAAACATGTCAATATAAGCCACAGTGAACACAGTATAGTCCCACAGTTGTCTAAACTGACCAGCGCTAACAACATCCATACCTAAACAGAAGAACCATTTGGAGACCGCTCGGTACTCAGTAGGACGCCACAGAAGCACTAAAATATTAACTTTATACTTTTTCAGGTAAGCTTTTTTCACTTTTTTATTAAACCCTTAAATAGGTATAAAAACAATTGCCCTTTTTTTCCCCGTGAAGCTTCGACCTGAATTTATGTTAGAGAAAAGATTGCATAATATAAAGTTTGGATCACCGGGTTGAAAACAAACAAACAGCGAACTTAACTCGAGCAAAGCGACCAAAATCATTTTTAAAATTCTCGAAATTAGACGACAAACCTGATTAATTGTTACTTATTTTTAATTTTTTGAAATCAATAAACGTCCACATATTTTACATTTGGACGTTCGAACTAAATTAGCCTTAAGAATAAGAGAAAATATTTGCTAAAATTTAATGAAAGGAAATAAAAAGTTGACAGAAATCGCAGACGTCGCTTTTATATTTCGGTTTTTTAAATTTTTGAATGGAGCCGCAGTTGGTATGTTTAAAGCAACACCAAAAAACATTGCATGGTCAAAGACAAGTTTTTGCCTTATCTTATCACTCTTTCGATTGATATTAGGCCTTTACAAGCAAGTGTTCACATCAACTGCTTTTCGTAGTTTTTGATCTTTTTTCAACCGAAGAATTCAACAGATGTTGAATTTCGATTTTTATCGCTTCGTCTTGAGTTTATATGTTGTCTATTGGATCAATCTTCCTTTTAATATGATCTTTATTCTTTTTTTTTCTGTCAGCTATGCAGATGCTTAGAACTTAGGATGTATTTCAGGAAAGATTTAGCAGATGTTTATATATTTATTATTATTATTATTATTATTATTATCATCGCTTTTGAATGATTGAATGATAGTTATAATAATAATCAGAATGATGATAATGATGATGAACAGATGGCGATAATGATGTTGATGATGATGATGGCGGTAAAAATATATAAATGATTTCAATCAGTACGTTGGGGTTTGTACATTTTGTACATTTTGTACATTTTGCTCGCTTATTCTTCAAATCTTCAAGCTGTCTTAACTCAAAATTTAGATCATTCTCATTAAACAAATCGGTTTGTTTCCCAAATTTTATTTGCGCATTTGATCGGCAATATTTGCCAGGGAACCGGAAAGCGCCTTAGTAAATGTTTAGCGTGTTAAATATTTAAGCATCAAGAGAAAAGAGTTAAGTAGTACTTCTAATAGAGTTTCCTTGAGCCGTAAATATTTTTGAAGTTATCACTTAAGAGTATCTCGGCAACGAAAATCATAGTAACAAACCGTGCACATGCAAATGTTATTACGTCTAAGCGATTGGTTCTCGTTGTGCGTTGATGTAAACACCAGCTGACGTACAGCGGTTGTAATTTACATTTAGTTCAGTTTTCTACTATTGCGCATCGCAAACAGCCATACTCATTTCAGAATCTTCCATCGAGCACTTAGCATTTGATTAAGATTAAAAAGCACTTTGAAAAGGGACAAGACTTGAGCTCCCTAGCCGTATCTTAAGGAAGAAAATTAATTAACGCTTAGCCAATAAGAACAGCAAGAGAAATGTTACCAAATAGTCCCCCGAGAGCCATTTGGAAGTTACTTTTCGAGGAGCCCAAAAGAACCGACAAAATTGGAGTTCTTTCATATTTATGAGTATATATCTCGCAAGAGAATTCGGCTTTCCGTCTGGCAGAGGTTTAGAAGCGGAAGAAGCCGCGAGGCTAGGTTGTTAACGTTTAAAGAGAGAAAAGACAAGAAGATTACTATTTTAAATGCTCTGGTACAATTTCAAGCGGTTGCAAAGGATTTGATTTTCACAGTATCTACCATTAATTTTTTTCCGTTCCCTGTTTGATTTTTTTTTAAAAGCGTAAAAGAGAGAAAAGACAAGAAAATTACTATTTTAAAAGCTCTGTTACAATTTCAAGCGGTTGCAAAGGATTTGATTTTCACAGAATCTACTGATTAATTTTTTCCGTTCCCTGTTCTATTTTTTTTTATTTTATTTTTTTAAAGCGTAAACTGCACTTCTTAAAAGACTCCAAAATTGCTGACTAAAGTCAGTTAGGATTCATTAAAAGGTCATATTAAAATTTACAAAATTAATTTCATAGTCTATGAGTTGCGTGGATGTTTCACGACGTCGGTAAACGCATTCGGGAAACAGTGCCGGGCTTCTTACCAAAACATGAGCTTCTTGCTCAAGCTAAGTAGAAATGGAATTAAGAAACGGGTAAAGATATGACGAAATAGGGATTTTATTTTTAGCTTAGAGCGTATTCGACTAGATAAAACTAATGCAAAGGCAGTAAATCTTCCTGAAGGGGTGGAGATAAATTGCATTAGCCACGCTAGTCTTGCATTTAGATTAACTATCGCTTCTGTTTCTCGGCTACAGTAAAACTTTGGTCTTTATCGCCTAAAGAACCACAGCCGAACACCAGACAGAAAAGATCTCACGATGATGAATTTTATCGATAGCAATAGCTACGGAACTGAGCTTACGATAGCACCAGCAACCGACTTCCAAGAGTAGTCTTATTTGGGCCAATACGAACGACTCTCCGCAAATCTTCTCATGACGTCGTATGGAGAAAATAAGATTTTTCGCCTTGCGTGTCAAATGTGTCTCACTCTCCAATTCGCGAGCGAGTTAACATGTGTCATATTCACAAGTGCATAAGGTATAGAATAACCTCTAGGTGCCACTTCATTGCACGGTTCATTGGACTAAATTAACAGACTAGTCGAAAACAGTGTCGAACAGAGTGAATAATCTTTTCAAACAGAGAAATAAGAAAATACAAAAACTACAGCTAGGCACCTCTCTTTAGTTTTTGTACATTATCTCAGCATGAAGAACTGTCGAAGGTAATGTAAGAATCTTCGTCTAAGTGACGCAGTATGACTGGCGCGCTAAAATCACGAACTGAAACCATACAAAGACGAAGCTCGAAACTCTTAGTAAAGAAGCCTAGCGCTTTTAATAGAAAACAACAAGGATGAAACCTGAATGCATGTTCTCAAAACTGGACCATTTTCGTCACATTTTAAGCCGTTTAAACACAGTCTGCAATTGATTGACTGATTTCGAAAAAGACAGTCCACAGTGAAAAGATTGCAAAAAGAAATCTTGTTAGTATGTCGTAAGAGACCTGTTTATTATATATTTTAAACTGAAATCTTAATTGTGAATACAAATCAAAACTTCGAGTAAATAGTTTCCTGTCGCTAATTGTTGTTTTTTTTCTTTCTTCTTATTGTTTTTTTTTTTTTTTTCAGTCGGGCAGAGAACTACGTCAGTCTAAGCCTGAACCGCTGTATAACAATCGACACAACGCGCGCACCTGTTCCTCGACCGTTCGACTACAAAACTGCTTAAAATTGGTCTTCCTGATGGCGAACATCAGCCAGGCTCTGAATAACGACGGCAGAAACGCGACATTCCCTTATGAGGAAGGGCCATATACCACAGTTTTCATCGTCCTTTTATTCTTCCTTATCATTGCCACAGTACTGACCAACTCAGCCGTGTTCTTCGCTGTATATACCTTTCGCGGCCTGCGTACTGTAACAAACTGTTTCGTTATTTCGTTAGCATCGGCAGACCTAGCCGTTGCTTTGATATCCATGCCTACTTGGCTGATGCAAGGCCTTCTTCAGCTACAAGAAGACGAGGGGATTGTTTTTCATATGAGTACTGTCTGGGTTGAATTATTTTGCTGTTCAGCTTCCATTTTCAACGCCACACTAGTTTCCATCGATCGGTATTTAGCCATCAATAAACCCCTTCGATACCGAGAGATGGTCACGCGTCGCCGAGCGAACAAATCTATAATTGCAGTCTGGATTCTATCTTTTCTCGTCGCTGCAATATCCTACCTTCAATTCAAAGGCAACGAGTATATTTATGGCATTGCGATATTTTTGTTCATCACGATATTCTGCATTCCTCTGTGCATAATGTGTTTTTCCTATATCAGTATTTACCGTGCCGCTGTAGCACAGTTATCGAAGATGTCCTGTAATGGCCACATGTTATCGATGGGAGAAGAAGAAAAGAAGAAATTCCTTAATGCCGAACGGCGGAAGAGGTTTTATAAAGAACTGCGCATCACCAAAACATTGGCTATCACAGTCAGCCTTTTCGCTATCGCATGGGCGCCATATCTTATCATGATTATCATAGAAACTTTCTACCAAGACATCGTAATTCCTTTCGCCTTTGAAGCAGTGGCGCTATGGATTCCATTCATCAACTCGTTTGCTAACCCTTTGATCTACACAGGAATCAACAAGGACTTCCGAAAAGCTTTAAAAAAACTGCTATGTAGTAACCGTTCGATCTGCTATTGCGCGCAGAAAGATGACACCGAGCGCAGCAGAGGAAACGCCTTCCTCTCCCTGGCAGGCTCGCTACATGGAGACGAGACCGCTACAACATCCTTTAACAGGACGAGCAACTCTCGAAGACAGGAAATGCAGTGTACGTCACTCTAGTTGCCTTTTTACTGGCTTCAATGCTTCGTTAAGAAATATCTACGCGATTATAGCCGGTCCGCTGCGTTGCCAGAGGGTATTCACTATAACTCGTCTCACTAGCTCTTCACTTGGTTCAATTCATAGACGTACAAGACATTTCAAGACCACAGATATTTATCCTGAGAAAAGACATACTTTGATAAGTACTGCTCCTCCAGAACAACAAAAATCATACTAATTAAATATAGATTAAACACGATTTTCACTTCACTAGAGGATAAAATGACTTTTTTTGAACAAAACTCTCTTGTTTATTTTCGACTCCGGACAAAAACATTTTCCAATTTTTCCCGTTTTTTTCTTTCCCTTTTTCTAATGTCCTATTTCTATTGAACCTTGCGTCTTTTACCCTGATACAATGCATGGCTGATGTGATGGCCTCCAGGGCCTTTACACGGACATATCGTGTTGACTAGATCTACTCTAATTTTGAAAAGATCATCTTCAATATCGAAAGTTCGTCATGTTGAAGAAGCGCACGCGATGTCAAGGAGAGCAAGAATGAGCGAGACAGACTAACCGTCTCTCATAAATCGTATCTTTAATGTAAAAGGTGGCAAATATTTGCCAGTCCGGAAAGATGAATGATCCCGAAAGAGAACAGATGCTTTTGACATAAATCTACGTAAAGTTGATATCACCGCTGTAATATATCTTCAACTGACCATTTGTTCTGTCTCTTTTTGGTTGGGTTTAAGATTGCGGTAAAGCTTGGAGTCTGGCTATAAACACGAGACGACTTTAGATCAGATATGTAACCAAATTTCCTTTGCTAAGAATACGTCGAACAATGACTAAGATTTTGAATTATTATTTCATCGTCTTTCCAAAAATAATATTTTCCGTCTCTTGGATTTATGTGGCGCCTAAGCTACAGCTTCAAAACTCTAGCAGGAAGATTGCCTCAGAGATGTTTTTGAACACGAGGTGATCAACATCGCTCGAGACTGCGTGTTATTTTCTCTGTGGAACAAGTAATTGGCGATAGCCAAGAGAAAAAATGTCATGCTAATTAGAACGAGATTGAGTAGACGAATTTCTGTCTTCAAAAAGAAATACTAATATAGCTGGAGGGGAAATGAAACTCTCGTTGCCAGACCTAATATACGAATTATTCATCATCAGTTGTAATTAGAACGCTTCAAAGAGTTATTGCTCAAAAATCGACTTAAAAAAACAACGAAAAAATGTATAAATCAATGAAATAGGTTGTGAATGTTTTTTTTTTGTAAAAAAAAACAACAATTAGCATCTTCTGCCGTTGAATTGTTCATGGATCAAGTATAAATAAAAAATTAGTCTGCTTTATTACTTGCAGAAGAAAAGTAAATTAAAGAGAAGAGCGAAAAAAAATACAGATTTCCTGTTTTTTAAAGTAATATTGAAATAGGCTAAATTAAGAAGATGGAAAACTAAATATGACAGTCAAGTAGCAGATGGACCTAGATTACTATTTACGATAACTCTAGAAAAATTGAGATCGTAAGCATCTTGTAGCGGATGTACACTCGAGTTAGTTGGGATTTTGACTGTCTCTCTTTCTCTCTAAATATAAGAGTTAAGTAATGCAGATAGCGACAAAAGTTCTGGCAATTGTTCCGAGTGCTTTCTTATCTTATTACGCCCTCCTTTTAAAAGATATACTCATTCGTTTAGAAAACCTTCTTAAAGTGAAAAAGGATTCAAGTTTTGGAAGTTTCTTTTATCATTACTAGAGATAGAATCTCGTGACAATCGCTGTTCGAAACTCAAGAACCCACTTCACATTGTCGAAATTCGATGGGTTTTTTTCGTGGGGAATTATGTCAAATAGAGAATCAAGCAAAGTCAATGAGATAATGAATGAGTTTATGAATTCTGTGTCACGAAACTTTTCGCATATTATAATTGAAATATTTATTTATTTATTTACTTTATTTAAGTCAATGTTTATACAGGTACACCTAGTTTTGGCGAAAACCCATACACACAGTCAAAAAAAAAAAACCACAACCGACCAACGTTTACAGAATTCCTAATAAATTTGACTATATATATATATATGATAAATCTAATATACACCGAATCGCTAAAACTTTGACACTTTATTGATATATATACATATATGTGTATCCCCCTCTTTTCTATTGTCTTACCTCGATTTTCAAGAAAAGACAATAGGAAAAAGGGAATACATATATATGTATATATATCGCTAAATGTCAAAGTTTTAGCGATTCGGTGCATATCTTTTCACTTTGGGAATTGCTTAGTATATATTTCTTATTGTTCTTAAATTTCTGAAGATGACACTTGTCAAAAACGTTCACAACGCTTACAGTAACAAACTTTTACTCTTGCCAATATATATATATATATTTTTTTTGTTGAAAAAATCCCATATAAATTAGTTGCATGTGTACTCTCTACCCCATATCGAATTAACAGAACATTGATTCAATGAATACTTTGCAATTTTTCAAAACGATTCCAGACCAGATATAAGTACTGAAATGTGCATTGTCATTACTGTGGTGAAAATAAAAAATGGCAAATCTAACAGCAAATGAACAACAAATATATAGAAAGTATTGAAAACACTTGTGTAATTGGCAGGAATTCCAGACAGCTGTAGGGCGACCTTAAACAGTGAAAGCCAATACGATGAAATTTCCTGGAAATTAGAAGGAAAAAAAATTTTTTTAACAATATGAAAAAAAATGTCCATGTTTATTCCCATGAAAATTAAAACCATTTCTTCCCATACAAGCTCATACTAAAGAGCGTGAATGCAAGTCTAGATGGACAAAATTCTATTGTTCCAGCCAACAAGGATGCTGAGGACGCTGCTGAGTGTGAAAGGTCTATGTAAGTACATAGCATACATTTGTACTGTCTTTAAACCTGAAATGATGAATTAGCAATGGCTAAGCAAGCATGGATGATTGGATTATTAATTTATTAAATTTTAGGATACAAGCCCAGAGATAATAAAATAGTATAAATAATAAAATAATAAAAACAGGAGTAAAATGATTAATTTGGTGAAATTCTCTAGTCTTTCTGGAAAAGGCATCTGAATGCAACTAAATCAATTCTGTTTTTATTTCTAAGTCATAAACAAATTTAATCTCGCATAATTTGTTATTGTAGGCTACACAAATAATTGAATTTGTTAGTGAATTAATGAGTTTTGAGTATTTTTTCTTTTCAATCCGAGTTGTTTCCTTTATTTTGACTAGACTAAAAGTAGTCAAGTGCACAAGCAATTATGACCATTTTCACCAAGTAGAATTGAGTGCATACTTGGCTTAATCTTGTTATTCATTTTTAACTTGTGAAAGAAAATTCTTACAAGAGTTAATGTTAAATATGGTGCTAACACTCAAATTGTTTTGGGTCTAAACCAATCACAAATAGAAAGAATACAAGCCATCCAGTCACAGAGCTTGGACATGGGAAGCAGTTGAGTAGGAAATACCAACGATTCCCACTCACACTCTTATGATGGTAATATATTTTATTGTCCTTGAAGCTTTGATAGGTCATTTTTATAGAAAATTTAGGACAAAGAACTTTTTACAAACAGCAACAGCTGAGCAATGATGTTTTTTTCTGTTTGGATAAAAACATTCCAAGATTTTTTGAATTACTTTCTATCAAGATCAGTATACTGTACATCTCTTTGTTATATAGTTAGGATAGTATGAGCACATTGATTGGTTGAAAACTATGCTTTATTAGTGAACGGAACACAGTGCTGATGCCATCCACGCACGTGAATTTCTGCTAGATCCTGCTACCTTTCTTTTTCAGTAAATAAATTCAATACCTAGATAAAATTGGTAACTATATAATAAAACAAATAAAACAGCTTTTTCTATGCTCTGTTCAGTAATAAATCACTTCGGAAAAGCTGTAAGCACTCAAAAACTGTGAGAAGCACTCATATATGGCTTCTGCTTCTTTTCATACTTCTTTCGTGTTTACGGCACTTCCTGCATACTTAATTACTGAATGGAGCAAGGAAAAAGCTGTTTTATTTGTTGATTCAAGAATCGATGAGAAACAGAAACAACACACAAAAGAATGACAAGTTGCTTGAATTGGGGGAAAAGATTGTGTCTAACCTTTGAGGATCTGTTGAAATATCAGTCATGAATTAATTATAACTGTAATTGAATTTACATATTTCTTCAGATAAGAAAGCACAAACCAAGAATAATGAGAGAAGAGAAATCAAGCACTGAATTACTATCAATATACATTATCTTTTATCCAAAATGAGTATTTAGTAGACAATCATAAATATTCAACACACACATAGGGTTGCATCGTGACTGTCTGCATGTGTGGGTTAAGGGAAATAAGTAGGCAAGTTATGTCGAGTTTATGACTAAAAGTTGCCTCTATAGATGCACACCTAAGTCGGAAGTGGTGCTTGGCCAAGAGGGTTGCATGAAAACGAGGCATCCAGGGCAAAATATAAAGAAATAATAAGTGGTGTAAGTACAAAATATACACTTGTTCTGTCTTTCTTTCCTTCTTACATTCAGGAACACAACAATTTTGTGGCATCAAACTATAAGTAAATACTGTAAATTTGGCCCTGAATGTGTCATTTTCACCCAGCCATGCACCATTTTGGACTTAGGTGTATTAGAAAATATTTACACCTGGCCCCATGTAAATTAAAAATTGGGTAACTTTGACCAAGTTGATTTGATCAAAGCTAGTCATAAGACAAAAAAGCATGCTAATTCTGAAGTTGTCTGTGTCATCAAATCATAAAAATCTGTTTTGAGGGGTCTTGTTTTTTGTTTGTTTGTAATTGCCATTGCCATTTATCTGTACATTTTCCAGAGCCTGTAGCACCCTGCAAGCAGAGGTTATTTCTCCCCCCCCCCCCCCACCCCCAATGAAGTCAAAATGGAAAACAGAAAAATATCTCCAAACACAGGGTAGAGATATGGCATATTTACCTGTCTTGACAGTGGAACAGAAAACATGAATATCTGTAGCGCAATCCATGGTCCGAAGAAATACTAAATGAAAAAATGGGAAACAAACAGAAAATTCTAAGGCCTAATCCATCTAAGATTAATATTTTCCCATTTATCTTAAGAATAAGTTTCTTCCTTTGAGTCATATCTATATTCATGTGCCTTCTCATGCGCAACCATTAAACAAAGAAGTGATACTCTAGGGAATGACACGTGGTCTGAAATGAGAAAACATGCAGCGTACTGCAGCGTACTAGCCAATATACGTGTAGGTCTATAGGGGTGAAGAGATAGGGGACACAAAGCACCCCCTACCCTACCATCCTGAAATGTAGAAATAATCTTAAACCTTTAGGAAGATTAGTCTGGAATTTAAAACGTCACTAACCTGAAGGATTCCGTTGTCTTGACGTTTTGAAACAACGACAAGAAAGACGCCAAGCAATACATTCAAACAAAAACGAATCCAACTTCCATTCCATCTTTCTTTAACCTCTGTCGTTCCACTAGTCTCGTCCTTCGTTAATTTATCTAAATGGTTTTCGTTTTCTTTCCTCGTTTCTTCATCCAAAGTCGGAACTGAAGATGAAAAGTGTCCTTCAACTTTTGAATCTGTCAAAGTCAATTCTTTCTTCGAGATGTTTTCGCTGGTTTCAGAGAAATCGTTCGTTTGAAATTCCAAAGTTGGACGATCAATACATTCGTCATTTGTCTTAGGAGACAAATTTTGACTGTCTATGATTTTTTGAAGTCGTTCACCGGAATTTTCCAAGATTCTTTTGCGTCTCGCTTCTCTTCTCGCTTCGGCCGCCATTTTGAATTGGAGAACAACAGGAAGCCCAACGGAGAGGTTTCTATAACCACAGGGATACCAATTGCGATGTTTGTTGAAAGTAAGAATCCCCCTCGGGATTTTAAATAACGTGCACATTTGTGTTGAAAATGATGTTATTTTTTGTATGAAGAAGATGTATGTTCATTTTATATCTAGAGCTTACTTAGTACTCGAGCCATATGTAATTAATACTCTTAAAAAGAGTTTAAACCATGGTTTATCAAACAAATTCATAAAATTCGCAGAAAGTGCATAATTTTCACCTGGGAAAAAAATCCATGCAGCTTTTTTTAATCTGCAAGATGTGATCAGATCAAGATAACAGACTTAAAAGGCCTCAGACAATATCATTGAATCCGATTAACTAAGTATTAGAACCAATAAAGGGTAAATGCTGGTAAATAAAAACGGTTAGAGTGTCCGGTGTGGGCGGAAGAGGAGCCGGCGTATAACGTTTGGTATCCTTTGATAAGGGGCGCCCACATCACGTGGACGCTCTTCGTTCCGGTAGCAAATAACACTCATGTGGGTTGACTGGATGCTGCGGCTTTGGCTTATAAAACACGAGCTAACTATCGGAAAGGAAAGAAATGTTTGAAGAATATTTCTAAGGTTTTTCAAAGGTACGATGGAATTTTTGAATGTGGAAGGTTAAGTGGATGAATGGATGGTAGGACGGATAAAATACATTATTATTTCGTATTTTAAAAAAACAAGCAAAAAAGTGTAATTATTTAAAAATATATTCGAATAATTTTCATTCTAAAATGTACGAATAAAACGCATTTACAGTGTATAAACAGCTTCCGTGCAAAACTGGTATTTTTAATAACGACACTTCATCCAAATCAACAAACCTGGGAATATGAACATGGGAACGATGCGCAAAACGATTGCGGGCAGCTTAAATCAGGCCAGAGCACGTACGATTCATAACACACAATAAAACTCATTTTGTACATGATTGATAATTAATTTTAGATCGAGCGAGAGGTCGCGCACGTATCTGGAAAACAAGGATATTTTTATTTACTCTTACTGAAAACGTTATTTTATCTTTTCTTTCCTTTGATATTGATGTTTTTTATCACTCGAAGGGGATTTTGCTCATCGCCGACAAAAAGCTGTACAAACAACGCATTGGAGACAAATACGTGCGACTTTGGAAGTACATATTGCGTAACTCCTATTCTATTAATAGCCAAGAGTTAATATCATTATTTAGCAGCTGCTTAAATTTTTCGTTTCTATAAACTTTCGGTGCTCTCGAGATTGAGATGGAAACGGATTCGAAGGATTTCCTATACGAGCTCGTTGCTTTTTAGTGTCCTTTTGAAACGTTTGATAACGGTGGCTTTAATAGATAGTTAGATAGATAGACATCTGTGACTGACTTAATTGAAGGCTTTGTTTCGTTATTTTTGTACTCAGAATAGTGGGTTTTTTTAAAACGAAAGCATTGTTAAATTTAGGTATTTTTGTCATTTTAATTTTTGAACGATAAAATGAAATAGAAAGAAATGGCTTGAACGTAAGGAGGGTTTTAAGAAATTTCATCTAGTGTCGTTAAAGTTAATGCAAAGATAATTGAAAAGAGAAAAAAGGAGAAAAAAGAAAAAAGAGAAGAGAATCAGGAATTGGAAAGAGAGGGAAAAGAGAAAGAGGAGAAAGGATAAAAAAGGGGTAAGGAAAAGAAAAGAAACTAAGCAAGAGAGAAAGATAACTAGAAAGCTAAATTTGAAGAAAGAAAGAGAGAGAGAGCCGAGGCAAAAAGGAAAAAGGAAGAAAGAAAGAAAGAAAGAAAGAAAACCAGTAGGAACGGTGGCCATGCCATTCATATATAACGGTAGTTGACTTCTGTTTTTTTCTCTCAGCTACGACATAATGCACTGTGAAACGTTTTTCATTTCCTCAAGCACTAATGAATGAGCATTAGTGTCGAACTCTTGGTGTGACATACTATATACTGTTGAATATAATGCGAGCAAGCAGATGTTCACAGTGTGGCACAACGGGCCATCAATGATATTTGTCCAACTCGATTTTTTATCTCAAAAGTTCACCTAATTTATCAAGGAAGTGAAGAAGACAGAATGACCGTAGTTTGCCATTAAAATAGCTAAAAGATCTACTTCAAATAGAAGTTTTCATGATTCAAAACGCGCCGCTAAAATCAAAATCAATCCTGAGTAAAGTGGACAAACTTCCATTTACTTAGAGTGTGTAATGTGAAAAGTAGAAATGCGAAAGTAAATAATGAAATAGCCGCCATATATCCTCTGGACTTATCGAAGTCAAGGCATGGTTAACTCACACACACACACACACACAAAAAACTCACGAATAACTGGGAATTTTGGAACCGTTTTCTAAAGGAAAAATACGTCCTTTTCGTGCAATTCAAAAAGCTTAATTTTCCACGATATTCAGTTTTTCTGTGCACTTCATGCATACGTTAATAAAACTAATGTTACTTTGAAGTATTGAGAAATTCTTCGTGGTTTACAGCTAAGAAAGAAATAAGAGTCCAAGTAAATAATTTTTTTTTTTTTTTTTTGTTGCTCTATCACTGAAGTAATGAAATTTGAGGTCTAATGTGGCGCCAACTGAGTCTGCGCAGAATATGAACCAAACTTTTCCACGCACAAGTCTACCTGCGCATGCTCAGAACGTCATCTAAAACAAACCGTCTGCAAAAGTGATCGAATTCCCAGGAACGACTTTTTTTCCATTTCCGACCAAATAAAGGCCTTAGAAAATGGATTTCCTCGAAGAGTTGTATTTTAATCACCTTCGACCAAAACCGTGGAAGTAAATTGAAGTAAAAGAAAGAAGAATCAGTTGTACACGTTGCAAAAGTGAGTTCAATAGTTTGATTAAAAAGCCTCCCACAAGTTTCTGAAGAGCTTATTGTTCTAAAATTGTTCACGACCTTTTCTCTATCAAAAGCTTGAACTGTTTTTTCAATTCGTTTTTATCAATACTTATAAGGTGGCTTGATTCTTTATACAACAACTAGTAAAGTCACAATGGGTGTAGCTGTTACTCAACAGGTCGTCTTCGTTATTTACTAGCCTCTATTAATTAGAACAAAGAGCTCGTCATTTGGAGATTTCCTGACATTATTTCCGTGAGAGAACGAATACAGAATACTGGAACCTTCAAGCTTTTTTTGCTGTAAAGGCGTCGAACTTCCTACCCTGACGTTGTAGGTAATTTAACTTTACAAAGCTTGTAATTTACACGCAAATAGTATTTAAAGAGCTCGTTTAAGAAAGTACCTTATACTATCAGTGAGGTTCTTTAGGAAAGCAGTTTGGAAAAGACGTTTTATCCCTCAAAGTCTTGATTTGTTCGCCAAACCTTTTCAGGTAGGTTTGTCTTGAACTCCTCAAAATTACGAAAAGTACTAACAACGAACCTTAGTCGACGGACTTAAGATTATAAGATTGCTTTCAAATCTATTTTGAAACTTGATAAGTAACTTGTTTTAACCATATTTTTAACCTAAATTTATTTCGTTTGTTCGTTCGTTCGTTTGCTCGTTCGTTCGTTCGTTCATACAATAATGTCAAGACGGGGAAGCGCAATATCCCATTACAGTTTTCTAACTTACAGCCCTCGTCAAAAAAAAAAAAAAGACAAAAACATGCATTCATTTATTCATTATTTCTTTGTTCTTTCTTTCTTTCTGTTCTTCTTTCTCCTTTGCTCTTCTCTCATCCTTTTATTCATTCCTTTTGACTTTATTTGTCTCCTTTTCATCCTTTCCCCCCTTTAATTTCTTTCATTCCTTTATTCCATTTCTCATCTTACATCTTTTCCCGTCATCCCATTTCTATTTCATTCGACATATCCTCTCAATTCCTCCTCCCACACAGATGTATCAACCAATTTCTTCAAAAGTGTTAACAATAGTCTTGGCTTTGGGGATTTTAACAATGTTGGTGTCGTCCACAAAACCTTACGACCACCACCAAAGGTACCCTTCTCTCCAGTCCGCAAAACGATTCCCAGACAAAAGAGAACTCCTGCAGGAGCCTTCACAAGCCAAACAGTACCTTAACTCCTTATCATTAAGGTGCTTTCCATTTTGTCTTCCCAACGAAGTTGTCCATGAAAAAAACCAAAATGGAAAATGATGATATCACGGCCAACTTAAACAACCAAGGAACAACAAGTTTTGATAGAATGATTCAAGAAATATTTCCATAAAATTATTACTGTAAACCGGAAAATGTTGATAAATATATGTTTCAGAAACTTGAAATAAATTGAATTTCTTGCAAAGAATTTATAGTGCCGTCCTTGCCTTTAATTTTAAAAATATTATATTGGAATTTGTACACATTCAAACACTTGACCATCATTGGGGAAAAAATTAAACTGTATATTTCTGTCAACCTTTGTAACCAATTTTAAAATCTTAGCCTAATAATTAATCCAGTACGTTCGACGACAAAATTAGAAAAATGGAGATTGTTTTGTCAACCGATCTGTGACGATAGATTTCCACGCTAAATTTCAAAACAAGGGGATGCATATGTCAATGACATTGGGATCATTTGAATGATTCAACAGCGCGCGCACAGTATGAGATACCTCGACTTTATCTTTAAAAACGGGAAATTTGCGTCATTATTATATAATAAGTCGCTCACATGATTGAGGACGGGTATGGATGTTTTTTTAAAAGTATATTGGATGCTTCTCCCTGAGGAGGTTACCTTTTTTTAACACCTTGGACAATTATTCACGTCTCTATCATTGCAAGCTCACCGTTCGTCTCGCTTCGATGCAAAGGCATGGCTATCTTTCAAGATGGCGCAGGGAACTGTGAAGGGGACTGTTAAGGGTTTTTCTCAAGGTTCACCAGTTTCCCTGCTAAATTGTTATTCATTCTGTGAGTAGCAGTGGCTGACTTAATTATATCAGCCCAGAGGTTGTTTCAGGGTTCGATCTGTGAGTTAGCCATGCCCTGACTTTGATCAACCCAAAGACTGTTCTGTTTCAAGGTATCGATAACTGAATATGAAATTTAAAGGTTAGGTCATTAAGTTATCTTTTTTCGGCACAGTAAATTATAGTAAACATGGTTTTTCTCTCATGAATTTGTCTTTTATGCAAAGAGTTTTGTTACAAAATTACTTACGAAAAAAGAAAATAGGATTGAATATAAATACTATGAAAAATGGAGTTGACTAAGAATATTTCATGCAGTTATAAACTATGTGTCATTTGGGAAGTTATTTATTTAGATGGAAGTAAGAAGATTGATCTAAACCAGGGTATTGTATTCCTTTAACGGATATAATCCCTGCCCTCCAAGTCAAGGTGGTGTCAGTAAAGGGTAGATATTTGAAATCAGATCCTCATAGTCATCCTGGCAAAGAACGGAGCTCTGGTACAGAAAGAATTTATCCCCAATGCAGAATCGGTATCCACAAAATTGACATGCGAAGCAGTCCAGATGAAAAACATGTTCACGAGCTCGCATGACGTTTTCCAGCGGAGGAATGGCTTTAAAACACAGCGAACACATCCCAGTTGCGCCGAACAGTCTAAAGAACAGAACAATTTTATTATTCAAATAGACCAAAACAGCGAACGGTTTTTATACAAGTGGGAAAAATATACTGTACTGACTTATAGTACGTGTATGATACGAACATGTCGTAACATTAAAATGGCTTCCCATAAGAATGGTTATCGTATGAGTGGGAAACTTACGGTACTGACTTACAGCACGTACACGGCACGGCATGCTGTAATATTAAAACGGCCTCCCATAAAAATGGTTTTCGTATGAGTGGGAAATATACGGTACTGACTTCAACACGTCACTGTACGGAATGCCATGACATAGATATGGTTTACCATTTCTTAATTTTCGCGTTGCTTAGCCAATAACAATGCGCATATAAATACACTTTCAAACCATTAGCTTTAAAGTCATTAATATTTCAAAGTATGGTCGAAAACAACCACAATACGTCGGCGTAGTTTAATACTTAGTAAGCTTATTTCTAAGTCTTGTTTTGCAGAGAACAAAAATCGATCCTTCCCCCTGGGTCACCATCATGGACAACTCCAACAAGTTTTGAACGATCGCGTTTGACAACAACGATGAACTATTTGACAGCCGGCTATGAGTGCTATCTCCTGTTGATTACACGAATAACAGAAATACCAGTGAACCGAATAACAGGAAATCTCTTTCTTAAAATCAACAAAGATAGTTTGAATGTAAAATTTTTAAAAAATTTTTTGCCATATATGTTTCCCGAGTTCTAAGGTTTTTCTCCCTCCGTAAAATTAACATGTGAAATGAGATTTGAGACCACTGGTGTCCCCATTTTAAAGAGTGGGCCACTCCTCCCCCAAAACGGATATTCCTAAGCCAGTCCTCCTAGACTTACCTAATGTAGTCTCTCTTGCAGAGTATCAACTCTCCTCTCAGATACAACTTGTTACTGATTTCGTAAAGTCGTTTATTGCAGTAGGTACACTTTAGGCAATCCTCGTGCCAGTACTGGTCTAATGCAAACAGCATTACTCGAGCTTTGATCGGTTTACTACACTGCGCACAGGAGCGCGTGCTACTGACTTCAGTATTTTTGTCAGCTGAATAATAAATTAGAATCAATATTGGTTCAACGTCGCTGAATAGTCCCTTTTACAGTTCCCAGCGCCAATTGAAATAAAGGCACCTTTGCACCGAAGCGAGACGAACCGTGAGCTTTTTATAGACCTTTTTTTAAAATCTTGAACAATTATTCACATGTCTCTATCATTCCAAGATCACCGTTTGTCTCGCTTCGATGTAAAGGCACGGCTACCTTTCAAGATGGCGCAGGGAAATGTGAAACGGGACTATTGCGCGTAAGAGCGAAAAATACTACTGCAACGACAATTTTAAGAATTTAAGGTGTATATCAATGGACTTGCATCGTAGGCTTGAGAAAGTGAAATGCCAAATGCGCAGGAGAACTTAACAGCGAAAATAATTAGAAGGGTATTTTAAGTCATCTTGATGGCGAAGAGTTACTAAGAAAACAGAAACAATTCTCTAATTCTGCTCAAATAACTTTATCGAATTTCGATTTCACTTTTTAAGTAGTAAGAGGATTGGAAGAATTGGAAGATATCGTGGTCTAAGAAGTATGAAAAACAATTTAGAATTGTTTGGCATAACTTGTTAAATGATTGTGAAATAGTTGCTACAAGCCGAGTTGGAAAACACTTCATAACAGTTCATTTTCGTTGTTGTTTGACTAAATCATATGAGTAAATATCGAAAAAACTAAGGAAAAAAAGCTGACAATTTAAAAATGTTCTAAATTTTATAAAGAATAATAAATTAACTTATGAGATTCATACAAGTTGGATTTAGGCTCGTGTGTTAGTTCGGAGTTACTGAGTGATTGTCGTGTTTCATATAGTTGCCAAAATCAAATCACTATTTAAATTTGAGAATCATAAGATTATCATTTGTAAATAAATTAATGGAGATTCATTCTTAAGTTATTCAATTCTTACCCATAGATTCAGGGCACAGCGTTGCTCAATTCATTTGGCTCAGTCACGGGACAATCATCAAAAAATATCTATCGCTTCGAGGTTATCACTGATTTTTTGGGTCAATGGAGGGCTCTCACTAGCTTGATCATACTTCATATTTTAAAACAAATCATTTCCGTTGGAATTAAACAACAAAAACAAGAAATAAACTGATAACATCAGTTGATGACTCAAACTTTGTTGGCTTTTGTAAGTAGAAAGGTTACTCAAGGGACATGAAATAACCTTTGATATATTCAAACGGGTAAATTTTTATTTGTCGTGTGTTTTCTTATCACCATGCATTGCAGCAGTAGTTTTCTAACAGGAATTAAAATCTTGTCCTACAAACGACTACACAGTATTTTTTTTTTTTTCCACGAGGATTTTGAGGCAATTTTCTATTTTGTGCGCAGGACAGCGATGTATTGATCATTTACTGTTACCAGGATGTTCCCACGTAAAGTCAATATGAAAACCCCTCCCTCCCCGAGAGATGGATATCATCCAAGATTTGCTCTCGAGATATACTGGAAGCTGATAAATAAAACAATTTGGACAATGGAGTTTCGAGTTCTCACAGGTTTATAGCGAGTAAAGGAATGAGTTACAGGAAATAAGAAATTTCATCTCCCATGAAGGTTTGACAGCTTACGATGATCAAGTACTCATTGTAGAAAATAATTTGTTTTCTTTAGTAGGTTACCTTACCTGACTCGACCCTTACTCACATCTCACTTCCTCGATCTCTCAAACCTCTCAATAGTAATAGTAGGAGTAGGAGTAGGAGTAGGAGTAGGAGTAGGAGTAGGAGTAGGAGTAGGAGTAGGAGTAGGAGTAGGAGTAGGAGTAGGAGTAGGAGTAGGAGTAGGAGTAGGAGTAGGAGTAGGAGTAGGAGTAGGAGTAGGAGTAGGAGTAGGAGTAGGAGTAGGAGTAGGAGTAGTAGTAGTAGTAGTAGTAGTAGTAGTAGTAGTAGTTGCTGCAGCAGCAGCAGCAGCAGCAGCAACAGCAGCAGCAGCAGTCGTCTTTGTCGTTGTAGTAGTAAAGTGATTTTCATAAATCATAAGCCCGTGAAATACATTTTAGCATATTTATCAATACTTTGCTCTAATTCTTTTGTTTTCTATTGTGTTTATCTGACTATTACACTTTAATTAGTACACTTTGTTTCATGGGCTCATGTTGGTGTGGTAGTGGTGGTGATGGTGATGGTAGTAGTAATGGCGGTGCTATAGTAGTAGTAGTAGTTGTAGTAGTAGCTAGAGGTAGTGGTGGTGGTGATAGTAGTTATGGTAATAGTAGTGGTAGTGGTACGACCATCCACCTTCATTCCTCAAGAACAGCCTTTTTCATATTTTTATCCTTTTACGAGAGCTAATATTCTTAATTAAATTCCTAATTAAATTCCAAAGAAGAAGCACCATCTCTTAAAAACCACCACCATGTTTATCTTCAGATAGAAAAACACACATCTCTTCACAACTATCTCACCACCAAATTCCCGTCCCCAACCCTATCTCCCAAACCATAAATAGAGATTTTTTTAAAAAATTAGAGTGGATTTACTTACGTTGATTCTATCTTTATCCGTTAGACTATAATTAACCATATCTTAAAACCCTGATAATCTGGTAACATTATTAAAGCAACAACAAACTTGTTTACAAGTCCTCGAGAGATCCTATCGTTCGCTTTAGTCTCCGCTTGATTAAAGAATGCTAACGATTGGAAAAACAACCTTTTGCCTTTGTTGGTTAGATAATAAGGAGAGATACTCTAAAGAACCCGACAAATCCACTTTTTATTAATAATAGGGTCGAGAATTGGTTTAGCGGTCGAAAGACACCTGACGCAAGGAGGACAGCTGAAAATGTCAAAGCTACCAATAATTGAACAGAAATTGTTTTGAACCGTTACTAATAATTACGTATTGAAAGAATTTAGGAAGGTGATAGTTTTTGAAACGTTCGAGGTTATCTAGTGTACGAGAATGGATATATCAAAGGATTAAGTCGTGGGGATTTTAAAATAAACAATAGGAAGAACAATTCCGACAACGTCATCTAGTTACCGCAATTAAGCAAATTAGTTCACCACTCGTCAATGATTTATCATCAAATTGAATCAACACGGAATCAATACGATTAAAAGAAATAATTTTGCTTGATCTGGAGCTCAAAATTAGGCTCAAGAGTAGCATTTTGGTTAGGAGTGAGTTTTACTTAAAGAAATCTGTCGATTTATGAGAAAAACCGGCTGAGGAATTGAAATTTTTGATTGAGAGTATGAAATGTTAAAGTCATAGCGTGGGTGACTCTGATCTATTCTTGTCGCTTTAGATTATAGTAACCTCTAATGAAGGGCTGAAATCACCGAAGCAAAGTCCAATCAGGATTTATCGACTAGAGGAATCTAAATCAAAGGGGGTAGAGCTCTCACTGGGGGGGGTTAATGTAATGATAATGGCTGGCCCCATGGCGTCTATATCTGGCCAGATCAAGGAATAGTTTAGAGTTGAAGATTTGAGTTGTTCGTGTGTGGGTCAAATTCTGCTGCTTGTGTTACTTGGTTCAAATATGATGGTAAGTAACTCCCGTTATCTTGGGCACATTTCTATGTTATCATTATAAATATACTACCCGTTGTTTGATAACAACGTAGGATAGAAAAACTAGCTAGCGTTAAGGAAATGACACTGACAAACTTTGTACTACTTCTTGAATTTCTCCCTAATTTATTTTTCTACTTTTCTTGGCCGAAAGAAGTATAACATACTTCTAACATTTTACCCTTTTTAACCGAGTTAAAAATGTTACAAAAAGATCAAACAAGAAAATCATCAAAGTTATATTTTAGCCCAAAGTTACATAACAAACCAAAAAAATGGTTTTACGAAATTACTGAAGTTCACAATGGAAAATTGTCAACTTTCAGTTAGCCAAAAAAGTTTCGCGTTTTGGGAAAATAAAGGAATTAATTTCCTTAAAATGGCAATAATAGTCCGCCCAAGAAACGTAACTTTACTTTAGCGATGCCATCGTTTTAATAAGTTAACACGAATAGTTTGTATCCAACACTTCCGTTGTGATGGAATGCGTAGCAAGAATCTACGATCCAAAACCTGAACATTTTAGGTCGTTTTTTATGACAAAAGAATACAGCTCGCAGTTTCGTATATTTAGTGTAATTCTCAAATTTTATTTTTAGTTTAACAGACCTATATGCTCTCTCTTCCTGCTGGCTTGGATGTTCGTGGTTTCTCACTCGACACCTCTTCGCGATCCTATCCCTGAAGGTGATCTCGATCGTGATTTGTATCGTGAAATCGATCGTCAAATTCGCGAACCCATAGGCACGAGCGACTTAGATGACTCCAAGTACGAGTTACAACGCCGTTGCGCGACCTTCAATTGTGGGATTCTTCGTAAGCTTCGCCTTGGGTTGGGATCAAAGAATCGATATCGTTACAGATATGGCAGCCATAGGAATATATATGGTAGCCGAACAAGACAACTACAGCAAAGAAACATCAACAGTCACAACCAAGCTAAGGTTAGTAGTACGATTTTAATCTTCCTTCGAAATTGAAATTTCAACCAATTCATAATATATATGTACTTTGAATGGGAAACAAGAGAAATAAAACAAAAGGATTGATTTGAATAAATATGTTCAAACGATAAAATCAGACGGATGAAAAAAATTAACCTTAAAAAGAAAACTTTACTGATAAAAATAAAATGAAATAATAACAATCGTGAAAGTTTAAACAAAAAAATAATTGTAAAGACGTTTCAAAAGCTCTTTATGAAGCTTCGAATACTGACATAAAACTCATGAAAAATTATTAAAAAAATAAATAAAATGAAATAAATGAAAATAATTATCATATTGGAATAAAATTCGAGGTTGGTTTGATCATGCGCAATAGGTTCATCATTTTCTTAGCCAGGACCCCACGGTCTCTTATGCGATAAACACGTGATTAATGTTTAATGTGTCTTCTTTTAGAGAGATGACTAAGATTCTACCGCCCAAGGAGTTTGATAAGGAAGATGGCTATTGAATTAAGAGTAATTTAATTTAAACTAAAACCAGCTAACTTTGAGTACTTTGTAAAATGACACATATACCAAGGTGTTATCATCGTAACCACTCATCGTGGGGGATTCTAGTTTATTCTTTTCCCTGGTATGGGATGTTGTGTACTGTTTATTTTGTTTAGTCTCTGATTTTTTTCCCTTCCTTGACCCGTAACTGAGTCTTATCCCAATATCCGATACCCGATACTACGGGATACTACCCAGTGTCTCGTACCGCCTTTTCCCGTAACCAATATTTCATATGTCCGTCCCCGTATCTCATATAAAAGTCGTACACTGTATCCCACATCCCCTATCCCGTCACCCTTATCCTGTATATCCCGTATCCTGTATCCTATATCCCGAGTCCCGCAGTAACTCCTGACTATCCCAAAACAGGTTTAATTATTTATTTTCAATGATAATATCTTAAACTAGGTCAGATCAAATAACATGTGTTTATTTATTAAAGATTTCTAATAATATTAATAATAATAATAATGACAATAATAGCAATAATAATTTTTACAATGGTTAATTTTGTTGTAGAAGACTCGAGAACAATATTGACTCTGGACTCCGTTCTGGAATCTGGACTCTGAATTATTTTATTCCAATGAGCTTTCTTTTTAAATCGCAAATGTTAAATGTTATTAAAGTGAATATAGTGCATTTATTTATTTATCACTGAATAAAACCAACGAGTTATAATTACTTGCTTTAAATATCGTCAGTTAGAAAATACTAAATAATATCTAGTATTTAAAATTGAGGAAATAAAATCCCCCCCAATAAGACACCTCTTTGATTTACTATAAATAACATCAATATAGAGGCTTAGTGCATCACAGGACCACGACAGGAGACAGGAGCAAACAACAGCCTTCTAACAGTTGTTTCAAATCGAGGCATTTGGGTCAATACAATGAAACTTATAGAAACTCACCCAAAAGCAACATGCAAGTTGAAGGTTGCTGTAAGATTTGAAGGTCGTTAGAAACGCGACTTAAGACCTGTTTATCTTCGTTTCTTAGTAAGTGTGCATGTTATATCGTTGTTTTAGGATTGCACCAACCAGAGATCTCCGTATATTCTATTGTCAATGTTCCATGAAAAAGGTCCCTCGTTATATCCCTTTAAAAGTTACAACAATCAGAGCGCGAAGTATATTTTCTCACGGATTTACCAATCAGAGCGCACCTTACATCATCTTTTTACGGCTAAGCAGACAATAAAGAGATGCGTTCTGTGGCGAATTTAGGGGGGTTCATTGGGCGCAAATGAACCCCCCTCCCCCAGCTGGTACCTTGGATTTTTTAAATTTTTTTAAATAAATAAATAAAAGTATGGGACTAACTCTTGAGATTTAATATGAAATGGGACTGGTGGATAGGTTATCCTTATCAGGAGCGCCCCTAGTCCAGTGATGTGCCTCATGGGAAAAATGATGATGCAAGAGAACGTTGTTGTTGTGCCGAGATTTGCAAAAATGAACCCCCTCTTAAAGTCCTGGACCGCCACTGGTGTTGATGAGATTCGGAGACAGCAAGTAAAGCATTACAAATCGGCTTTTCCAACTATCATATCTCGGACACGTGGGGACTGTAGAAAAATAGTCCCGCTTGTGATGATAGCCAGGACCATCCCTGTCACTAAGATAACACGATCGAGAACACGCGAAGCTATCTTCCATTCATGTTCCCAGTCTTCCTCGGCCGTCTCTTTCCTTGGAGCCTGTGCTTTAGACATCGGAACATGCTCGGCTCTTATCGATGAACAATGTCTCTTCAAGTCTCCGTTCGAAATTCCGTTCGCATGCACGTCATTTTCAGCTCTAGTGTCAGTTTCAGATTCCGCCGGTGCTTCGTGGCTGTGTCGTCTCCGATGGTTTATCGATTTGAGAGTAACTCCGAACTGAGATTCTGACTCGTTATCGATGGTACTTAGGTTTGGGTTCTCGATACCTTGGTTTGTCTGTAGTTTTCGCTTCTTCTGGTTAAATTTCGTTTCAATTCTGATAAAATTGGCAAGTTTTCCTAAGAGTAGACATCTTAACCAGGAAGGCATCTTTGTTTTCTTGTAGTAGAAATTCAGAACCACGCATGTCGCTGCGATGGCCAGGCCGATTGAAATAATGGCTGACGTGTAGTACATTTCTGCATTAAAACAACAACAACAGCAACATCAACGATGATAATGATAAAGAACAACAACAACAGCAACATCAACAATGATAATGATAAAGAACAACAACAGGGCTCGGAAAAATAAGACTTAATATTTACCTATGAGAATGAAACCGTCAGGCGAGACTGGTAATTTCTCTGACGTCAGTTCCTGGAAAATGGTCATGGCCATGAGTACCGTGATGCATAGCGAGATTCTCTCCCCAGACTCCGCCGGTAAGACGAAGGTAAAAAAGACCATACAAGCGATGACGGCACAGGGGAACACAAGGTTGATCATGTAGTGATAGGATCTTCGACTCATGTGGATAGAGATGATAATATCTGCATATGGACTCCCACAACAGGAATAATATTTCTGGGAATGAATGGAAAATAAATTGGAAATGAAAAACTGACAGAAATTTCAATGATCATATATGACTGATTGATTAAGGTAAACCCATGCACGGATTGGTATATCTAGATGCACTCTAGATTCAGAGGTCTAAGTTCTTACTGCTCATGCCCGAAATTAATTCTATTGCGCATGTGAAATAAGAGTGAGATTGTCCTAGGGCCGACAGCCGACAGTTTCGAAAGATTGTATTATGCAAAAATGCGCACTATAGCATATAAAACAAATCACGTGACCTACTGTTGCTCTAGAGGCAAAGTGGATGCGTGCGGGCAATGCCTCTAGGTTCAATTCCCCTGAAAGCCATTCGAATGTCAAAATTGAGATTACTATTCTGTCTTTCAGTTTTTACCATTCTTTTTGTCGCAGTGATCTTTTTAACCCTCCATTCATTATTTTCCTGGAATATATTCGAGTTCTTCCCTGTCTGGTTGAAGTCGACCTCCAGATCAATCTTACTGCTGTCGTAAGCCCAGGAACCGAACTGCAGCTCGCAAATTTGGTCGTCAAACGGAAAAAACCGGACGTCCATTTTACAGATGCTGGTAAAGATGGTTGGCGCGTACCACGAGTGGATGCCATTGTCTGTTATGCTAATTTTAGTGTGAAATTTTTCAGGGCCCCCTGCTGTGTCGACTTTTTCGTCACCACTTGGGATAAGAGGAAGAAACGTGGTCATAATTTTACATAAATCTGATGTACATTAATTTTTTATCACTTAAATTAGTGGTAATAATAATTAAACTACAACATCATCAACAACGAGAACGATAACCGTTAGAGTGAATAATAATGATAATAATAATAATAATAGTAATAATAATAATAATAATGATAATAATAATAATGATAATAATAATAACAAGTAATTTATACATATAGACTATTTGTTATTTTATATTCATAATCTCTCTTTTTTATTGTTTTACTATTAATATTATTGTTGTTATTTGAAAGTATTTTTGCTTAAAATATCATATTTATTTATAATAATAATAATAATAATAGGAACAAAGAACAATTTCCTACTTGTTGTAGAGAAGGATATCTGGCACCCATATTCTATTAGCATCCACGAATACTATGCTAACATTACCGTAATCAGACTTATTCCACCGGATGTCAGGATTATACCAGCTCTGAAAATTAAAAAGGTATTTTTTAGTGTTTACTGCTGATGATGTATGCGTGCTTTGAGAAACATGAACCAAACATAACTTAGAACAATCATAATAAAGATTATTAAAAATAACCAGAGTTACAAGCCTTCAAAAGTGTTGAAATTTCACAAATGTCCCCCATAGCCATACATTTTTTGTAAATTTTCAACACTTTTGAATGCCAATATTTCTAGTTATTTTTATCCAATCATGTCCACACTTTCGAATTAGCTCGTGCTATTTTGTTGGGCTACCTGTGGATTTGGCGGGAGTTTTCGCGCCAAAATGCGTGCGCTTGCCACTTTTGTGACGTCACTGCTGAAAAAAATTGCTGTTTGCTTCGGTTCGAAGAATAGAAGCAAAATATTGTTTTCACGGTTCGCCTAATATGGAGAGTGGTTGCCATGGAGATAATGACGCAACGAACGGCAAAAGGCGGGCTTTCGCAGGCGAAGGGTTTCATTCTAGCCTGACTGCAAGGTTAAGCACGGCACACTAATTTTGTCTTGCTTTTATTACTTTTAAGAATCGTTGTAAACATCTTAGGACCTTTCTCCCTCAAGGTCTTTTTTCGCCTAACACTGCATTCGGGAGGGACCAGGTTTCCTCCTAAAAAGGGGGTTTTGCCTGGCGGGCAGTAGGCGAACTTCTGCCAAAGATAATCCCTCAAACGGGTCTTGTACACAACAACAAAATGATTTAATAAACGGAGCCTGCAGTATGCCTTTGTTGGCGGGGCAATATATCGGAACAATGTGTGCCGACTGTCCAGCTTTCTAATTGCATGCCAGCAGTCAGCTTCCAATGTATCAGAATAAAGTTGTTTGAGTGTTTGATGGTCCAGGGATACAGTAGGGAATAGGGAAAACGCGAGCAATTTTTTCACTATTGTAAAAAAAGATTACAAGTTTTGAATTCTGTACAAATGTTTTCGCAGCTTTAAACAAAGCAATCAACAGCCTTTTTATTTATAGACAGTGGAGAGGCATTTTGGGAATGAATCTAGTTGAATTTGTAATAGTATTTTTCGACAAAAACATGAGTCATTCCATGGTCGAAGTGCAGTGATAAAAGAATGGAGAAGAATGGCGGAACTTGTCGTACACAGATTCATCCTGTTCAAGCTGTTGTTGCGAGCTTTTTCTTGCTCCAAAGACGTTTATTTTACAGAGCGATTCGCCAGGAAGGTTGGTTGTCATCCTATTCCATATTATGATGTGTTTTAAAGCTAAATAATTTACAATTTAGCTTAAATATCAATGTTAGATAAGTAGAGGGAGTTACTTGCAATTCTCACAAATCTTTCCAAGTGAACAAATCTTGTCTAGAATGGTCTAGAATTTTATGTACATTTCTTACAAAATGCATTGGTTAAATTGAATAATAAGTTGGATAAAATTTAGAGATTCTAAGGTAGTTTAGATTAAGATATACCATTTTCGCGCGTATAATAATTTAATATTTAATAACAATATACATCACAAAAATGGACGAACTAAGAACACCAAGAGACCATAGTCTCTTGGAAACACCAGTCACTTAATTTTGACAGAAATATTTTGTCTTGAGTTTTGCACTTTTGTTATAAACGCGGATCAGTAATCTTGATCGGCAAAGGCAGAAGCATCATCCTGGGTCTCGTCCCTTCGTTCCCCACCCCATATCCCTGGTGTACTTCTTAGATCGGAATTATTTTTTGGGAACAGAAAAAATCTCCATTACCAACCTGTTTCATCCACCATTGAGCCTTGATAATGTTATTAACCTCTTCCTAAATAAGATATCAATTAATCATTAGATTATTATTAATAAATAAATGAACAAAAATATTTCTATATTTTCTATATTGATACCAGTGCAAAAATTAGTTATTCATGAAGAAAAGTTGCAAAAATTTTTTTGCATTTTTTGTTTTTGTTTTTGTTCTAATGTAGAAAATGAATCAGATTCGAAAAAAAAATTGCAAAGCTATTTTGATAGATTTTTTTAAAGTTTGTTGTTGTTGTAAAGAATGTTTGACTTACGACTTTCACAAGGCGAGCAAGTCTGGCGCCAAAAACGACATTGACTTTCATGCCTCCCCCTGGATGGGCATCTTTGTCATAAAGGTGAAAAACGTCTTGGAGAATTTTGTGCTCGAATGATATCGGCCTAGAAACTGAAATATCACACAACATGTTATCAATAATAATTATGATAATTATAACGTACACAGTTACAAAGGATCTGTGAACAAATCTCTTTCATTTATGTGTATGTGTATGTATATACTTATTTCAATAAAGTTAGTCACCAAAAACCCAGAAAGCTTTGATCGCTGAGAATCATGGGAAATATTTCTTATTCAATAAGCAAAGGTTTTGACACAAACTGCAGTAGTTGAGGATGCTCAGAGGAGGTGAACTTGTAACTGGTAGAAGATTTCAAGTCTATCAACAGTTATCAAGTGGTTGAAACATGTAAAATATATCTACCCATAATCCTTGTCGGTCTCAGCTTTGTAGCTTTTCAGGTGACTAACTTTATTGAAATAAGTATATACACTTATTTCAATAAAGTTAGTCACCTGAAAAGCTATAAAGCTGAGGCCGACCAGGGTTATGGGTAGATTCATTTTACACGTTCAACGGCTTGATAACTGTTCATGGACTTGCGAATCTTTTACCGGTTACAGTCCTACCTCTAGTTCTGAGCATCATCTAGCTCCAGTTTGTATTAAAAAAGCTTTGTATATATGTGCTTTTTTGATATGAAAAGTTTCCCATGATGCTCAGTGATCTCAGCTTTCTAGATTTTTGGTGACTAACTTTATTGAAATAAGTATATAATATGTAATAATCAAAATTCATATGTAAATTTGTATATGCGAGCATAATGCATAATCGTTAAAACTGAAGCTCCTGTTGCTCTCCATTTTTACTTGCGAAAACGAACATTTTTATCAGATAATGAATATCTGTAGACTAAACCATTTGGCGGATCTTTCTCGACATCCTAAATTTTCATTTTCTAAGTGAGATCTCCTGCTATGTGAGTCGACTAATGACGCCGTTATCTCTTAGGCTAAAACAAACGCCTATTTTTCATTAAGATTAGAACAATTCAGTACTGATAATCAAAAAAAAATAAAGACAGAAAAAAAGCAGAGAAAAGAAAAAAAAAAAGAAAAGAAAAAAAAAAAAAAGAAAAGAAAAGAAAGAAAGAAAAAGGAAAGAGAAGAAAAACTAAACGAAGAAGAAAAAAAAAACAAAAAAAACAAAAACGGTGGGGACAATCTACACAGCGTTTTTCTTGGTGCTGACCAAAAGAAACGCAGGTTGGCCTCAAAGTGAATCCGTACCCGTGAGCGTAGTGGTAAATAATTGCTTGCTAATTTCCATTTCCAATATCATTTATAATTAATATCTTTTGCCAAATATCATTATAGACTAATTATAGAGCTATACTATTAGTACGATAAAAACAGTAAAATTTCGGTCCTTTTATATGGCATAGGAGCTAAAAAGAGCTAAAAGTTTCAACATTTTTAACTAGTTGGCTTGGCATTTGACTCGTCTTAAAATATCTCTTTATTTGACACCTTTCATTGCTATTTAAACGATTTGTTGTTTGCTCTAGGCAAACCTACAAAATTGTTAAAGCTTTAATAGAATTTTAAACCGTTTTTTTTCCTTTTAAAAACAATATTCTAAGACAATCATAGTAATCTTTAGTTTTTGCTGATTTTCAGTCGCTGATTTTCTTTTCGAAATAGTGTTTAGTTACCGTGTCACTACAAGGTCACGTCTATATTTCACTGCACACTAAAAAGCAAGTTAAAGCCTTCTAAAATCCACAAATATCAGATAAAATGAAAGTCAATACACATAATAAACGTTTGCTTTATAGTTATAATTTGTATGAACCAAAACGATGGCGAACTGAATTCGGATTTTGTTGTTTTTGCAAAATCGTTGGCAAAAAATTGCAATCGTAGTTTAATTTTGCAGAATTAATTAAACTTAAACTTTTGCTTCGTATATGCTTTTTTCCTTTAGAAACTTAGTAACGCTCAGAACTGAAAAGCTAACAAAATCTAAATTTTGAATCCGTAAATTATTCGAAAACATATACGAGTTATTAAAAAGAGCCGACATGATCACCACTGGTGTTAATACATCTGTTTCATCACAAATTCGAAGATTTAATGATTATGACTCATTACTTTTACCTTGAGCTGAACTTCTTGCTATAACTGAAAGGTTATAGACAAATAAAATGAAATGAAGCATTTTTCTCCGGCTAGTTGGACTTTCCATTGAGATTTTCAACCTTCCTCTCGATGTTTGATTAAGAGCTTGGATAATAAGCTGTGAACGGAAAGAAAACACAAAATCATTTTTTAAATTCACACTCGCTTGGTACCGTCTTGCATGCATAAATATTATTGTTTATTCCTTAATATGATTGCTTTTAATGAGGAGATTTTTTAAACGAGTAATTATAAATTAATGTTGAGGAAAATATAGGAGTGTTCACCTGTCATTTTTTCCTTTGGTAACTTGTTTGAAAGTTTTCCTATCGAAGAAATGACCAATATTTCAAAAAATAGACAGTTAACGTTTAGCCATTGAAATGGTTTTCTAGATCTTTGGTCAAAGATAATTTCTTTAATTTCTTGCGATAAAAAACTCTAACAGTTATCACAATTTTTTCGACTTTCTGAATTTGGGCCCTAAAATGTTGAGGTATATTCTGAACTACTGAAATAGAAAATAATGCCAGAAACTCCTCGAGGTATAAGAGAAATATTAGCAAAACGACAACATTTTATGTCTTTTTTAATGAAATCAAATTAACTAATAGTTTTAAAAGTTTTTCGAGAGCATTTGGTTCCTAAGCGACATGAGTGCGCTTTTGAAAATATTTATTTTTTGTATTGATTAACACTAAAATGCTGAGAAAACACCGACAAAAATGATTACTTTTTGTCGTAATTTAGAGAGATTTTCCCCTGAGGTCGTAAAAAATCCACTCACTTCTTTTGTTGACATGCGCAGTCTTGGTCAAGAAAGAGCGCGAAAAACACCGAAGACCAAAATTTCTACATTGATATCGAGATAATTGAACAATATATCGTTTCTCTGACAATCGAAAAAAAAGAAACGTTTTCTATGTTTACGCCAGGTTAAGATCTGTGATAGCTTTATGACAGTGGGGATATGGGGATACTAGACGGCTAGATTTTCTCTTAAATTTTCTATAAATGATCATATCATATCTTGTATGGCACTACTTTACCAATCTTCAGGGGTCGATAACGTTTAGATAACACAACTTTGCGACTGACCAGCCGGGTATTTTCTCATATCACCATCGTGATAAGTTAAGATTTTAAAGTTAAGCCAACAGAACTAGAAATTTCTCGATAACATTCATTCATTAGATGACACTTCCTATAATGCAATCAATCTTGTTGATATGTAAACGACAGCTCGTTCTAGAGCTTGGCTAGATACATGAAAAATTTATTTCATTGTAACCTTGGTAGTCGTTAGCTACATCCTCGGGAACCCAGGGGTAGTTCTGTCGCTCGCTTTGGAAGAACTTTATCCCCGGGTTCGCGTAGATATTCGTTGCTAGTTATAGCCGAACGATATTCTCTATATTTATTTAAATGTAATCCGCCTTTTAAACTATTCATTCAGTCACCAATTTCAGTTTTTAGTTAAATTATCTTCCATAATTGATTGTGAATATTTTCGTCATTTCGTCATTCAACTGGTCTCTGTTTTATCAATTTTACAAAGGAATATTTCAATTAGTTTTCTGTCATCTAAATGCAATATTCAAAGGGTTTCGGAAATTAAAATCACATGAAGAAACTCCATTTTTTCTATCATAATTAAATATTTTTGACGCAGATCTGGAAAAAGAAATTAAAATTCGAAAATATATTTCTATTCTAAAGTATTTCCCAGTTGAATTTTATTCTAATTTATTGTAATTTGGCTACATTTTTAGCATGTTTTGTCAGAGGTAGTAAATGATCCCTAATTATTAATATTTAATATATGTTAATTTTACATCACCAAAAGGAATAAAACAATCGAAAACCAAAAAGTTAGTTGGAACCAAAGCTTTGTTACATGATATGGACTCAACAAAGTTAAACTTCACTCTTTCTTATTTAAAGTCTAAACCCACAAAATTCATTTTCAAAAATCATAATTACTGATTCCGAAGAATATGAAACTGGTGTTTTTTTCACAGTGCTCTGAATATATTTTTTGAGTATTTCATGTATTTTATATAGTTTCTTTTCGAGACCATTTTTCCAAACGTTTTTTTGCTTGCATAATCTTAGGAAAAAGTAGTAATGGTTCAGTTTGAAAAACACTTTTTCAGCGTTCGTACTTTTAAAAAAAAAACCGTAACTTTACCATATTTTAACTTATTGTGATAAATTTCATACTGTTACTAAAATGTCACAGTTTTTTCCTCGGCTTTTATTTTCCCTTTTCACTCTTTTTAATCAACTCCTCCTCATAAAGCGGTCTATTTAATATCTTAAAATAATTTCAGAAAGAAAAAAGACGTGCTCTATCACAATTGTGGTTGGCAAATTATCCTCCTAAAGAAAAAGGTCGATTAAAACAGATAATACTTACCAGTAAATGCTGTGGAAATAATCCAACTAGCTTCAGTGTAGTCCTTCTATCCCCTCTACACTGGACTTAGACATTTTTTCGTCGATGAAAAGAAGATGTTTAAGAGACGTTCGAAGTTCTTGCGCAATAAAAAGCTCAGACATTTAGTAAAATTACGTATTTAGTATTCTACTTATACAAGATCTTTAAAGATGATTGAAAAAAGAGACTCAACAGATGAATAAAACATGAATGGACGTCCCTTCTAGCTTTGCCCTCTTGAATTCCCTTTGAAACAGGTGGTAAAATAGATAATAAATAGGCCCCCAACCATATCAAATACTAGGCTAAACTGTGCTATTTTAGAAGCGAGTTGCCTAGTCTTTGACCAAGGTTTGCGATGTTAATACATGAACAATAAATGCAATCATTAAGGTGTACAGACCTCATAAAAATTGCATGATACCATGCCGGTAATAGCATCAAAAATGAGTTCGACGCCATCTCGGCGAGAGTGAGAAAGAAGAGGAAAGGCCACTAAGGGGAAGGGGAAAAAAACACTGTAATTTGGCAAAGTTGTTGAATAAAAAGAGATTTTCCTTTTCAAAGGCCGGGAGAAACATTAATCTCTCTTTTCTCTAATGTTTGAGATTCCGTGAGAGCTGACACTAACGTAAACACGACTAGTGTCCACGCCGATTGTCAAGCTCACTTATTACAGAACTCGTCCCCACTAATTGTCAACCTCCTTTAATTATTACTGTTGCTCGCGTTTCAGCAGAAATGAAATTGGCCTTCTAGTTCAACCAATATATGATAAGGTAAATATGACTTTATTTATACACGATACATTGATACACTGATGAGCAAAAACATTATGGACCGGTCATTATTTATCTAGAGTGGGTGGGGGGGGGGGGGGGGGGGGAGTATAGTGAGAGTGAAAGTGATGGTGATGAAGACTTAGTTTTACGTGACAGCAGCAGTGACAGTGGTAGTAATGATGATGACGAAGGTGACTCAGCAGAGCTTCTTACTTTGCACACATCTAGAAGTGGTCGAACAACTAGACAGCCGTCTAAAAGACATATATATGATATATATAATATATATACTGACATATATATATATATATATAACAAAGTATGTAATGTGAACATGTCTCGTCTTTAATCCAATCTTTACTATATATATATATATATATACACCGAATCGCTAAAACTTTGACACTTTAACGATATATATACATATATGTGTATCCCACTTTTCTCTATTGTTTTACCTGGATTTTCAAGGAAAGACAATAGGAAAAAGGGGATACATATATATGTATATATATCGCTAAATTGTCAAAGTTTTAGGGATTCGGTGTATATATACATATATATACACTGATTTTGTGCTTTATTAGGCAAGTTTATCTACTAAATATCTTTATAATACATAATTTTATGCTCCAGTCCAATGAACCTGAATATTTTTTTTATACAGTGTATATTGAAAGTTTTCACCTTTCTTGGTATTGTGCATGGAATACTATTAGAAATTTAATAATAGGTGGGATATAATCTAGAAGCCTACACGTGTTGCTAAAGAACAGAATCAGTAATTAAAGATAGAGACTTTCATCGATAGCTGCTTACGATTACAATCTACTCAAAAATGGAGTCTTGAATAGTAGAGTTCTAACAACATTTGAACAGGTATGAGTGTATTTGGGGGGGGGGGGGGGGGGTGGGGGTGGGGGGTCATCTACAATTTCTTCAAATGGGAGGAGGAGCTTTGAAAAAAAATCATCTTTCACAAAAACATCTCCCACCCCCTCTAGATAAATAATAACCGGTCCCTTACAATCAAAGGTAAAGATCCAATATATGACAAACCAGGCTGTTTTCAACATAACATTCACAGGCTCGCTGGTTTAGTGACCAAGAACAAAGCAATCTGAGTCGAGGCTCCGAGGTAACACAAGAATAATTACGATTATGCTATTGTTTCCACGGAGCCTCGACTCGGATTGTTTCGCGCTTGATCACTCAACCAGAATATCGTCACAGTGGCTCTCACGTTAGCCAATATGGCGTCATGTGAGACATGGTGTCTATCACGCATCATAATTTCCTTTTTCCTTCCAGCATGTTAAGTTTCAATTACTATTTGAATTTTTAAGGCAATTACCATAATGTCACGTGATCCTGCTAGCCAATAAAATATCAGTTAGAAACTCCAGTAATTATGTGATATAATTATTCAATAACTAAGTGTAAATAGTTTAATTTCTATGATTTTTAGAATTATCAATTATACATTATTGATCATTTTTAAAAAGTTATAACCAAAAAGTGAATATCCGTTTCATTACTATCACGTGGTTGTTACTAATTTCTGATTGGTTCATTTTCACACATAACTGTTTGTACCGTTATTTCACTAAAACCAAGTCTTCCTCTTGACGAGTAAAGACTGACAAGAAGAAAATTGAAATCCTATCAGCTTGATAAGTGACGTGACAAATAAGACTAGGCGACTTTATTGGTGACTTTCACCCCCCTCTTCAATAGACCTCTTTACCTTGGGTGTAATGTTTTCCCATTTCAGACCACGTGCTATTCCCTTGAAAATAGGATTCTCTGTTTAATTTTATCCAGAGTGATTTACCACCTGCCTTTGGTAAATCTCCAAATAAAATAATATAAAATAAAAAACATCCGTGTGTCTTATGTGCAACCGGTAAACAAAGAAATGATAAGTGGAATGACACTTGACATTACGACCAAGGTAATGAGGTCTATTGATTATTTCTATGCTAAAAATAAACGCTGGTGTTTCTCGGTCAAAATTTCAATTTTAAAATGTGTTTTTTACCATCGTATTTATTTTATTTTAGAAATAACATTATTTATCAGCAATTTTTCATCGATCTTTCGCGTCTCTTCCTTTAGCCAGGAAGTACGCCGTGATAAACTCTGTTTGAAAACTATCAGGAACATTTATGCCGGGGTCCTCTTTCGAAGCACCTGCCTGAATTTAGGTCAGCCTCTCCATCATTATAATACTAGGAACTCGAACACTCGTACCTTGTTCAAATGCTAATAAAGCGATTCTGTCAGAATTTCCCCCCAAAGTATAAAGTTGCACCATCACGTGAAGGCAGATATGACAGGAGGCACAAAAATAGTCTTTTTTTTCCCTTAGGAAACGGAATTCTTTCTCTTGTAAATCAGATTAGACCAGATTCAATTGTTCCTGCCTCCTGTCACGGCTGCCATCACTTGATGGTGCAAAGCCTCGATATCATTTTCAGTTAATAAAGAATAAGTAATACAGTGTGTGCAACCACGTGCCTCAAAATCCCTCGAGATATGAATAACGATGATAACACAACCGCCATGTTGGTTGACCTAACAAGAGAAGCTAATGAGGAATGCATTGTTATCGTCAACCAAGATGGCGGTTATGAGTAACCGATGCAGACATGTTCTATATAAACGTTTCGTTATTTTTCGTTTATTATTATCTAGTAAACACATCGTAATTAATTTATTTGTAATGCAACGATGTGTTAATGATATAAATGCTGTTATTATTAATTATTATTGTTATCTCGAAGGTCCGTTCATGACTACATAACAATTGCTGATAAACGAATACTCCAGTTTCGATTTCTCTGTTGCTTAGGGTTAGCCTCAATTTTGTGCAGCATATTTATGTGCTCCAGTAAACGTTCGTTGAATTTCGAAGTATTCCGCGTAATGTTAGTTGTGCATTCTTTATTTTATCGTTGGTATTAGTGTATATTTAGGCACTGATTCGAGGCCAACCCAGAGTAAATGAGTCCTTGCTAAAGGAACAAAGCGGTAATTTAAACTCGCAAAAAGTCAATTATTTTGTCCAGGAAAGTGTTGTTCATTTTCTTCTGAGGAGTAATCTCTGCTCCTCCGTGATAGCGGGATCCCCAAAAAGATGTTCTTGAACTCTTGGCGCTTGAATAAAAATAGCAGCAAAAGTACAGATGCACACAACAATGGCAACGAGAAGAACTAGTCGATCAAGGATTCGGGCCGCTTCCTGCCATTCTTTAGCGTAGATGTCCGCGAGTTCCTTCTCGACATTATCACCTTTGTCTTCCTGGTCAGCGCTGTTATCTTCACTGTCTTCAAGAATGTGAGTTTCCCGGATGCTGCTGTGATTTTTACCGCGTTGGAACTCATTTCTTGGCTCTTTCTCACAGGCAATCAAATCGTTTTGTAGAAGGCTCAATGACTTTAACTCACAATTGTTTCCTTTCTTGAAGTGTTCGTTGTCGTTTGACGTTCCATTTGCTCGCTCTTGACCTCTTCGCAGAAGTTTCTCCGATCTTGCTAAATCCTTATACTTTTTCATGCCAACGATTGGGCCAGCGAACGAGAAGATCAGCTTTCGAAGGTAATTTGGCATCTTGTTCTTGCGATAATGAAAGTTGAGGATAATTGAAGTAGCAAAAATAGCGAGGCCGATTTCTGCTATTGCACTGGAATAGTATTGGGCTGAAAGGATAATTTTTGGAGCACAATTAGGATGACACATAGACGAAGTAGCGCCAAAAACTCATGAGAGTGTTATAAGGAGTCATAGAGAGGAGAGGAAAGGATAGTTGATGGCAACCAAATCTTGGCATCTAGTGAAGGTTTTCATGTTCAAGGAACTTGCATTTTAAAATAGACTACTTCGACGATACGGCAGCCATCTTGCCAGGGGGCAAAACAAAGATGAAGCAAAATATATAGAGTTTGGTGTGTTTGTTTTGCTTTTATTGCTAAAGGTAATCGATGTGCCGTCTTAATTAATCTTTTGTTGTATTCTCTTGTGGTGAGCTTTTAATATCAATCAACGTCATTACTGTAACTAACTACTGGACGCCCCATAATTCCTTGCGATTCAAGATGGCCGCCGTATCTTCGAAGTGGTTCATTATCTTTACTGACCATATATCTACCTAAGCCACATTAATTTATCATATCTCACCTAGTAATGGTGTGTGGGTTGACTCAACGGGCAGTTTCTCTGACGTCAGTTCCTGGAATATAGCCATTGCCATGAGAACGGTAATTCCAAGACTAATCCTCTCGCCAGCCTCTGGAGGTAGTACAAAGGACAAAAGTACCATGATGGCGATCAGGGAGCAAGGCACGACAAGGTTGACCATATAGTAATAGAACCGACGTCTTAGTTTGACTTCAAGAAGCACGCTTGTGTAAGGATATTGGCAGCAAGAGTATTTTGTCTGTAGAGAGAAAAAAGAGATTCTACGTCAGTTTTCGTGGTAAACAAAAATGTTACGTGATGTGATGTTTTAGATCAAGGTCACGTGATGATTGGCCGCCATATTGGATGAAACTCGGCAAAAACAAAACTAAACAAAAACATTACTAACATATTTCAATGTAGCATCAAAAGCCAATAGCTCCCATTCTGTGTTCATTTGGTAAGGGCTGGTTCCGCTCTCATTCCGGTCAAAAATCATGTCCAACTTGGAACTGTCGAACGCCCAGGATCCAAACTGTAGGGTACACGTCTGATCGTCGAACGGGAAAAACCTGATTAAATAACAACAATATATGCATCTCATTAGACCATTTTCGAGTTCCAAATAACCGCGGTGTTTCAAACTTATAGACCCCTTACATTGATTTCCTAGAGAAATTGTTCTGGGGGACAATTGAACGATAGGCCGTCTTTTAATATGCAAAAAAAATCCATTTTTTTGTCTCCCAAAATATCTCCACTCGGGACTCAGTGCAAGACGGGGTCTATAACAGACTCATTTACTCAGGGTTAGCCTCACTTCCGTTTCATAATATTCATAAATGCTAACGGTAAAGTAAGAAATTAAGTATGATTAAGTCTCTCCCTTGATTCGAGGGTTTCCCCCGGGTTCTTCCTTCCTTCGCAAAACCCAACAAGCTAAATTCCAGTTCGAATTGTGAATTAGCCGTGCTCTGACTTAGATAAACGCAGATGTTATTTTAGGTTTCAATCAACCTGTAAATTCGCCGTGCCCTGACTTAGATCAGCCCAGCGCGCGGTTATTTCAAGATTCGATAAAATCATAAGGTTTCAACAGTTTTGAGCATGTGATTCACATATACCTTGTATTGACGTCACAGACGCTCTTAAACATAGCTGGAGCCAGCCAGTAATGTTGTCCATCAGGGTAAATCCCAATCTTTGTCTTGTATTTATCGGTGCTACCGCTAAGGCGATCGTCGTCCGCCGCACTGTCGAACAATCGAACGCTGTGTAAGGGTAACATGGCGATCAACAACATCAACACGTGCTGTAGTGTATTTGTCATCGTTAAAGAAGAAAAAAGACCTAATTCGTCGTGTTGCCATCAGTGTTTTATTTTCCCATTTCAGACCAAGTTTAGTTTAGTTTATTTGTCACAATATAAACATATACATTTTATAAAACTTGAGACATACAAATTTTGTGCACTGGCGAAGAAAACAGAACTTTCGTCCCAATTGATATTCCCTCTCCATACTATTTACATACAGTATAAACATGATTAACATTAAAATTGACGAGAAGAAATAATAATAAAAAGAAAAACATTTCAAAATTTATCAAAATTCAAATTCAAAAGATTTTAATTCAAATTCAAAAGATTTTAAGGTTAAGGTGGTAAGTGTCATTCTCTAGAGTATCATTCGTTTGTTAAACGGTTACTCATGAGAAGACACATAAATGTGGATGCAACTCAAACAAAGAACCTTATTTTTAAAAGAATGACACGTGGTCTGTAATGGGAAAACATTACACAAGGTAAAGTGGTGTATGAAAAATTAACAGTGCTAGTGTTTTGTGATTTATAAATTCAGAATCCATATAAGTGCAAAGGGACAGCCAATACAATGTCAACGTAAATATACAACTTGTACAAATAGAATCGATCCAAATGTTACTGAACTCAAACAAATAATCAAAATAGAATAAACAAAATAAGAGTAAAGCAAGTTTGACAGACAGACAAACAGACTGACAGACAAATAGGCAGACAGACATATTCATTCATGTTAAACGAACCAAAGCAGAGGCGTCTGTAGGGGGAAAAAGAAATTACCAACTGTAAACTGAAACGTCGTATCTGGTATTCTAGGATTACCTGTTCTTCGACCGCCTGTCACTTGCTTAGTCAGTCACTAAGGCCCTGACAAACGGTCCCCACATTTGAACCAACGTTTACTCAACAAGTCGGGTCAAATGTTGGGGACGGTTAGTCATTAGGGACCTTAAGCAGCAGGACGGCAACGACGACGACGACGGCAAACATAAAATAGCACTAATTGCGCTATTCAATAGAAACTCGTTGGAATGTACGAAATACTGTGCATCATTGCCGTCTTATGCTGAAAGTAAGACGTGAAATGTCCTATTTTTACGTACTAAAGAGAACGGCTACGCCAAAAGTTTATCTTTGTTGATTTTCGTGATAAGTAAAGCGCTCCCAAAAGACGACATTTCACTCTAAAACGGGGATGCTTATTGAGTAAAATACTAGTTAAACACGAAATAATAATATAATAGAAGGTTGAAGCGCCTCAATTTTGCCGACGTTGTCGCCCGCGTTGCCGTCCTGTAGCTTAAGGTCCCTATTATCTTCCAACAATGTTGGGAGGTGATTTTTTTAAATGTTGGATGAATCTTGGATCAAGTTTGATTTGGAACTGAAACATTTCCTTGACACCCGTACCAACATTTCTATTCTAAAAAATGTTGGCATCGTTTTATCCGTTCTATTTAGCAAAACACATTTAAATTTGCCTGACTTATTATTATTGAGATGCTTTCTCAGACGACAAAAAGTTATTCCTAGTTTAAATTTGAATTCAAAACTCGCACCAGTTCCTTGTTCGTTTCCGCATTGGCCCCAATTATTATGGTCAACAGCGCTATAAATTATTTCTTTTTGCTGAAATTCAAGAACAATTTTCGTAAAGCTTCCATTTCTACTACCCATAATTCCATTGAAAATGAAGTGCTTTCTAGTCCTCCTCCTTAACTGCGCATGCACGGAATATGAGAGTTCCTTTGGTCTTGGATTCAATCTGTTAGTAGCGAGAAGATAGACGGCTGCCGGATATTTTTGCTAGTGGCATGCATATTTATTTATTACCCAGCATGCAAGTCTGCGTTCAAGACATGCGTTTTATCGTAGCATGTCTGATCGTAAACATTCTGTTTGCCATTCACAAGCCAATTACCATCCACAGATGAGTGAAGTCATTAAACCCTTGAAATAGATATTTGATTAATATACTTTAATAGACCTTAATTCCATTGTTTTCTTTTGTGTCTATTTGACTATTACACGTTGACTAGTATTCATTATTTCACGGGTTAAATGCCTTCACTCTATTATTACAATGTAGCTACATATGAAAGCACATTTTTATATCTGAAGCAAACAAATGCGTTTGTCTGTCTGTCTGTTTGTCAGACTATATTCTTTTAATTTATCTTAACAGATTTTCTAGCTTTCATTCCGTTAGCTTTTAGTTATTTAAAATACCATTATTTATTCATTTATTTTAGTTTAACTTCGTGATTTATTTATGGTATGGTTCATTCACCGGTCATAGTTTGCAAATTACAGTTGACGTCATACACACCTGTTGTGGAGAAGGATATCTGGTGTCCAGACCCTTTTCGGGTCCACGTACACCACTGTCACATTTCCATATTTGGTCTTGTTCCATGAAAGGTCTTTGTTAATCCATTTCTTTATATAAACAATGAAAGCTATTAATAAAAGGGACGTGTACAGGTGGGAAGTGAGGAGTAGGGGAGGGGTGGGGGTGGCGCAAATATTTGTTAAATACTAATATGATATATCTTTTTTATCTTGTAGTGTTCGATGATTTGGGTAGCGAGGAGGACTTGGTTACACTTCAAGATGGTGTAACGTACGAACTTCAACACGGTACGTGTTTGAAAATCATGTGTATAGTGTCAACGTAATCAGAGCTGAAAATGATTTGCGTCGCCGCGCTTCGTTTTTACGTTTTATCTTTGCTTATATATAGTTTGGAAAGTGAGATAATTTATGTTTGTACTGTGGTTCTTGATTATAGACTCATTTACTCAGGGTTAGCTTCATTTCAGTTCAAAACATTCACAAATACCAATGGTAAAATAAAGAATGCACAACCTCAATAATACAAACAGTTTGAAATTCGGACCACGGACCTTCACAGGAACATATAATTAAACCTGCTCGTCTCGGGCGTAATGCATGATGGCATCATTTTCCTACCACTACCAAGATGCTTCGCAAATTTTCTTTCTTATTTAATTTGTATTCCCTCATGAAAATAGTAAGATTGTTGGTGCACAAAAGAAAGTGTGCAAGGTAGTTTGGTAGTAGAGGTCAATGACGCCAACGTGCAAACATCCTATTAACATGGTTGCCCCATGATAAGGCCCATTCAAAACTGGAGCGGGTGTTCCGAATTTTTTCTCCTTTTTCTTTCTTTTTCCCTTTCTTCCTTTTGGGGAACGGTTTATACCTGCTGGATCCACCATTGTGTCTGTATGGTATTGGCTCTTTCGTTCTGTGCAACAATTAAGACAACCATCATTAAAACTAATTAAATTATCAATTTATTCAAAACTATTATTTTAAAATAATTCCTGTGATTAAAAACAGAGCATGAAAAGAGAAAAAAAACAAACTCAGACATAAACTAAAAAAAACATATCCATAGGAAACTAGAATAAAAGGTTGAATGAATGAGAGAGTGAATGGGCCTTTTTCACAAGTTCAAGTTCAAGTTCTTTATTTACACTTATATAAAAGATTATAGGAGATAACAATACAGGTCAGTGAGTTTGTATTTACAAAAAATATTACTCGTTGTAGAATATTATAAATATGAGACAAATACAGCGCGGCAGCCATGTTGGTTTGAACGCGTTGCCTTGCATTAAGTACTTGAAAATAAATTTATGCGGATGAAACAATTTTTTTTTCTCGTGAGAATATACATGGCCGCTGTGTGATAAAGATCTATAGATGACAAGCAAACTATCAAATCTCTCACCAGTTCAATCACCCTAACGAGCTTTGCTGCAAACGTAACGGATGCTCCTTTTGCACTTAATTCATTTCCGGTTCCCCCTGGATTGGCGTCACTATCGTAATTGCGGAACAAGTCTCGTAATAATAGCTGTTGATAGTTGATACAATCTGAAATACAGGATAAGATAAGGATAGGATAAGATGTCACTCAACTATTTCTTTGTTAAGCAATTAATCCAACATGGCTGCATGGCCACATTTCCCCCTTAAGAATGATTACGAACCACCTATAGTGAACATCATACAACATGGCTGCCATTTTTATTTCCTTAAGGACGTCCGCGGGGAAATGAAGTTGCAGTCAAAAATTTGTTAAACTTGGCATAAACATACCCCAACATTCATTTTTCGAAAAATGAAATAAAAAAGGGTGGTCACCGAAATCGTTTTCTTGCTAAACGCTGTGGAATTAAGGGAATTCATTGAGGGGGAAAAGCCGCGCGCTATAGAGTAACCTGAGGGATCAAAGTAACACTTCGAAAAAAATCAAAAACTTCAAAGAAATGCAGAAAACAATTTTATTTATTTTATTTATTTCTGAATTAAAAGCATGTGAGTATGGGTTAGTGATAAGGATTTATGAAACTTTCAATCCGTGCGATAAGTTCAAAATGCGTACAATTTGAATTCGTTAACAGGTTGATTTTCCCCCTAAATTTGGTGTCAATCATTCCCTTGCAATCAGAATTTTTTAATTTTACATATTTTGTAGATTTTGGTAGTATTTTAGTTATAACATAAAGAAAAATGGGGGTCACCGAATTGGTTCCCGAGACATTTTGCCGTAAAGAAGTGAAAAATGGGTTTTCTTAATATTTTGCCCCGCACGCGCACTAAACTCATACGTGAAATTGCTGCGCGCAAACAATGCCCGCTAACGTCCTTAAGAATAATTACAAACCACCTATTTACCATTTTCCATACATCGGTTCACTGGTCAAACACAAAGCGCTCAAGCGAGGCGCCAAGGTACTTTCAAAGGATTATTTAACCTTGCAACCTCGACTGAATGCTTTGCGTTTGACCAGTAAACCGATGTATGGAAAATGGTGAATAGTAAACACCATCTAAAATAGCAGACACTTTTATTCCCTTAGGAACAAACCACCTATAGTGAACACCATTCAACATGGCTGCCACTTTTATTCCCTTAAGAATGATTACGAACTTCCTATAGTGAACACCATCCAACATGGCTGCCACTTATATTCTCTTAGGAATGATTACAAACCTCCTATAGTGAACATCATCTAACATGGCTGCCACCTATAGTGAACACTATCTAACTTCTACTAAACACTACATTTCGTTTTGGTATACACATGTTTATGGCATAGATATCTTGTTTTAACCACAAATATTATGAAACATGATAAAACATAATTACGTTTTGGCCACAAGATTAATTTTCACAATTCTCATAATTCTCAGAAGCTATGAAGATGCTTAAATTGGCAGTATTATTCATTAAGCGAAGTTAAAAAAAACAACGTCAAAAAACCTTGATGATTGCCAAAAGACATCTTCGTGAATGACAATTGAGTGCACTTCTTTGGATCCCTGGACTTTGTTTAGCAAACAAACACTCATGCATTTCCAACAATTTTATTGACCAATTAAGATATATCATTTAATGCAAAACCACAAAGAGTAGAGTTTGATGAATCATATTCAAAAATAACAGGTGTTTTTGCCGCCATCTGTTTTTTTTCTCTTAGTAGTCTTATCATATTCCTGGTTGATTAATATTATCAAAGATTTACAATTGAAAAAAGTAAGTCTTTTGGACCTAAATGTTTATGTGCTTGTTGGTTTTATATTTTGGAGGAGGTTTTGGGGTTTCTTAGATATAAATCGTTTATGCTTTACGAGGGTAGCACTTAATTGCTAGCGGCTATCAAACCTTTGGCACACGTTCCTAGATCGAATTGGCATTAAAAAGGTGATTTTTGCGGAGTTAGAGGAAAACCGGCTAACCCAGAGGAAAGCCTTTGAGCACACAAGAGGACCATGCATCTAGAAACTTTACTCACGTATGAGACCGAGTCTGGGAATTCATAGCTTTTCTCTAAGTTATCTTTGCTATGCCCCACAAGCTCTGAAATTTAGGTTACGAATATCTTAAAATTGTAAAATCTGACCGCAAGAAATAGTTAATTATTTGATTACATATATTTCTACTATCCTGCGAGAGAGAAAAAAATTCCATGTATTTCTTGTAGTACGTTTGAAAAAAGATAGACAGTGTTTGTGGGACAAGATTTTAATTCCACTGGGAAAACTCCTGAAACAGTGGTTGGATTTTTAGCATCAGGTTTACCGCTAGCCACTAGGGATCAGGCCCAGAAACACGCCCGACTGCACGGAAAAAATCTTTAGCATCAATGAAATTCAATATGGCAGCAACAACTTCGTTATAATTCCTTGCTAAATGTCATAAAATTTGACGGAAAACGCCTGACGTCGAACTGCAGTTATGACGTTTGCGGTACCTACCAAGAAGAACGTCATGCTAAAGATCTTTGTCTGAACCATAAATCGAACACCGGTCGCATTGTTGAGAAGCGAGCTCTCTCACCGCTAAGCCACCCGTATATCGGTTTGATGGTTAAATGAAAATTTTAAATTCAAAATATTAAACAGCACCTTGTGGCTTATTTGATTTGCTTTGGAGTTTATAGTACATCGCGAAATAAACACGTGTCTTCGATAACAGATGGCAGCTTTCTAAAGCTAGACTAGTTTTTGAAAATGTTTTGAAAAACACCCGCCTTTTTCGTTGTTGTTGTATTAATTATTTTCCTTTTTTTTTTTTTTTTTTGAGTTAAAGACTAAAAATAAGACGATAATTCAATGATTTTGGGAATAAATTAGAAAATGAACGTATGGCGAACAAAATTGAAACATTTGATCAACACATCTATCAAAAAATTTTTTAGCGACGATAATCGACTATTGGATAACTAAGAAAGCTCCATTGTTTGAAATTGTCTAGTTTTCTTTTCGTTTCCATATGACAAAATTTACTAGCTTTAGAACAATCCAAACGGCTCAGCAGATAATCCAGTATCGTTACGAATAAAAAATTATAAAAAAAAGTATATAAGGATTCAATAGTGAAAATCCAATTACAAGTGAATAATTGTTACTAGTGTGATAAAAGAACTTCAAGCAATGACATTAAAAACAAAGGACAAATAATACTTACCGACCAGTCTCGTAACAGTTAAGACAACTACAAGACTGTGCAGACTATGAGCCATCTTTTTCTTTCCGGCTTTCTTTTTGGAAAGAAAAACAACACAAAGTATTTTATTAATTTATACAGTAAAATAAAGAGCTACGAATCTAGTGATAGCTGTCCAGTCATGGCTGCTCCCAAAGTGGAATTTCAGCTTTTTCGTAATGTTTTCACAAGGACTTTAGTTTTGAACTCCTTACCTTGCTCAAACTGCGGATAAATAGTGATGCAAAGCCACCTTTTGTGCGCTTAAGTACCTTACTGAAAATGCATAAAATATTAACGACCGGCCAAAGCAGTACTTTACATTGTAAACTCCACTCTAAGTTCTTATGTGTGATAATTTAAGTGGCTTTTCTCACATCTCGATTGTGTTATTAACACTTTGTATTCTTGAATTTATATCAATAGATATATATTTTTGATATCATTGGCTTGTTTGACCAACTCAATAAATTGAAAAATGTTTCTGTGGCGCGATTATGAACAAAACCATGCAATCATATTAAAACATATTATAGAACTAGATAATTTGAAAATTGGACATTTTAAGAGGCCGTCCGCGTAAGAACGGATAAGGCAAAATTGGACCCATCACCGATTTTCCTGATTTTCTTAGTAAAAGTCCACTATTATATGCAATGAACAATTATCACATTTATTTGGATCAATTCGGATTTTTAGGTACTTTACGAGACGGTTTTCGATGACACCTCAAAGCTTGCAAATTCACCGTCGGGAAAGCTGCGATTAAGCTGTACATATCGGGCGCCGCCAAAATTTTTTTACTAACTTAAATCAACTGAAAATTTTTACACATGAATTTTATAACTTTTGGTTATAATTAAAAGTTTTAACGATTAAATTTAATAAAATTTTCACTGAGATATGATTATTTAAATATATATACTAAAATTCCTAAACGCGTTAGGCGCTAAAATACCTGCAGTTGAAGGCGATTTTCTCGAAAGTGGGACCTAACCTAGAGTTTAGTCTATCATAGCTCAAATGCACTAACACCAGTCTACAAACTTATGAAATAAAATTTGTGGGTACTCTTGTTTACGCTCCGTACAAGAAGTCGGCAATTCATTAAATTTCGCCAGGTTAAGCAAAACCGATAACTGCCGGTGCGATGAAAAAAGACCAAGTTTGGAATCAAAACTAACTGAGTATATCAAACAAGTCATTAAATACCAGTTTTACCTTTAAGTAAGCATGTTGAGTCTTTTTAAACATTTTAAAAACGTTTTTTAAAACGATATTTATTTTTTATTGGTACGATATGCAAATTAGGTTCACAAATTTGCATCAAACAACATGAAAGCGTGAAGTTTTTTCCACTTGTGAACCTATATATCTACAGCTGTCGGATCATGTAAGTATTATCTTTAATGTACATGCACTCATCTCTGCCTTTTTTTAGTTTAAAGTTAAGCAAATGTATATCAAGGGCGTAGGATGAGACCCCCCAAACTAAAACGTAAAACTAAAAACTAAACTGAACGTAAAACGCAATGCGGGCTATTTTTCGGTTTGTGTTGGTTTTGGTTTGGCGTTTCGGGGCCCAAACTTGAATTTCATCCCCCCCTCCCCCTTTTTTAACGCATTCAAAAGATTGGATAAATTGCAGTTATTTAATCGGACAACCAGTGATCAACATAATGCCAGTATAACATACTTAAGTTGAATATAGGCGGATCTTTGCTATAAATGATCTTTTGATTCAGAATTTGTTTTATATATACATAGCTGTGTGTACTTGTTGCCGTAAGAAACATGCTGAGCGTATTCAAGCTAAGAAAAACATAAAGACAGCCCATCTCGATGATCATCAAAGGTTAGTTTAACAAGTTGAAATACATCCATTATTTTACAACCGGTTGCTTCCTTTTCCCTTTTTGCCTGACTAAGTAGGAAAGGAACAAATAATACACGGAATTTGCAATCCGCGAGTTAAACGGGGTGTTTCAGTAGTCTTACTAGTCTTGCAAAAGATGGGTTACAATGTTGCGTTTTCATTCCCATAAAATTTACATTTGATTCTTTTTGCTAACACTTTAATGTTACTTTTCATTTACTTTTAGAGCCGCAAAATGTTACGCGAATTTGGTGATAAGCGCACATACCGCAGATATGAAAACAACTCCTTGCCGTGAAATATCGGCGCCTGATTCACCCATGCTCAGTCCATGTTGGACTCCAGGAATTGGCCATACTATGGCATACGGGAACACCAAAAGCAAAGATGTCCTAAATGTTTATAATACAGCGATGGATGACATCGCAAGAAATATATCTTGTTCCCGAGAACCTTTGGATTTACAGATTAATTAATTAGAAATGGCTCACGGGGAAAAAATAAAACTTCACGCTTTCATGTTGTTTGATGCAAATTTGTGAACCTAATTTGCATATCGTACCAATAAAAAATAAATATCGTTTTAAAAAACGTTTTTAAAATGTTTAAAAAGACTCAACATGCTTACTTAAAGGTAAAACTGGTATTTAATGACTTGTTTGATATACTCAGTTAGTTTTGATTCCAAACTTGGTCTTTTTTCATCGCACCGGCAGTTATCGGTTTTGCTTAACCTGGCGAAATTTAATGAATTGCCGACTTCTTGTACGGAGCGTAAACAAGAGTACCCACAAATTTTATTTCATAAGTTTGTAGACTGGTGTTAGTGCATTTGAGCTATGATAGACTAAACTCTAGGTTAGGTCCCACTTTCGAGAAAATCGCCTTCAACTGCAGGTATTTTAGCGCCTAACGCGTTTAGGAATTTTAGTATATATATTTAAATAATCATATCTCAGTGAAAATTTTATTAAATTTAATCGTTAAAACTTTTAATTATAACCAAAAGTTATAAAATTCATGTGTAAAAATTTTCAGTTGATTTAAGTTAGTAAAAAAATTTTGGCGGCGCCCGATATGTACAGCTTAATCGCAGCTTTCCCGACGGTGAATTTGCAAGCTTTGAGGTGTCATCGAAAACCGTCTCGTAAAGTACCTAAAAATCCGAATTGATCCAAATAAATGTGATAATTGTTCATTGCATATAATAGTGGACTTTTACTAAGAAAATCAGGAAAATCGGTGATGGGTCCAATTTTGCCTTATCCGTTCTTACGCGGACGGCCTCTTAAAGCTTAATTTCGATAAGTACTTAAAACTAGCGAGAGAGGAGAGAGGGAACGATCTCAGTCAGGTAGAGTCAAAATATCGTCAGATATTTCTGATAGACGGCATCAAATACCTTTTACATTTTGTTTATGTTGAAGCTTCCTTTTTCGCCACCTTGTCTGTATTTATTATCTCCGGTTTTACTCTTCCTCTCAAATAAAATTCAAACTTGTCAGCGCGGAGAAGTGGTGACATATGGTTTTGTGGCAATGTCTTCTCTCCGGCGCTTGATCGACACGTTTGAAATATTTAATCGTACTAGTTATTTCTTTAAATTAAAAATTAAATTGTAGAAACGAAGTTTTTAATGGATTATTTAAAACTGCGTATTTATTTTTTTACTTAGTTTGAATATGATAATTTCACAACGATTACTAATTTTATCTAGTTAGTTTACATTACCTGTCGTATAACGATTGGGCTTACACCTAAATGAGACAAGCAAAAAAAAATTAAAGACAGATATGATTCTCTCGTTATTACTGAAGTGTTTGACCAGCACAATTTCAATGGCTTCTTCGATGTTTGTCTATCAACGCCAAAATTTAATGTCGCAATAAAACAACTTTAGTATAACCAAATATTCTATATTTAAAAAAGAGCAACTTTGAACTGACATCCGGTAACAGATACATAAGAAAGTACAAGAGGAAAAACTAGGGAGGGGGGATAGAAAATATAATTGTTATGTGAGGCCCTGGCTAAACGAGGAAACATATTTCCCTAAATGTTTCCTAAGGTGGCAAAACTGTCAGGAAACATCGGGAAACAATGTTTCCATGCGTCTTGGAAACATGAAATGTTTCTGCCGCACAGCAAAAACATTTTTCGCGTCTTCGAAGCAAAATTTGTTGCACGCAGCGATGTTTCGCATGTGACTAAACTGGGAAACATCGAGGAAACATACGCGCGGTAAACATGTTTCTGGAAACGTGTTTCCTCGTTTAGCCAGGCCTAAAAGTGTTATTTATGAAGATTTCCCAGGGGACTTACCTCACTATAAATGATGTGGAAATCGTCAGCAATGGTGTACAGCATCAATCCAGGGACAAGTGTTACACTATAAACCAAATAAAATACATTTTTAAAGAACCTTTTTGTTATTTTGCTGGTGTCTCAGTTCCCTTCTCTAGTCTTGACTAAAGGTCTGATTACGAATCTTTACAACATTAAAATGTATTGCTATAATTAGTGAATATATCAATAACATGTAGAAATGCAAATGATGGATCCGGCCGGATGAACCATTAATTGAAAACGTGCACTTGGAACTGTTCAAGACACAATTTTAACAATTTTTTTAGGTAATCTAGTTTTGAAGGTATAGACTGACATTTTTGATATTACCTTGTTAATATATACTAAAACAGTTATTTTCATCTATCTAGGGAGCTTATTTTTTATTTTTATACTTTAATTACTTTTTAGCAAAACCATTGATGGGACCTAAATTTCCTTTCGGATTTAATCGTTTATGATCATTCCTTTCTTTGTTACTTTGCATTTACTTCGACTATAAAGTAATTCATATAAATAGAATTATATTTGATTCTGCAGAGGACTACCCTGCGAGCAGAGTCTCCTTTTAACTCCTCTACGGGCGAGAGACTCTGTTCGCAGGGTACAGAGGACTCATTCAAATGGCTGAATTCAGATTTTACGTACACTAGAGTCTAATCATCTGGTCTTTATTTTATGAACCAGTTTAGATGCGCTGACGCACCTCATAATGCACCTCAATCGATATATAAATGTTTCTGATTATTTATAGACTTTGTATAGTAATTAGGCTTAATGATATAAATTTATTCTGACAAGTTGATTGTTATGAATCGTATTCTGACAAGAGAGCATATTTTTGGTCTCTTGATTCTTATTTTGATATATCCACCATTTTGTTTTATTAAAACAAAAATATTTTGGTTGTTGCTATAACTGTTGTGTTGTTTCTATATCATCAAACTTTTAGTGCTTCATTCAAAGCAAATTAAGGAGATTTATTTTCGATTATTCATTGGTTATTAAATAATTATTACCAAGTAAGAAATTAAGAATATAAATTTTCGAACGAACAACAATACATAACTGGACAAAGAAAATTGCATAAAAACGGAAAAGACGTCATAAGAGATCTCTTTACTACTTTTTACCATCTTGAATTATGGGATAGTGGGCAAACGTACATATACGTAATTTTCAAATAATTTAAAATATTGGTGTTTCACATATTTTCAATTTCTTTTTTAGATGTGGTTCTTATCGGTAAAGCTATATAAAAAGACACCCTGACAGCTATTAGTCTTAATCGTAAAACAATAGAATTCAAGATGGCCACGTTATCGGCTGAAAAAGGTCTGTTATGATCAAAAAAGCAATCAACTGAGAAACCGTTGTCTTTATAATTTCATTGTAGTTTAGGCATCTATGGCAGTGTAGCATTGCACAAAACATCTTATAATAAGGTAGAGTTTAAAGAAAGGAAAGAAATACATAAAAAAACCGGCACAGTCTTTCTGTGAATTTGACTTCTTACTCGAAAGCTTTTAAAAAATGTATGCTACATAAAAAAGTAAATTTTAAAGAATTGACCCATTTGGCCTGGGCGTAATGTTTTCCCATTTCAGAAGACATGTCATTTTCTAGAGTATCATTTCTTCGTTTAACGCAATGCACATTAGGAGACACATGAATATGGATACAACTCAAACAAGGGGATGACACGTGGTCTGAAATATGAAAACATTCGCCCCAAGGTCAACACGAAATGCTTAAGTTTTTTGATTAATGAGTTAACCGGATTTGGTTGAAAATTAATCCGAAGATTTTTATTTGTAACGTAAGTAACCATAGGAACTAGTACAAACACTAGCGAAAAAGTGATAAAAAGGCGTATTTAACAAACAGTTGCGATGATGATTACTTTTTCTGCCTGGGGCTAGGATGTTTATGGTAAGTGTGCATATGTGTGGACGGACACCGGTCGATATTTTTTGATTCCATTCCAACTATAGTGAATAATATCCAACATGGCCGCCACGTACATCCCTTAGGAATGATTACAAACCACATATAGTAAACACCATCCAACATGGCTGCCACTTTTATTCCCTTAGGAATGATTACAAACCACCTATAGTGAACATCATCCAACATGGCTACCACTTTTATTGGTAGCCTTGGTACCGGAGCACTGATGGCAAAGTTCGACGTCGAATCGGCCTACCGTAATATTCCGGTTCATCCTTCTGACAGGTACCTTCTCGGTATGAAGTGGCGCGGAAAGTATTACGTTGACTTAGCGTTACCTTTTGGTCTTCGATCAGCCCCGTTTATTTTCAATGCGGTAGCCTCGATGATAGAGTGGATTTTGGTGAACAATTACCAAGTTAGCAATCTCGTTCATTATCTTGATGATTTTATCATGGCGGGCCCTCCTAACACTGACGCCTGCGCAGTTAACCTAGCTAAGTCACGTCAAGTATGCCGCACTCTAGGTGTTCCGCTACATCCCGACAAATGCATAGGCCCTGATACTACCCTGGTTGTTTTAGGCATCGAATTGGACTCAGTGAACCAAATTGCTCGTTTGCCAGCAGATAAGTTATGCAACCTTAAACTATTGATTGCTACCTGGCGGTCGCGACGCTGGTGTAATAGACATCACCTAGAATCGTTGATTGGCCACCTCCACCACGCAGTGAAGGTGGTGTGGCCTGGTCGCACGTTTATACGGCGCATGATTGACCTGCTAGGCTGTTTCCGCAAGCGAGACCATCCTATACGTCTGAATTGCGAGTTCCATCGCGACTTAGACTGGTGGCACCAGTTCCTCTCTACGTGGCACGGGGTTTCTTTTGGCTGTATCCTGGTATCCCAGTCGTAGGCGATACCCAGGTGGTATCGGACGCCTCAGGAGCAATTGGTTATGGAGCTTTTCTGGACCAAGCGTGGTTCAACGGTGTCTGGTTGGAGAAGCAGGGTTCTCAATCTATTGCATATAAGGAACTCTTTCCGATCGTTCTAGCCGCGCATGTGTGGGGCCATCGGTGGTCCAAAAAGCATGTCATCTTTCGTTCCGACAACGAGGCTGTGGTGTTCATGCTGAACGGCAGGACTTCTAAAGTCCCCGACCTGATGCGGCTGTTGCTAGCGGCAGCGCGCTTTAACTTTTCCTTTTCGTCGCTCCACATACCCGGCGTCCACAATGCAATCGCTGATGCCTTATCCCGTTTTCGTTGGCAGGAGTTCAGGCGTTTGGCTCCTTCAGCACACCGATCCCCAACTCCAATTCCGCATCAGCTTCTTCTCAACTTGACCAGTCCACTCTAAAGAAACAGTGTCAGGAATTCCTCCTAAATGGCCTGGCTCCCACCACACGTCGCACTTACGCGTCTGCTCAGCGTAAATTTATTGATTTTTGCCATCAGCTTGGCAAAGTTCCTGTCTTACCTGCAGATGAGAGAACTTTATGTCTTTTTGTAACGTTTCTGGCACAGTCGCTTCAGCATCGGTCTATTAAAGTCTACCTGTCAGCGGTTCGGGCCCTTCACATCGAGCAGGGTCACGCAGATCCATTGGTAAATTGTCCGCGGCTGCATCAAGTCTTTCGGGGCATTAAACGTTCCCAAGGGTCCCAGTTTTCACAGCGTCTACCGATTACCGACGCTCTCATGCTCACCATTTTCAAGGCCCTGGATATTGACTCGTTTGACCATGCCATGTTTTGGTCGTCATGTACGCTCGCATATTTTGGTTTCCTGCGATCGGCAGAGTTTACGGTCTCCAGCTTGGCCAGTTTCGACCCCACCATTCACCTGCAGGTCTCGGACTTGTCGTTTGATAATTTGGACCGACCATCGTGCTTACGGGTATGGATCAAAGCATCCAAAACCGATCCTTTCCGCGCAGGGTGCTATGTTCACATTGGTTGTGGCGTCTCCCCACTGTGTGCGGTGACTGCAATGTCCGCTTTTCTGCATAAAAGAGGAAATGCTTCAGGTCCACTATTCTTATTAAAGAATGGCCAACCATTGTCTCGAGAGTTGCTGACGTCGTGGCTGAGGGATATTTTCGCTGGTGCGGGAGTGACTGGTAATTTTTCCAGCCATAGCTTCAGGATTGGAGCCGCCACAGTTGCAGCGCGCAATGGTGTTCCAGATCACATGATCCAAACCCTTGGCAGATGGACTAGTAACGCTTATCAAAGTTATATCCGGACACCTACAGAATCCTTAGCCTCGATCTCGCGCTATCTTTCTCAAGCTTAATTTCCTGGAGTGACCTTAGTTTGGGTTGGTGCTTGGATCATTGTGGTGGGAGGCCCTTCTTCCTGTTCCTCCTCTCCAAGCACCTTGGAGAATCATTTGGAGGTGACAGGGTTGCCATAGTTACCGCTGACCTCCGCCGAGTTCCCGAGGCTCCTCCCACCCAAGCACCAACGCCAAGCTCATCTACGTGTGATGAGTTTAAATGTGGTTAAATAAAATATTTAAGCAAAGTTAGACTTGAACTAAGTTGCCTGTTATCGCAAGTATCTGTCATCAAAAGGCTATAGCTTCGCGGCCATCTGATAAGCAAATTAATGTCTCACGCAATGAGATGAATGATGAACAGATGGTATCTGGGGACGAAGCTTGCATCGGGTGCTATCCAATTTCGCTAACGCCACGTGCTATCCGATTTCGCTAACGCTATGCGCTATCTCATATCGCTAACGCTAGCTTACGCAGTTTGTACGCTACACCAACGCTATTTGTTTTCCCACCCACCCTCCACGAAGGTAAGTATAGGTAAGTATTCCACTGCCAAGTCAGTGTGACGGTGCTAGGTGGGAGGTGACAGGGTTGCCATAGTTACCGCTGACCTCCGCCGAGTTCCCGAGGCTCCTCCCACCCAAGCACCAACGCCAAGCTCATCTACGTGTGATGAGTTTAACTCTCCCTTAGGAATGATTACGAATCACCTATAGTGAACATCATCCAACATGGCTGCCACTTTTATTTTCTCCCTTAGGAATGATTACAAACCACCTATAGTGAACATCATCCAACATGGCTGCCACTTTTATTTTCTCCCTTAGGAATGATTACAAACCAATACAAAAGTAACACTGAGCTGATATGGGTAATAGACATCTTTAGCTTCTGCGCGATGTTTTCAGACCATGTGTCATTCCTTTGAGAATAGGATTTTTTGTTTTAGTTGTGTGCATTTTTATTTTTATTTGCAACCTTTAAACAAAGAAATATTACTCTTGGGAATGACACATGGTTTGAGATGGGAAAATATTACGCCCAAAGTAAAGAGGTCTAAGTCGAGACCGAGAAAGTATATTCAATGCTTTGTAATCCACCTGATCGATAGCCTCCTTCGCAGCCGTTCTTAGGGTTGCGTGACGACCCTAAGAACGGCTGCGAAGGAGGCTACCTGATCGACGTACTTCTATGAGATCATTCCGCCATTTTACAAGATTGTTTACATGTAATTGATACCACTGGGCATGCTCGCTGTGCTTCAAAAGACCGCTGGCTAATTTTAGCACGGGAGCCAAATGTCTTGAATCTCTCTAAACTACTGCGATTTTAAATTCCTTACTTTTATTTGAATGAGTTGATTTTGATTTCTTCGACTTATTTCAATCTGCATTGGATATGTTTAATTGATTTAAATTACTGTGGTTTTGTTCACAAAAGTAAAAATCTTACTTTGAATCCTTCACTTTAAGTTTTATGTCTCTGGGGTATTTTTAAGACGACTTCACATTTCGATAGGTCCTAAAAAAATCACTTTCTTCTCACAAAAAAATACCTTTTTCTTCATAACACCCAGTCTTTGTTTTTGAAATGTGGTTTCCGTTTCAACAAGAAAGCCATACTTGTTCACAGCATGAAAGATTTAGAAATTCGTGGATTGAATTTTTAAAAGAAAAAAATCAACTAATTAATATTCAGTTATTCTTGATTTTCCAAAATATGGGCATTCCTAAGTTTGAATACACTAAAAATACTACTAAACTACTCAAAAGAAAAACCTTTCATTGCAAAAACCGATGAATTAGAAATTTGAATTAATTTAATTAGAAAAAGACTGATTACTTTTAGCTCAGTTTGAAATATCATTGGCAAATCGCAAAATACGACCATGGTTTCCTTAAATATTCTGGTTTTAAGCCTTTAAGTGAATAAGGTTGTTACATCGGTTTTTAAAAATATGAATCTGTATATTTGCTGTTCTGATTTCTACTATTGAAAGAAGGTTCATCAATCAAGTTGTACTCACCTAAATTGCTGGTAAAATCCATTAATGTGGTCAAAGCAAGACCCTTCCAGCTTGTGTCACTCTCTCAGGTGGTCAGTTTAGGTCTTCGTTTACCTCAACGTCACTCACTCGATTTGCTTTCCAAAAGGTCGTTCTGTGTTGCTAACCAGTTTTACGAACTAAGAAAGAATTCGTGCAGATGCAAAGAAAATAAATAGGACTGATGAGTTGGGACAACTGGCGGGCATAACATAAGAAGCTGTTATTGCAGCAATAAAGATTAATATTTCTACTAAGATTTTTAATTTATATTTCTCTTTATCAAATAATTGCGTTCTGGCAAACAATAGCGAGAAACTGGTGCATTCGATATTTCATTTTAAAAAGAATTTTGAAATCTTCTAGAGTCACAAATAGAAACACTTGCACTTCCACCATGTTTGACTTCGAACAGTTGAGAGAATTGAGCCGGTGAATCGATGTCAAGCTACAGCTAAAATGGTTCAATGATCTCTTTCATAGTTCACATTTAAGTGACTAAAGCTAGACTACCTTGAATGATTTTAGCAAACCGTAAAAGAAGGAAAATTACTTACTTGAAGACATAGATAGTCCGTTCTCTACTAAAACTCAGATTCTATGATCTTGATGTATGCATTTATAATTATATACAACAAGATGATTGGATTTATCTCACTTACATGCCAATCGGCACAGATCATCATTATCAGGCCAAAATGAACGGTATAATATTTTGCCTTTTGTATTCACTATATTGCGGCACTTGTCTTTTACTACCTATCTGGTTTTACTAACACTGACTTGTCAAAAATAAGAACCTCATGTCAAATAACAGGCTTTCCATCGTATTATTTTATTCTAAGGGAAATTGGGGGAAAATGGCTGTGTTTAAAGTTTGTTTGTTAGTACAATGACAGCTAAATCATTTATAAATTAAATGTATATAAATTCTTGTTCGCACGCGTTGTCTGAATAGAACTGCTCTTTTGGCTCGTTTTCGCATTTTACAATGGACGCACAAATTCACTGTATGAATACTGGGTTTCAATGGGACACGTTATGAGATTTTGCAAAATTGCATTAACCCTCAAAAGGATCAGTAGATATAGTGGTGTAGATTTGATTATAACGGTAGTTGAATAGTGGACTGAATAGCATTTCTACCAAGATTTTCTTGTTATTGCCAAAAGGTAAGAACGTACGTCGTAAATGGTGCATAATTTTAAGCCTACCAATAAGCGTATTTGGTGATCCACGCGTTTGCACCGCATACATGAACTAATTTACCTCGCATGCATGCTGATCAAAGTCAGGGCACGGGTAAAAAACAGATTAAATTTAAATTTAACTCAGTGGTTAATCGTTGCGGAGGGAGGAAAAGCAGGTAAAATTAAAGTAAGCTTAAAAATAAAATAAAAAAGATTGACATTAGAAATTTAATTAAAGCCCCCAAATTAAACAATTTTGAGTGAATATTGATACAGAAAAGACTAATTTAAGTTGAATTTACAATGACAAACTATAACTGCTAAATAATAGCACTTTTCTGGATATAGAACGAAGAGCGTGGTTTTCTCTCAGGTGTCTTGATAAATTAAGCCAACTTTATATTTACCGTATGGTGCGAATTGTTAAGTGAGCCGGTGGATTAGTAGGTGTTATGGAAGAGTTGGTGATGTGGATAAATGGCTTAGTTGCGTGGATGGGTTGGAGGAGTGAATGAAGTGTGGTGTGGATCGGTTGGTGGTGTGGATTGGATTGGTTGGTGGTGCTGGTTGATTGCTTTTGCTTTTTAGTTGTGTAGATGGGGTGGTGGTGTGGATTGGATGGAGTGGATTGGATTGGTTGGTGGTCCTGGTTGATTGGTGTTGGTTTGTAGTTATGTAGATGGGTTGTTGATCGTTGGTGGTGTGGATTGGTTGGTGGTGTGAATTAGCTGATGGTGCTGGTTGATTGGTGTTTGTATGAAATGTGTAGATAGGACTACGTGGAATGGATCAGGTGATAGTGTAGATGTGGTGGTGATTTGAATTGGTTAATGGTGGAGGTTGATTGGTGTTGGTTTGTAGTTGTGTAGATGGGGTGGGGGTGTTGATCGGTTGGTAGTGGTATAAATGGGAGTGTGGTGTGAATCGGTTGGTAGTGGTGTAGATGGGATGGTAGTATGAATCGGTTGTTGTTGGTGGTGTAGATTGGTTGGTTGTATGAATGAAATGGTGATAAGGATCACACAGTATTTCATAAGGAATTATAGTAAGGATAAGAAAAAAGTAAGTTTTCATTTTTCAAAAAACCGAATCTAAACTACTTACTTGTTACAAACAGATACGAATTGTTTGTCAGTTGGGAACCGAACAGCCTCCACAACCTTCACCCCTTAACGTCGAACAAACTTTACAACGCCTCTTCGGTAGATAAAAATCAAAGATGATAAATAAGTGCATATCCGTCGGTAAGTACGCGTGGATTGATTATCATATTATAAATGTACCATTAATTTGGTTTGACGTAATTATTTAAGTAGTAAGAGCTTATATTTACACAGTTTGCCGAAAGGCGCCTAACAACTGACAAGATTATCGACATTTAATGACTGAATCTGGTAATTATTGATTCAAAGACGACCAGTTATTGTCATTCTTATTGTCATTCGTGGCGGTCTACATATAGTCAGTTTGCTAACTGTGCTAGGTATTTTATTTCTCAACCGTCTTTGTGCGTAATTGTGCAAGAATATAAACAGAAACCACTGCCTTTGGGCATCAATAGCCATATAATAGACTATAACTTTCATTAAAGATTATTTCTTCCTAAAACGCCCTAGAATTGACCAATTGAAAAAGACCGATGAACAAAAATGATATGTGATAATGATTTCAACACTCAAATTGGGTTTTTAATCTCTCATTATATAAGCACAGTTGTTCGGTAAGAAATCTTTGTCCTTTAGTCGGAATTTTATAAAAATTTTTCTAATTAAAACGCAATTTTGTGAGGGAAACCACTTTAGCTTACGGCATTCGATTAATAAAAAATAAGACTTGTTCTTGAATAATAATAATGATAAAAATAATATTGAAAAAATAAAAATAAAAAATAAAATAAAATAAAAAGTATATTTGCCGTTTTTTTAAATGATAAAAGAGTTATTGATTTCTTCCATAAAAGGAAGTACAGCTAAAGCAAAAGATCTGCCACTATATAAAAACCGAACCGTTTTAATATCTTAATCAATACTCTAGATAGAGCTAGAAAGCTATCCTATCATTGATAGTGTAGACAAAATAAAAATGAAATTTGTGATACGCTCTGCGTAGCAATGACGAAAAGTAAAAAAATGATGTTTTGAAAATGTTTTTAATTTAAATTGATCACAACGACTGTATTTTTGAGCATTAATGATCTATTTAGCTTCTGTTTAAATATATCGGGTGTTTTAATATATTTAGCATGTAAAGGAGACCGTCAAGATCCGTCTAATTAGGAATCTAGACTTTTCATTTTTGAATTGAATCGTCTCGGTCATGTTTGAAAATAAACGAATTACCAAAAAATCTTTCTTCAAATTGTTTTTGATTTTAAATACCACAAGAGGATTGTGGCTTTACGTACGTGGGAAGAGTAAAAAAAATCCTTCAATCTTAAAACAAACTCACCTTAATCGGTCTTTAAAGTTGAGCAGAGCTTCTAAGGAGGTAACTGCAGTACTGCAGTACTGCAGTACTGCAGTACTTTACTTTGAGCTCAGGATAATATTAATATTTAATGCTGTGGTGTGACTGTTGATTGAGCGACCGACTTTCTAGGTGATTTAGGTGCGCAGTGCATTGTTGGTCAAAAAAACTTTCTCGCAAATTACCTTAACATAAAGATTTTTAACCTTCTTGCAGAGGTCTTTTTCTTCCCTTCGTTCTGGCTTTAGGTTTCCCTGACCATCATAAAGCTCAGCGCCCTATGGAAGGAAGGAAAAATAACTTCTGCTCGCAGAGTAAATATTTTCGGCCCACAATGAAGAAAATGCTGTTTGAATCTTTTCTCAAAGCAGTCTTATTTCTTTATTATTTATTATTGTTTTAACGCTTTTTTGCTTAAAATGATCGACCAAAGAATAAACAATTCGCTCATTGGCTGATGAAGTACTGACTTTCGAGGTAAAATAACCTAGTTTTACAGCTATCTGACGCAGCTATCAACAGATATTCCGTTACCTCCTGATAGGTAGTTGTTGGCTGATAAGTCTAATGAAACTTTAATCAGGCAAAAACGAAAACTGAGAGGCTAAGATTGCTGTTTTTAACAGTACTTGGAAACCGCAAATACAAAATGTGTTTTATCTATGGAAGGGTTTTAACCTAACTTGAATTGGAGAATTGTGTTAGAAGGGGGTGACTTCAGTTTTTTAAATAAGAAAGTCTTCCCATTTTTCTCTTTTAAAATAGAGTTTGTACCAATTTCTACAATATATAGAGCGAAGGCAAATAAAAAAATACTAGTCAACATGTATAAATAGTCAAAAAGACACAAAAGAAAACAATGAAATTAGGGTCTACTAAAGTGTATTAGTCTAATATCTATTTCACGGGTTTAATGACTTCACTCTATTAAAATACTTGGTGCAAATTATAGGTAAAATTATAGGTGCAAAAGAATGATTTACATCTTTTTTTTTTGACAGAGAACATAAAATATGTAATAGGCAAAATAAAGAAAATAAGCAAACTTTCTAGGAGCTAGCATATTTGGCCGTTAACGCCCATAAAAATATATACCAGAACTGTGGTGTTTTATAATGAATTTGAGTCTTCTCGGTTTAGTTCTCTGGAATGTTTAAAGGGAGCATTTATCTTTGTTAAAAACAGCTTCAAGTAATTAGTGAGCCAGAGTAGTACACGTTGTAAAACGGTGTATCGGTGGGGTCTCTGTGAGGAAAACTACTCCGATCCGTCACAGAACACAAACAAGTGGAATATATAATTAGCTTTCAGCCAAAGTTGACTGATTTTTTAATGTACTTTTCTTCTTTTTGAATGGAAAAAATCGCAAAACCTTCAGAAAGCATGTGGGTATATCAATTTGATTCAAGCCAAAGAATTGAGTAACACTGAAATGTTCGTTTTTTTTGGGCACATTCGCGAGTGTCCTTCTTATCCGAAGTTTTATCGCTTATCACACACAAAAAACTGCTCTATAATGTTATTCTATCATATTTATTTTAGTTGACAATAACATTTTTTTCAATGCCACATCAATCCCAACCTTTCCTTACTAGCAGAGTCTATTTTCCTTTTGTTTTGGTTGAGAGGAAGGGAGAGAAAGAGAAGAGAGACTCTGCTAGCAGCAAATCCCAACCTCATATAAAAATGAATACACAGGGAACTTGAGAGAACTAAACTTATTTTATTTAGACTAAAATGCTTCCATTGCAAACCCTACAGTAAAACCGAAACCACACAGTTCGTGTATGATCAGTTGAGAGCAGCGCTCTTGATACTTTAAATTTATCATATAAGATCAAAAATTCCTCAATTTGAGTTATCCACTGAAATATCGCCCACAGAAAAGTTTACACTTCTGCAGATTTCGGTTTAATTTTACATTTAAAATGTTTTCAAAAATCATCGAATTAAAGTGTTTTTGGTTACAATGGCTTGAAATTTGCCTTTAAATAATAAATACCTTGCACGGATAGCAAAAACATGAAATATTTAAATGCAATATATTTTTGACCTTTTTTGTTTAAAGATAAAGAATTGAGGGCTATTTTTGTACATATCCTACGCAGGGATCTTTCTCTCACACTAGGGTATATTTGAAGGTGGTGATAAAGAGCACCTCTCAACATGGCGATACAGATGCGTGAATGGGACTGTATTTGAGAATAGTTGCCAAAATTAAGAATTAATTAAATTTATCAACCAAGATAAACTTATACAACTTTAAAATCTGTTTTAAAACATTCGACTCTAAATTTGAATGCTTTAAGTTTTGAAATTTTGAGAGATTCTTATAACATTGGACTTGCGGCGCATTATATTAATTTACAAAAAACTATTCATAAATAGTAGTTAAATTATTTTATACAGTTTATACAAGTCAAGTTAGAAGTTTAAACATTTTTAGTCCTATAATTTTTGTGAAAAAAAAAAAACCCTGTTGAGTGCCGCTGAGTTACAACTAGCAACGTGGGCTCAAAATCGTCTTGAAGCCTTCGTGCGCATGCGTGGGTTTTTTGAGACATTAAAAAATATTATTTATATTATTACAGGTGTAGAGCGGATGGTTTTGATGGTTAAAAGAAAAAGAGCCCAGTTCTATTGATTTTTCCTGCTTATTTTATATCATGGCGGCCACATTTAAAATTTATTGTTTCTTGGGTACGGTTGTGCACTGAGTCGCTTGCCGAACAACTACAAAAAAATAGAGGCTTTGCACCATCACGTGATGGCGGCTATGAAAGGAGGTACAACAATAGAGTTGTTCTCCCCTGGGAAGCTGAATTCTTTCTCATGAAAATCAGATTCGACCAGATTCAATTGTTCGTGTCTCCTGTCATGGCTGCCATCACGTAATGGTGCAAAGCCTCTATAGCCTCAAAAAATTGCTTGACTCGAAACTACTGCTCACTATCAACTCAAAGACTTTGCCGTTCTTACTGCGCATGTTCAATAAGAGATTATTTCCCTGAGCATGTGCAGTAACAATAAGCTTGAATGAACGCGAATGAACTGCCGACATCTGGGTTGAATATCACTGATTATTGACATCAGTGATGGCGTACTCTAACAAAGGTATTTTCAGTTGTCTATTCCAATATGGCGGTGCAAAAATACCTCGTTCGCTGTTTTGATTTATCTAAGCCGTTCGTAATAGTTATAGACATCTGATTGAAGTAAATCCGAATCAGAAATCCTCCGATCACTCAAAGCACACAGGGAACCCACTCGTTCTACACGTGATTTGTACTCATATTTAAATGAAGCACACGTGTCCGTCACGAGACATTCACGTGCACACTGAGTGACGTCATCTACCAGTTGCCACATCAGAATGCTGTTGTTGAAGGTGGTGTCTTTATGGACCATACTGAAGGAGCCTTGTGTTGCGGGAAGATCTGGAATTAATAAGATTGGGAATCCTAAATAATTTTTACTGTGCCATTCCTGGTAAACAAAAAAATAATACACAAGGACCTAACCTCGTTGCTTGCTACATACGACTTTACACTTTTGCAATTCACATTGATGATGATACCACTTTCCATATACATCTTTAACTGCACACTCATAATTAGTACCCAGACTGCTGCCTGTGAGACCCCCTGCAAGATGAGGATCACGTGATTCATTCCAAGTGGGCAAAACTCCCACGTATGGTACACTGGCCTGGCTTAGGACCAAGCAGTTAGTTGTGTTGAGATAATCATTTAGGTGTAGTGTTTTAATGAGGCGATCTTGGACGAAGTCACCACCAGACTTGGTAAGATAAAAGGTTCCACGGTAGTTCGTGCAGTATTGGGCGGCTTGTACTTGGCTGTTGAAGGACGTGTTGAAACTGATGTGAAAACACATGTCGTTTGCTGTGTGCCAACCCAGATCACAACCTGTAACGAACATTAATTGATACACTGTAATGTTAACTTTAATGCAAAGTTTAAAGGTTATGATTTAACCAACATGGCGGCTATGACGTCACGTACAAGCCAAGGATACAACTATTTAAAAAAGGGAAAACTTCTTTAATTTAATTTCTGATATGATGTATACTTACTTTGATCAAGGCTGTTGACAAATTTATAGACGTAATTCGCTCCATCTTTCCCTACTCCTTTCACGCAATTCTCACTCGAGCCATCGCGAGCATATGTTACCTCGGAATCCTTTCCCGACCAACACTCGCCATAATGTTGAAGACCAAAATACCTACAAGTATGAAAACGAAACGAAAATCCATCGAATCAAGTGGTTTGTGCGGGTAGATGTGAAGTGCAGATGTAAAAGGGTTACGTTGAAGCCAGTCTTTAGTGAATACTGATCTATTTACCTATGTCCTCTGCTTTGAGCCAGTCGCGAGCAGTTTTCAATGACCTCCTCGATAGTGTTCCATGTCATTGAAAAGTAAAAATTCTCGAGTAATTCAGGAAGAGGGTGTGAAGTGTTGCTCTTGTCAGCATAGCAACCAACTCCGACATAAGGAGAAGATACAGCTAAGATAAATGAATAAAGTTACGAGTGTAAAGAACTATGAGATACAAAAGATAAGGAACCTATTGTCTACGAATGCCAATAATAATAATAATAATTTTATTACTTATATAGCGCAAAAATTCATTAAAATATATGATCTAATGCGCTTAATGTAGGGAATATCTTACATAAACAACTGCAGAAAAAAATTCCGTAGGTAAGACAAATTTAAAGATGAATAAAACTGACAAAAGTTTGAAAATATTTTAAATGTTTTTCATTTCGGAAAAACCCCGAGTTAACGGGATTTTAATACCGGTGTCAACGACTAACAAAACACGCCTTCATACGCTTATTTTATACTGACGTCTAGGCACATAAACTTAACCCTCGTATTTATTTAGCTTTTTCAATTTAAACTTTAAATTAAAAAAAGAGAGTGAAAAAAGCATATTCCACGGGCGGCGGAAAGAAACAAAACAACTGCTCATATGAAGAGCGCAAATTCGGTTGCTACGGTCTCATCAAACACAAGGACAAGAACCTTTGTTTTCAAAATTTCTTTCTTGAATCAAGGCATGTGATAAGACATATTTTCATCTCAAAATTGGTTAAAATGATAAATACACAAACGAAAAAGGGCCTAAAATTTTTCTCATACATATATTCAAAATTGAAGGTATATTAACGGGTTATTAACGTGAAACAGTCGACTATGTTAAAGTCAGCTGAAGCAAGGTGAATTTTTTAGAATTTGAAATGACTAGAAAAAAGAACAATGTAAATAATAGGACAAAAAAAACAACATCCTAGATTTGACTTCTGAAGTTTTCAATCAATCAAGTTTGCACTTTTCTTTACATTGGAGTCGAAAACGAGTACTTCTTTACTTTCAAAACAGGTGCACGAGTTGTTGCCAAAATTTATTCCAATCCAAAGCGTAATTCAAGTAATGCTTAGAAAATTTAAACAAAATTAAAAAATAACGTTTGTATGAAAATAAATTTATCTATTCTGCCCAATTCTATTTGAGTTTTGTAACAGGTTTTCGGTTGCACTTTTGGCGCTATTTTGAATTATATATTCAACTTTTTGACGTCTTAATCTTTAGTCTTTAAGAAAGAGTAAACTTTTTGTCTTTATTTTTTGCCGACGAAGTAATAGCGGTTTTCTAATCCTAGAATAGATACACATCACCGGGCCTTGTCTTACGAAATAAAAAGTTCTTGTCACTGACGTGATGGTTATCATTAAAACCCATTACGAACTTGCAATCTCTCAACTTAAAAAAACACTTTTACTTAGAGCCAGATTTTTAACACCAAGATGAATTTTAGTGATAAATCATGTCAAATGGGGATTTTTATATTCGCATTTGATAAACTAAAGTCACAAAAAAATGTTTTTCAAACCTTTTATCTCGCTATTTTTAGTCGCTTTATCCAGTTTTCGAACCAAAAAACCAGCATTTCTCGCACAATATTATGTCGTTCAGGCGAGGACACAGATTTTCTATTTTTTCCTTTTGTTAGATTCCGAATTATCATAGTGATTTCTCGTTTTTTTCAAGCCATATTTCTAGGTTTATATTCTTTAAATTAAAGGGATAAAGTCACTCGAATGATAAAAGCCATTTCAAGGTTATTAAAAAAGGTATTCTAGGTCAGTCATTAGTAATATAATTTTGTACACTGAATATATTGTTACTCGAGAAGAAGGATGACTACTTATTAGGACTAAAAAGGAAAAAAACCCTTAAGGTTAAATGATTGCTATCAATGTAGCTTGGCTCAAGAAAGTGAAAATGATTAATAAATAGAACGTTTTCGTTTTGATGAATAAATAGAGCTTTTCGAAAAATATCGATTGTAAGAAAATGAACTAGAAAGTAAGAATCTAGGGATGAAGTTTGTTTGAATTTTTGCTGTTTTTCAGAAGCCAACAAGACTAAACATATAAATAAATCTGGGGAAAAACACTGTAGGTTTAAATGTCAACTTACGCGAACTCGATAGTAACTAAATGAACCAGAAAGTAATAATATAGGGATGAAGTTTGTTTGAATTTTTGCTGTTTTTCACAAGCCGACAAGACTACACATAAAAATAAGACTGAAAAAAACTATAGGTTTAAATATCAACTTACCCAAACTCTCGATTCTCTTCAGGGTAACGAAAAACCAAAGTAGGGAAAATGCAAAAAACATTCTTGTAAGACGATGTCACTATTAATGTTGGTTTAAAAAAGGTTTTAGTATGAACACAACGTAGGTTTTTCTGAGTATTAAAGTGAATGATATATTTTCTAAAATATTATCCCAGACAAAGTGTATGCGGGCCGAAAAGTAATGATACGAAATAGCTGGGTCGAGAGTGACGGCCATCTGGTCTGTCGTTCTCTCTATTCTTAAACCATTGAATAGCATATGCAGATTAGATGCATAATTTTTGTTTAAAAAGGCAAAGCAAAACAAACTGACTCTTGAAATTCGTGATTTTTACGATTGCATTCATTAGACTTCAGCAAGAGGTTGACTTGTGTTTATTCTAAAGTCGGAATATAGTTTAATAGAAAGACGAGACCATGCAGAGGTTAGGGGAGAAGCTAAGCGAATTACAATTTCCATCTCAACTAAAGCTTGAACACTTTTGATTGATATTTGAAAAATCGCATAATATGCGTCTTGAAGTCACTTGAGAATCTTTTTAACGATAATTTCAAACACTTAAAACTTCAAGGCCTAAATAATAAGTGGCCTATATAGAAGGACTGGAAGTTGAGTGCAGCGCGCGCTGATATCGGTAGACGATTATACACTATTCCAATCTTTTCAGTCGTTTATTATAACTAGCGTTCCTTTGGTATTTATTTATTACTGTACATGGTTTTAGCATTGATAACTGAAGAATACAAAATGTCGAAATAAATTAAAGCAACATTTTAGCAAGACGCTATGATACTTGGACAAGCAGACAGAAAGACGTTAACGGAGTGACAGGCAGTCAGAAGTACGAACAGACAGACGAATAGAAAGGCAGACGAAATGTATAGACATGCAGACAGACGGACCGACAGACATATTGACAGATAGAAAGACGGCCCGCGAACGGTGGACAGACAGCTAAACAGGTGCAGATACAGACAGACACACGGACAGGCAGACAAAGTTTGAACTTCAACTCTTTGACTTCTGTACAATTTTTATTCCTCCGTGTTCCGTTTCTTTGATATCTACGCCAAACTGATGTAGCTTGCTATTTTCAGAGAGTCCCTGTTTTTCAAGTTCGGCTACTATTTTCTGATTTTCAATGTTGTTTTCTAGAAGATTTCGAATGGCAAAGACAGCCCACTGACAGATGTCTGAAGCAAGTTAAGGATCATCACTCATACAGGTAAAAAGAAAGGGTAGATAGGTTAAAAATAAAGTATTGATCTTACATAACTAAAGGATACAAGGGTTGTGATCATCAATGTTACAGTGATCGAGAAGAAGGGGAATCCCTTCTTTGATACGTACCTAAAAAAAGATTTAAAACTGTTGTTGATGATGATACATGATGATACATGATGATACATGATGGTGATGATATAATTATGGTGATGATATATAATGATGACATGATAATTCATGATATGTGATGCATGATGATGATACATGATAATGATATATGAGACATGATGATGATACATGATGATGATACATGATGATGATACATGATGATGATACACGATGATGATACATGATGATGATACATGATGATGGTACATGATGATGATACATGATAATGATACACGATGATGATACATGATGATGATACACAATGATGATACATGATGATGATACATGATGATACATGATGATGGTACATGATGATGATATATGATAATGAGACATGATGATGATACATGATGGTGATGATGCATGATGGTGATACATGGTGATGATAATGTTGTTGATCATGAATGAAGAAAATTTACCAACCCAATGTTACTCTCCCTCCATTATCCATTATGCATAAGAGAATTAATGGACAGACCCCTGAATATATGAATGAAAACCTTCTTACGAACGCTGATATACATAATAGAAATACTCGTTTTAAGAAATATAATTTTAGGTGCCCCCTCTTTCATCGACAGACCGAGGGTGGTAGAACTTTTACTGTTAGAGCCATTAAATTATGGAACAGTATGAACAATGACATTAAGCAATCACAATCAATTAAGGGCCTCAAAAAGGGTCTGTACGTTAAGTACTTAGGATATCAGAAAGAAAGTTTAACATTTTATTAGATTATTAGATCATTTGTATGAAAGTCATGTTCATTTTAGTAACGATGTAAGGCGTTTGTTCTGAGTCATGGGGGCTCCGTGCCAGCTTCACCCCAGGTCTTCCAGGTTGCGGCCTGAGGACTTGGAGTGGAGCTGTGCTGCGGTGCTCTTGGCTTGGAGGAAACGTCTTACGTTATTATTATTATTTTTTATTAGAGATTCCTTAATTTTATTTATTTATTATTCACGTTTAGTTTGTTGATAATTTTTTTCTCGATTATGTATTTTTTAGTATTTCTTAGTTTTTTATTGTTATAATTTTCAGAGGGCCACTGGGTTTTCAGTACGATGTGTTTTATTGTAACTGTTGTGTGTCCCCTCTTTAAATAAAGTTTTATTATTATTATTATTATTATTATTATTATTATTATCACAAGAATTAAGGCATAATCAAGTGAGTAACGAAAGGAAAGTATTATTTTAGCACAGAGATTGAACCAGTGAAGCATGGTATGACCTCATGGTTTCAGTAATCTGTGCACTTTACTATATAGTATTTAACACCCATTGCATCATCATGATGTATCATCATACATCATATCATCTTACATCATATCATCATGTATAATCATCATCATGTATCATCATCATGTATCACTACCATGTAACATGATCATGTATCATCATCATGTATCCACATATCATGTATAATCAAGATGTATGATCATTATGTATCATCATGTATCATCATGTATCATCACCATGTATCATCATCATGTATCATCATCATGTATCATCACCATGTATCATCACCATGTATCATCGTGTATCACCATCATGTATCATCATCATGTACCATCATCACGTATCATCATCATGCATCATGTATCATCATCATCATGTATCATCACCATGTATCATCATCATGTATCATCATCATGTATCATCACCATGTATCATCATCATGTATCGTCATCATGTATTGTCATCATGTATCATCATCATGTATCATCATCATCATGTATCAACATCATCATGTATCAACATCATGTATCATCATCATGTATCATCATCATGTTGTATCATCATCATGTATCATCATCATGTATCATCATCATGTATCATCATCATGTATCATCATCATGTATCATCATCATGTATCATTAGCATGTACCATCATGTATCATCATGTATCATCATCATGTATCATCATCATGTATCATCATCACGTATCATCATCATGCATCATGTATCATCATCATCATGTATCATCATCATGTATCATCATCATGTATCATCACCATGTATCGTCATCATGTATCGTCATCATGTATTGTCATCATGTATCATCATCATGTTGTATCATCATCATGTATCATCATCATGTATCATCATCATGTATCATCATCATGTATCATCATCATGTATCATTATCATGTACCATCATCATGTATCATCATCAAGCATAATCATCATCATCCTCATCATGTATCATCATCATGTAATATCATCACTCTGTATCCTCATCATGTATCCTCATCATGTATCATCATCATTCATCATCATCATGTATCATCATCATCATGTATCATCATGATGTATCATCATCATCATGTATCATCATGATGTATCATCATCATCATGTATCATCATCATCATGTATCATCATCATGTATCATCACCATGTATCATCATCCTGTATCATCATCATGTATCATCATCATGTATCATCACCATGTATCATCATCATGTATCATCACCATGTATCATCATCATGTATCTTCATCATGTATTTTCATCATGTATCATCATCATGTATCATCATCATGTATCGTCATCATGTATTGTCATCATGTATCATCATCATCATGTATCAACATCATCATGTATCATCATCATGTATCATCATCATGTTGTATCATCATCATGTATCATCATCATGTATCATCATCATGTATCATCATCATGTATCATCATCACGTATCATCATCATGCATCATGTATCATCATCATCATGTATCATCATCATGTATCATCATCATGTATCATCACCATGTATCATCATCATGTATCGTCATCATGTATTGTCATCATGTATCATCATCATCATGTATCAACATCATCATGTATCAACATCATGTATCATCATCATGTATCATCATCATGTTGTATCATCATCATGTATCATCATCATGTATCATCATCATGTATCATCATCATGTATCATCATCATGTATCATCATCATGTATCATTATCATGTACCATCATCATGTATCATCATCAAGCATAATCATCATCATCCTCATCATGTATCATCATCATGTAATATCATCACTCTGTATCCTCATCATGTATCCTCATCATGTATCATCATCATGTATCATCATCATCATGTATCATCATGATGTATCATCATCATCATGTATCATCATCATCATGTATCATCATCATCATGTATCATCATCATCATGTATCATCATCATCATGTATCATCATCATGTATCATCATCATGTATCATCATCATGTATCATCATTATGTATCATCATCATGTATCATCATCATGTATCATCATCATGTATCATCATGTATCATCATCATCATGTATCATCATCATGTACATGTATTATTATTGGCATCACCTTCATTAAATGACTGACCTCACCTGATCTTGATTTATCCTGTGTTGGTAGCACATGTTGCCAATTAGTCTCACAAGGTCACGCTTAAAGCCATGGGTTGGGCTTAACTTACCAGAGTCATGTGATTGTGGTACAGATAATGTGTTGGAGAATCGATCACGATTTTGAGGTTTGTTGGTCTGGTGTAAGAGATCTGAAACAAATGGGTAAGTGAACAAAAGATGAATAGATGAATAGATGGAAGCAGTGGAAAATAAATGAAATTATAAATGAATGGGAGACGTAGAGATGTAAGATAGGGATATGGGAAATTGAAAATAGAGGGAAGAGGATAAGGAGCAAGAAAGATAAATGATGGATGGACTGACTGACTGACTGAATGATGGACATGGATAAAAAATTGAGCTCACCTAAAGCCTTTTGTAAGAGTTGAATATGATTTTGCAGAGCAGATAGATGAAGAGCCGTAGCCTTGGATAACAAACTCAGAAGTCTTGCAATTAACAAAGCATCTAGCTACAACAACAAAAAGGTAAATTCAACCCACTACTAAAATTATTAACTTTTCCTAACCGAAAAAAAACAAGAGGAAAAAACGATTGTAGGGGGGTGATAGATAGGGTGAGCAATGAGAAAAATTGAAAATTGAGAAATAAAGATGGTTACATGGCAATGTGAGTGAACAAATGAGCATTGGAATAATAGGATTACATGATTTGTAGCCTTTTTTATCAAACCCTGAAATAACCTTTGGGCTGATATACATCAGCGCATGGCTAACTCACAGATTGAAACCTGAAACAACCTCTTGGCTGATCTAAGTCAGGACATAGCGAACTCACAGATTGAACCCTGAAACAACCTCTGGGCTGATCTAAGTCAGGCCATGGCTAACTCACAGATCGAACCCTGAAACAACCTCTGTTCTGATCTAAGTCAGGGCATGGCTAACTCACAGATTGAACCCTGAAACAACCTCTGCGCTGATCCAAATCAGAGAATGGCTAGCTCACAGATTGAACCCTGAAACAACCTCTGGGCTGATCTAAGTCAGGACATGGCTAACTCACAGATTGAACCCTGAAACAACCACTGGGTTGATCTAAGTCAGGGCACAACCAAGCAACGATCTGAATTGGAATTTAGCATGTTCGATTTTGTGGAGTGAGGAGAACTGGAGACGGAGAACCTGGAGAGAAAACCCCTTGAAGTAAGAGACCCAACAATCTGTACTCATTTTTTGTTGAAATAGCTATCTACCCTTGTCTTGCCATGATCACCTTTTAGTGATAATACGTACCATGTTTTCAGCTGTCAAGCAATCAAACTCTTTCTGGAAGAAAGTATCTGATGTTCTATCAAATTCATCGGCTAGGAAAACCAGGGATTCATCTGGTACAGACCACTGAGAAATGGCTGGTGTTGAGGGTTCTTGACTACTACTGTTTGAATTTGAGCCTTTGGAAAAAAGAAGGCAAAATGAATTGTCCTTTTTCTTGTTTGTTCAAGCATACTGCTGTGTTTTTTATGACCACAGACTAATTTATGTCAGTCTAGCCTACAATCATTGCCTTAATTACTTGGCACAATATTAATAATTAATTACACATTAATGACGATTCTTGATTTGTTATTCATACAAAAAAAACTCCCCCTTCCCACCCCCCCCCCCCCCCCCACACCAATGTTGCTTTGAAATGAAAGTGCTGTCATAGACCATAACATTGAATAAGCAGGAGGGTAGAGTTTTGGTATGATTTTGCATTTGCACTGTTCGAAGACCGTAATGAAAGACTAACTCGAAAAAATAAAAAAAGGAAAATAGGAGTAAATAAGTTTTACCTGCAAGATGGACTTGAATGAGATCAAGCAAGATGATCCTAGCAAAAATTTCATTTTTAAAGTTACTGTATGGACATGATGGCATGCATCACAACTCTGATGGAATAATAGACCACCTTGCAAGATATTCCCAATGCAGCCCAATTCACAGGATAAAACAATATAATCTTACTCTCATGAGAGCTGAAAGTCATTGTTTTGTCCTCCGAGTTAAACAGCTCTGGGAATTGCTGAAACTGGTCTATAAGTCCAGCTTCCAAAAAGAAAAACATCTTTACCTTGCACTAGGATCAAACTCCATTCCTTTGTACAGATCCCCCGTGTGACCATTCCTCACTAAAGTTTCTACAATGAAATACCTTCAAATAAAAGAAATAAGTTATTATGGTAGACTATAGCTATCAACTTGCCATATCATTTCTCGCTCATACAAAAACTGCTCTAGCAATGGTTGAAATTTAGCTGAAGAAATTACTGTACCAATGTAGAGTATTTCTAGTAGATTATTTTGCCATTGGAAGTTACTACAAGTATGCTGTAAACTATACTCACCCCCATTCAAGCTCATCATGATCAGAACACAAATGCAGTATCTGAGACATAATCTTGAGGCCTTGGTGGGATGATACAAGGTCTAACCTAGTGCAAGAATATTTCTCTGCTTCAGCTTCTATCATACATAATATTATTATGAAATGAAGGATGACATATTGCACTTGCATGTCACCTCTAGGGTCTCAGGTTCAATTTCTCAACTTGGCATTATATGTAAGCAGAGTTTGTTAGGTTCCTCCCTTGCTTTGAGGGTTATTCTCTGTTTTCTCCGGTTTTCCTCCCTCCACAAAAACCTAACACACTAAATTTGAATTTGATCTGTGAGTTACAAATGAAGCTGTTCCTTTACTTTGATCAGCTTAGATGTTGTTTCAGGGTTCAATAAGAAAGTTAGTTGTGCCCCGACTTTGATCAGTCCAGAGCTTGTTTTAGGGTTTGATCAGTAAGTTAGCCATGCCTTGACTTTGATCAGCCCTGAGGTTGTTTACGTATATAAATGAAATTTCAAAGGTTTTTTTATATTCAAGCCATTAAAATGTACATAATCTAACTTCACTATCTCTGAGGTGCATGTGGTGTTATATAGCCACCATGTTTGTTCACTTTAACAAACAACTTGTTATTGGTTTGTTTTATGAAGTCATTCAACATGGTAGCCTTGTCTTCTTATCTTTTGGCATGTACACCATTAATAGAACCATGCTATACCTTTGTTGTGATGTCATGCTGTTGTATATCACCATGCACATGCAGTTTTGAATTTGCAGACTGGCTGATGTCATCACTGATCTACAAAATGATGAGTAGCTTCAATGTTACTATGATAATCTATTGCTGATAAACAGTGGCAGTAACATCAGCAGTAGTAGCAGCAGCAGGAAAAAAGAACTTAGGAGAGGGAGAGAGGGTGAAGGAGAATGGTAATGAGAATGAGATCAAGAACAAGAAGGAGAAGGCAAAGGCAAAGGCAAAGGAGAATGAGAAGAAGAAGGAGAAGGAGAAAGAGAAGGAGAAAGAGAAAGAGAAAGAGAAAGAGAAAGAGAAAGAGAAAGAGAAAGAGAAAGAGAAAGAGAAAGAGAAAGAGAAAGAGAAAGAGAAAGAGAAGAAGAATGAAAAGGAAGAAAAGAGAGAGGGAGAGAGGAAAGGGGAAGCAAATGAGAAACTAAAGGAAAAATGAGAACAAAAAATGAAAATGGAAGTGGAGGAAAAGAAGAGGTAGAAGAAAGAGCAGGAAAAGAGAAAACTACATTTTTTCAATTTTGAAACCTTTAAAAGTATCCACCAGTTTCTCCTTTCAATACCCCCACAAACTTCTCCCTGTTGCTCTCAACATGTTCTATTGTTGAGATGCACTACTGGTTTGTGTGTTGTTAGCTTTACTTACAGGAAAAAATCAGGGTAACACTGTTTCCATATGGATTCTTGTGTTAAAGTGTTTCCAACAGTTACGTTTCCAATCAGTTGGATTGCAATTTTGATTGTTTCATTTACTGTATCTATGAAATAGAAAGACAGTTTGAATACTCAAATATTATATTATGTATGGATTACCAGTAAATATCTTTGTATATACAGCTATTTCAAATAATATTTCAAAGCCGACAATGAGGACTGGACGGGATTTCAAGTCTAAGCAATTAGTTCTAATTATTTGAAATCCCGTCCAGTTTGATATTGGAGGCTTTGAAATGACTTCTCATGCTCATTATTTATTCAACTTGGAGTAACTGGAACAAAATAGGACTGAATTAATTTTGTTCCAGTTACTCCAGACTGATTGCATTCCTTTCACAGGACTTTACCAGGTTTCAAGTAACATCATGTGACCCAAAAATAGCCCATTGATTGGCTGGTTTATGAGAAAAATGGTTGAATACTGAGTACTGTATACTGAATAGTGCATTCCAAGATCAAAGGATATTGTGGGTCTCGTTAATTTGAAGTAAAAAGTAAATATACAGCAATTAACTCTCTACATGTCATAAGTATATTGTTTCAGATGGAATACACTAAAAATAGAATAAATAATAATAATTTTTAATCCTATTATACTCCTTGAATAGTCCTTGAATTTTAAGTGGTTACCTCGGCACTAACCCTGTATAAAACATTAATATAAAACTTTCAAAATTATCAGACTTACTTATTTCATCTGATTCTTGAAAACGAGGCCTCAGTAAAGTATGAGTAATTTTCATAACTTGTTGAATGACTCCTTTTGTCCTTTAGAAATAAACAATACTAATAATGTTTAATACATTGTTGAACATTATACATCATATGTATAATTTTAGACTTGAATATATAGTTTCACGTGCTATGATTGGTCAAGCGACCAGTGATTATGAGACGATAATCAGTACTCAAACGGTGATTATGAGGTTTTCCAAATTTTGCCAGTCAGAGTGGAAGTACATGTAATACTAAAATGTTTTTTTAAAACCAGAATTTTGTCTTTTCTCTGATATTCAAGTCTAAGATTATACTAAAACAATTATTATTCACCTCAGGCTCAGTGAATATGAGAATATTTCCCTCTCCGCTCAAAGACTCGTGGCTCTGTAAAATTTCACAATATTCACTTCGCCTTGTGCAAATAATTATAAAATATTAATTTGCCAAAAATTATCCACATCACTCCCAAAATTAAGAGCATCATATTCAACATTTTTCAAGGAACTTACTGTTGGGAGGGGTAGTGATGGTGGTAGGGGCTTACTGTAACATCCCTAGCCTTCTTGCACCTCTCCCAGTGCCCTCCAAAGTGACCCCTACTGAGCTGATTGGGTCTATTGACTTTATAGAAATAACATGAGTTCCTAAATAATGCTTACACAATATATTCTTGGTTTTGTGGAACACCGGCTGAAGAATTCCTCAGGAACCTCAATGCTTCAGTTACAGCCTCAAGACAAGATACCAATGTCTCGCCCATGGAAATTGTAGCTTGTGAAGAAAGTTCTTTCTCACACAAAACAAGGAATTGCTGAGCTTGGTCAAAATTTGATGAAGATATCTTGCTTCTGAAGGTAAATGAAAGATTTATTGATTATAATGATAGAGGAAAGGAGAAACAAGTTCCATTCAAGTTCGTTTCGTTTGAAGTTTAAAGTCAAAAGGGTCATGAAAAACTTTAGGATATCTTCCTAACCAAAGCTGTTACCTATAATCAGGATTTTTGGCCATCATCTTTAGACTATCAAAGAGTTTTCTGGAATCATTCCACTTGGAATTATTAAAACCCATGGAATCAATGGCGTCCGCCATCTTGGATATAGCTATGACATTATGTTACGATCACTAAATTTTAGATTTTTGAGAACACAAAGGAAGCCCATCGATAAGAAAAAAACTTCGAAAGTTTTTGTCAAAAAAATCTTGACTTACGTTTTCTTTCTTCAAATAGTTAAGAAATGGCCCAGACAATTGGAATTCAGTTTTCTAAATTACGATTTCCTAAGAGAATATATCTATTTTTCTGAAGAGAGGTCTTGAAGTATTTTAGAGGCGTCAACGTCACTCACAGAGATAATTTATTCATCGCATAAGAACTGACTTTGTGAGTTTCAAGTCAAAAGTGCCAAAATGGGTGTTTTCTTTCTCTAAATAGTAAAGAAATGGCCCAGAAAATTAGAATTTAGTTTTCTAAAACAAGTTATCTATGAACTGGAGAAGTAAATTACGGATTTCTTAGAGAAAAAAATCTATTTATCTGAAGTGAGGTCTTGAAACATTTTAGAGGCTTCAACGTCACTCACAGAGATAATCTATTCATCCCATAAGATTTTTGAACTGACTTTGTGAGCTTTAAGTCAAAAGTGCCAAAATGGGTGTTTTCTTTTTCTATATAGTAAAGAAAGGGCCGAGAAAATTAGTATTTAGTTTTCAAAAACAAGTTATCTATGAACTGGAGAATTAAATTACGGATTTCTTAGAGAAAAAAACTATTTATTTAATTTGAAGGCAGCTCTTGAATCATCGTCACTCACTAACTTCACTTTTTCCATAGCCAAAAATCTCTTCTTTCTCGGGCATGGGAAGAAGTATACCTACCTAACTTGCGAAAAAACCGTTGGCTACAAAAAAAATCAAAATGTGAGCGGGGTTTAATGCAGGTAGGAGAAATGTTTCACAAGTTGAATACGCTTTTAGAGACGGTACTGGGGGGGGGCTGATCCCATTTTCCAACCCCCATTTTGACCAAATCCCATAGTCCCAGACTATGTTTTGCTCACATTTTAATCCCAATATTATTGTCTTTTTTGTTCGTAATCCCAGTCCCAGTGCATAAAATCCCAATTTCCCAGCCTAAAAAAGACGAATCTCAGCTCCCATTTTACCCTTCAGAACCCTCTTTAGAACAAAAGCTAAATGAGTCGGACATAGTGAACAGGAAGTTAAAATTAAGTTATTTTATTGATCGCTTTTGCTTATTTATAAGACTCAAAGAGCTGCCTAATCTTCTTGATGCTTGGAGTGTAGTGTGCCTGGTTTGCTAAGGATGCTTCTTTCCAGCTGAAATAAATGTAAAAAATATATTTATATTCAAAAGCTTTGAAGTTCAACATTTTATGTCCATTTTCAACGAGCATTACTCCTTACCTGCTTTTAACCTTTTTCCATCTTTGGATGTGATTTCTTTTCAAATCATTTATGTTAGGACCAGAATCAACATTCTATATTATAAAATACAGAGGATTGAACTCAAATGATCATCTAACTGAATAAAATACCAGGGCCCAGTTGTACGAACCTGGATAGCGCTATCTGGCGGATAAATCCTTATCCAGTGGATAAGTCAATGCTGTTATCCAATAAATTTATGCACTGAATAAGGTTTATCTATCGGATTGTGCTATCAAGGTCCTGAGTTTGAATAGCCAGGAGGGAGGGGAGAGTTGGGGGGGGGGGGTGGTGGGGGTGGCGTTGGTCATAATGAGTACATTTAAAGTACTTTTCGGGAAGGCATTTGGAAATAGTGCTATATAAATAAATAAACTAGTATTATTGTTATTATTATTTTACTTACATAGTGAATGTTGAGGGACAATGGAGGATGTGGCAAAGGTTTAGGAATGGGTGTGTGGTCCTTTTTCTCTCTTTTAAACTTTGGGAGAGGTAAGCTGAAGAGGAAGAAAGAATTAGTAGTTATGTATAGCTGGGGAAATAGGTGAATGGCTTACAGGTACATTGTGATTCCCAAATGCCTCCCAATATGAACTGAACAAAGTGTGGTGTGCTTAGTAGAATGCCCCAAATTCATAATATGAGACTCAAGCTACATTTAGTTTATTACATCCCTTACTGCGATTCTCAATGATCTGTGAACTCAGACATTCCCACAAATTGATGTGGAATTGGTTTTTCACTGACAGCATTCAAAAATATAAAAGGTGCCGAATGATTATTTTTTGATTGACGGCAGCTAAGAACCAATTTGACGAAAAGCTGTTGGAATGTCTGAGTTCTCAGAATATTTAGAATGGGTGTAATTATCATATTATTTTCATTCAAAATGCTGGTAGAATACTAAGCATAACATACCAGTAAACAGCCTTGGAGTCTGTACTTGGATCCTGTTACAAAAGAAAACTAATCATTCCGTATTTTTGCAAATCCTGTTACTATAATACTTATATTCATATTTATGAAACCCAGACAACTAGCTATAATTCAGGTCATCTGGGTTTTTGGCTTTTGTCTATCAAATTCCCAGTGGTCTAATTTAGTATCTTAAAGTTTTTGATTGAAAGAAGCCAAAATTCCCAGACATTTTGGCTTTGATTTTAATGTATGGTAATACATATCAAAATACTCCTCTTTACAGAGCTTGACAATATTCCTTTGGTTCTACGATTTCCCATTCATTTCTTATCAAAAATTCACACTTTGAAACAAAATAATACTTACATTGGAAAGAACACTGGATGAACTACCTTGGCTGCTGGATAGTTGTTCACCCTCTGGTAGATCCTGTGAATCAGATGCTAGTTTCATTCTGTGAGGTTTGTTTTCCATCCATTCTCTAGCAAGGGTGTATAATGGGGTATCTTCACCAAACGGTGCAAAGTCCACATTCCGATCAAAAAGTTTCATGATGTAACTAGGAAAAAACAGCAAAAATATAAAGGTAAAGAAGTACCAGTGTATATTTATATACATATATGTGTGTCCCTTGAGGAATAGCAGTGCACTCTCTAACCCTTCCAGTGTTTAGAGATTCATTTTTTTGAAGTCAAACACAAATAAGAGAGAAGCACTAAACAAGTTTGTGGGTGATGACAAGGGAATGAACCATAGATTCTCTAGTTTTGCCTGGAAGTACACAAACCCATTTCCTCTCCTTACTTGCCAAATCAATGCAGTTCAATGATCATTTTAAAACAGAGAACTCAGAGGAAAAACTCTTTTGTCAACTGAAAGGAACAGCATAAGCTTTACTCTGTGTTATGTGATAACAATTCTTGAGGGAAGAAACATACTGTATGAACCATCATTATACTTTATATTTTTACTTGGACCTTGGTATTATGGCAACATGTCACTTACCTTGCTGAAATTTCAATGAAGGAAAATATATGGGGAAAAAAAGATACACAAAATTAGTGTTCTGAATTGATTAGCAGATATCAATTGCAACAAGAGTGAAGGAGCAATAATTAGAGTGGAAACGGTAAAGCCATGATAAGTAATACATAATATACATAATGGATCAATAATTGTGTATGTACAGTCAACTCTCGTTACAGAGGACACCGCTGGGACCGTCACTCGGTGTCCGTAATACTGAGCATCTGCAATAGCGTTAATTAATTATGGTAATTTCTTTGTCAATATTTGGGTGTCCGCAAGGAAAGAGCTGACTGTATGTGTGTCAAATGTGGATTGAAAAGACCTGCATCAAAAATACTTTGAATCGAAAAGACCACTAATTATTGCACAAATTCAATACACACTTATTTTCTGATACTCACGATTTAATTTTGATCCTTCAGATCCATCTGGAAAAATAAATTTTAGAAAAACGTGAATGAATGAAAAAATGAATGAAAGGGTAAGTAAAACTGGCTTACCAACTTCAAATCCTAAGTCTTTCTTTCTTCGTTTTCTTGGCCCCTTAGCTAAGGAAATCAAATCAAATCAAATAAATATTCCAAGAGTTAATAAATTACATTTTTGTGATTTAAAACATTAAAAAAATAACAGTTTCATGTTTTTTTTAATATGAAATAAAACAGTTTTTGGTTACTCTGTTACTCTGAGGACATAAGTTTCCAATTCTCATGAGAATGAAATTCTTTTGTTTTGTCCTCCAAATTGAGCTGCTTTGACATAACATGCAGGGGTCTATGCGATGCACAGCTCTCAACCAATCAGAGTGGTGTATAAAAATATAGAGTACCCGTAAATCCTCTATTTAGCACCCCCTCTCAAATAAGCCCCCCCTTTTTAAAGGAAGAAATTTGTTAAGCCCCCCCTCTCTTTTTAGCCCCCCTCCCCTCCCCCTTCACAACTAAAGAATCACGTGTACTGATTAAAGGTGTTACCGTGTTTTAGTTTTGCTATTCACAATAATCGTAAATTATACTTGAGAGACTAACACAGGTGAATCAAATAATAAAAATGCTATGTACATCACTACAGATTATGCGAGACGGTCAATAGTAATGCTTCCGTTTAATCCTGAGTTACAATCATATTACATCCTGACAGCGTACAACTTACTGCGTTTCGACTAAATCAATAAGCCCCCCTCTCGATTAAGCCCCCTCTCTCCAATAAGCCCCCCCTCAAACGTGCCTGAAATAAATAAGCCCCCAGGGGGGCTATATAGAGGAATTACGTAACTATAGTAATGCAAATAAAAAGAAGAATAGATATCTCACCTGTAGAGCTTCTGCAAAATTACAGCATGTTAAAGACACAAAACAAAAAATGTCAGTGATGTCATACTAGTGTTCATACTGAAAATAATGAAATATGCAGTTGTTGCTCTCAGAGCTAATAACGACCAGCCATCAGACAATAACCACCTAGGATTGGAAACTGCCAGGCGAAGCTTTGCCTTGCTGGTCATTTTGATCAGTAACATTAAGTCAGAACTTAGTGACTTGTCAGAAATTAGCAGGGGGGGGGGGAGGGGGTGGAAACACGGGGAGGGTCATAACTTTTTAAGACCCTAAAAAGGGAGGGTCAAGAAAAAATGAGCTGCTTAAAGGGAGGGTCATTCAAATTTATGCTTGAACTCATACAGTTGTTGGTTCACAGTATAAACAAAAGAAGAAATAGGGCTATAATGTATTGCAAGAACTAGATATATCATTTACAGGTATATTAGTATATGAGTATATTAGTGATCTTCTGACCTTTTAGTTGGTGTTGATGGTGGCGGCATAGCTGATGACAAGCTGGAAAAAAGATGTTATAATAAGGACCTATTTTAGAGGGGACCATCCAAGGATTAAGAGGTGGGGGCTGATTGAGGCACTTTATTGCTTTTTTTTACAGGGATACAAAATGCGAATACATTGAACCCCCACCCCCCTTTCCCAAATGCATATTGTTTACATACCTGCTGCCAATCATTGCCATAGGATCCCCTGGATCAATGCTGAAACAATAGATTAAACCAATGAATCAGTTTTAGATATGTTTCACGCAAACATTCAGTGATCAAGCCTGGCTAATCTTACCTGTCATCGTTTTTTTCCACCAGTTCGTTCAAGAGACCTTCAAGTTTGTTGCGAGCTGAGTTGAGTCCTGTAAAGAGAATATAGAAACAATGATATTTGTATTTCCTTGAACATTAATAAACTTTCAAATATCCACTAACCTGCTGCTGTAGCCATGATAACAGTCTTGAATTTTCCTCACAAACTTGACGAAATTTCCAGAGCTGTTGAGCTCAGTTTGCAATAACAAATATCACCAAAATAAACTGATAAAAAGCGATAATTATAACCACCTTAACTACATTTTACAGATTAAGCCTTCAGCAGTGTTAAATACCAAAGCCTTATTCTTGTCAAGTGCATATAAAAAGCTTCAAAAATATTTTGTTTTGATTGAAAAATTAGGATAAAAACAAATAAAAATTTCGCTAAAGACTTTTTCACTTCGAATGCGACGCCATTTTGAACTCTACATTCCCGGATGTGACCAAGCCATCTGATTGGCTTGAAAGGCAATTTTCCCATGAAGCATTGTACGCCAAGGTAGACTCTGATTGGCTGATCGAAAGGAAGGCAAAAAATTTAAAAGTTTGAAATATCGAAACCTTGCGAAAAAATAGTGAATTTTAAAAGATTTTAACCCTCTGCCCTCTAAATTTTAAAGAATTTTGGCTTCTTGAAGATGGTCATTGAGAATCGTCCATCTTCGTTCGGAAACGTAAGTTTTTTTCTCCTCTTAGGCGTCGGAAAAGTTCAATATTTTGGTTGAAAGGAATTTGTTGTTATTTTTTTAGTGTAAATTTTCTAGAGAAGAGGAAGAAGCGATCAACGGTGCTCTACAGCAAAAACTTGGTCCTGAGTATATTAGCCAGAGAGCAGGAGCTGGTGGACAGAAGGTACTAGTAAAGCGAATTCTTGTTTGTAATAAAATTCATAGCCTTTTACTGTATACATACAATACTAGCTTAGATACATCTGAGTAGAACGGTTATAGTAGAGCTATAAACACAGGTCCCAACTATTTCATTTTATATTCTACAGCTTGCTTATATCGAAGGTTGGAGAATTATCAAGCTGGCTAATGAGACATTTGGGTTCAATGGCTGGTCTCATTCAGTCACACATCAAAACATAGGTAAGAATTTTCCACCACAGGAAACCCAAACTTGTTCTTTGTGTCAGTACATTACAGTAAGAAAAAGGGTCTATTTTTCATTTTATTGCATTTTTCAGATTTCGTTGACCAGGTTGGTCAAAAATATTATGTTGGGATCAGTGCTTTTGTCAGAGTTCAACTAAAGGTATGAATGAAATGTTTCATGTTAGCACAACACAATGCAGTGTCCACTGTAATGTTAAAAGGTCATGCTCTTCCTACTCATGAAACTATGTAAATTAATGAATTATTTTTGTTACGGATGCGTACGTAGGATGGTGTGTTTCATGAGGACATTGGTTATGGTGTATCTGAGGGCATGAAGTCCAAAGCTCTTGCACTAGAGAAAGCTAGAAAGGAAGCTGTTACTGATGGACTTAAACGAGCACTAAAGTATGTATGTTATGCAAGATGGGTGGCATTATGCTGTCTTTACACTCACTGTACAGTATATTCCTGTCTGGGGTTGAAAGGTTGACTCTCAACTGTTGGTTTAATTTGTTTGATATTTCATTCTCTCCCTTGCCACAAGGATTCTTTTCATCATGCTCTCCTAGTTAGGGTACCTAACTTTTATTGTATAAAACTATTTTCCAGTCTCAATTAATTGCCATTAATTGTGTAAATCTTACCTTTTGTACTGTATATAAGTGGTATAAATAACCAATTGAATCTAGTCTTACTCCCTCTTTGAGAATTAGCATATATGAATTTTTCTCCTTTAACTTTTATCATTGAATATTTTATTCACAGGTGTTTTGGTGAAGTAATGGGTAACTGTATAGGAGATAAGGGATATCTGAAATACATTACCAAACAACCCAAACCTGTGAGTCCAGTCTGCTAGCTATAGTTTACTACTCTTTTCATTACTATCTAGTGGTTTACGTGTAGCATCAGGGTCAATTTACCATTTTAGTTCAGCCCAGGTTTTTGATCATTTCCACTACCCAAACTTGGAATGCATTGTTTTCATTCTAAATTTTCATTGGCTTCAACTGATTTTTTTGTGTGTTTTGTACTGTGAAGCCCATGGAAGATTTCAATACCACAAATTTTAAGAGGGAAGGAATTCCATTTGTGAAGCCAGCACGAAAAAGACCAGCAGAATCTGATGTTAAACAAGAGATGCACCAAGAAAATGAGGCAGCTAATCTTCATGGAGAACCAGTAGCATTGACACCTACACAACTACGAAAAGATAGATTGAGTCCTGTGATATCAGAAGATTCAGGGAGTTCTACTAAGTTTGAAGCAGTATCGTACCAGTCTAAGAAAGAGGGCAGTCCCTCAGAATACAATCAGTCAAAACCTATTCACACACATAATAAAAGTCACGCAATAAATAGTCATCATAAGAGTCACACAACACCAGGCCACATCAGTGACAAAAGTCACACAACGCCCAATAACACATATAATGGCACTACAAGTGATAAAAGTCATGCAACATCCAGTCACACATATAAAGGCTTTCCTGCTGATAAAAGTCACACAACACCCAGTCACACATATAATGGCAATACAAGTGATAAAAGTCACACAACACCCAGTCACACATATAATGGCAATACAAGTGATAAAAGTCATGCAACATCAAGTCACACATATAAAAACTTTCATGCTGATAAAAATCACACAACGACCAGTCACACATTTAATGGCAATACAAGTGATAAAAGTCACAAAACACCTAGTCATGTACATAATGGCCATCCAAGTGATAAAAATCACACACCATCTAGTTTCGCCAGTAACAATAGTCACGCAACGACTAGGCATAACACTGCAGGAAAAGGTCACACAACACCTCATCACACAAATAACAAAAGTCACACATCTGATCGAAATAATGGTCACATAAACCAGAATAATTGTGCAACTTACAGTAGTTACCAACCAAAAAATAATATTGGATCTTTTAACAAAAGTCATGTGACCACTGCCCACAAGAACCATGATATGGACTCTTGTCATCAAGATGTCAAGAGTAACAGCACTACATCTTGCAACAAGACAACTGTGAACACAGGTATTTATATCAGCAGTGATTAACAAATAATGCTTGCTATTGTTAATATGGTAGCCTTGTTGCCATGGCAATATGATAAAACTGATAGTCACACTGATACCATAGTGTCATCATGGTAACATAGTGACATCATTGTAACAGTGACATCTATAATGATACCACGACAATGTAGTGACATTTGAAATGATACCATGGTAATATGTTGCTGCAGTTTTCAATACTCAGCAAACTCGGTAGTTAATACCTTATGTAACCTGGTAGTATTATAGCTAAAATAGTACTGTTGCAACATATCTGGCTAATGTTCAAGCTGATTGATTGAAAATATTTTGCAGTTTCGAATAAACAGCATAATATTGAAGAAAATGAACTTTCAAGTATATTACCTGAAGGTACGATTTTTTTGAATACAAGCTATTCAATCTGCTGTGCTCTTGCGTCTAAGTTCTAAGTTCCACATATTCGATACGCTTTTATGTCTTCCACAAATTATAGTTACGAGGACCACATAGAACATTGTCATATGCAGGGGACTTAGATTTGGAAATAAAGCAGACTACTGGAAAAACTAGTGGAGGGCCGGATACAGCCAAAAATAAAAGGCATGGCTTGACCAAATTTTGCGAACGGCACTACAGAACTTGGAAAGAATATAAAAATATGAAAAAATGCTTTCTTTTCCACTTCAAAAAAGATAACCAACGTCCTGAAAGAGGGGCCACAGCTCCTCCTTTTCACCCCACTGGATCTGCCCCTGTAGTGGAAGACTAGTAGAAGACTAGTGGAAGAGTAGTGGTAGACTTTGGAAAGTGGGAAGGCTAAAGCCCCCCACAGTTCCTACTATTCCAGCCTCGTCGCTAGGACCTTAAAAAGGGAGGTTCGTTAAGTTAAGTTTTTTTTGTAAAAATATATATTTCATTACTAATAAACATATTATTATGATTATTTCAGATGATTCTATGATATGGAATCAATCTTTTGGTTTCGATGAAGCGTTGTTATCATGTGATGAAGAATCTTTAACGGGAGAACAAGTTGACAAGAAGCTTCCTCCGAATGATCAGAAAAATGTTGCCACAAGGTAAACATATTTACCATGACGTTTCTTCCTTTTTATTCGTTTTTTCGGCCCAACATTTCTGTATTTAATAGATATTTTCTTAAACTATTTTATTTTACATTATAATCATGTTGTGTGGTTGAAAAACAACACGTTTCGATCTTGAGATATTTTATTCAATTTCTTGTTTCTTTTCATCTTCTTTCTCTAAACCAGCGAGTTTCGCGCACCGTTTCAAGTCATCTCATCGCCGTACAGAAACAATACGATTAAGGGACAATTCACTTGCGCGAAAACCTACAATACGAGCGCAAAAAATCATCAGTTCTTGGCCAAAAAAGCTATTTCAAATGCTGTATTACAGCCCCCAGGTCAGTCTCTTGTTGTCATGCTGTTAGGTAATAAAGAGAGAGAGAGAGAGAGAGAGGAAGAACCATGCAACAAAAGAAATAAATAAAGAGAGAGAAAGAGGGAGCGAAGCAACGAAATATAAAAGAAAAGAAAGAAAGAGATAGAGAGAGAAAGAGAGAACGAACTAGCGAACGAAGGACCAAGCGAAATAAAGAAAGAGGATAGAAACATAAAATATGTAACAAAAAAGGCTTCAAATCCGTCCAATTTGCAAATATAATTTTTTTATAAATGTGATTTTTTTATAGATAATACCAAGCGACGAAGAGTTGATGTACAAAGTTTCAAATAAGAACAAAGGCAGAACAACCCACTTTCTTTTTAAACTGAATCGTTAAAGTGCAAATGAACCCTTTGACAATACATTCAGTACTGGTTCTGCATAAAGTAAATAGTTGTTTGTTAAAATATTTCTTGATTTGAGTGATGTGTCTCTAAGTTATAAAGGTTTATACTTCCAATATGTTAATGATGATGACGTCAGGTAAGGTATTTGAGTGTTTTTGTTGTAACTAGTAATACTAAATGCTGGCCATTTTGAAAATAAAAATTTTGAATAGCTTTCATGTAAACCTTGTGTAAAATAATGATGCTTTTTAAATACTGTATCTACGAACCAGTTCGATTTTGTATATTTAATTAAGCCTTAATAGACGTCACACTCATTAGCATATTGGAAGTATAAACCTTCATAACGTAGAGACGCATCACTCAAATCAAGAAATATCTTACCAATCAACTATTTACTTCATGTAGAATCAGTACTGAAAGTATTGTCGAAGGGTTCATATGCACTTTAACATTTCGTAAATAACCAATTTTTATTTATGATATTTTCGAAATAAATTGTTAATATTAACTATTGTGTAGCTCAAAAACGTTTTTCACCAAATATTTGAGGACATGTCGAGTTGCTATAACAACCAGCTTAGGAGGTCTTCATTCCTCATTTCTCATACGTGAAATTTCTGAAAATTACATTCCCGACTAAAGTAGACGGAATTCTTTTTTGTTTTTAAGGATTTTGCCCGTCGGAAAAAAACGTCGTATCAAGTTCATTTTTAATCTTTTTAGCGCTAAAACTCTATAAACAACTTTGTCTTTCTTCCGAGTTCATTTGACAAGCCATTTCCTCGTCTTGAAGTGTTTTCTCACTTATTTTAGTTTTGATTTACTCTCACATACACCAGATAAAACCTAGATAAAATTGGAATGGATTTTTCTTTTCAATATTAGTTTTTATTGTCGACATGTTTGACTTGAGTGTGAAAAACGACCTATTAACATCTGGTTGTGTTCTCCTACGCCCGCGGGCCAAAATAAAACTATCTTTAACTAATGACCGTCTTTCTTCTATAAAGTTTCACAATTTTGTTAATTTAAAAATATATTGTTTCATTACCGGATTAGGCTAGTTAAGGAGTGATTTAACTCACTTCTCTGTGTGATTTATGATCGTATTTTGATAATCCGCTTTTATCACGGTACGCGCGACGACTTAGTACAATCTACTTCCTCCATCTCCCCGGCGTGTTTACTTTTGTTTTTGATCTGTGTGACCTCCATTTGCGACAAGAAGAAAAAAAAAAAAACATTTAAAGGATTATTTGTGTAAAACGAAAACTGCTTTAACATGCTTAACGTGATGCGGAAACCCAAAGGAATAAGCCTAAAACGAGTAGTTTTGCTGTTGATAATATTATTGCTGACTATAAATGGATTGAGGTTGGTTTTCACAAACAGCTTTTTGGGTAAGTTCAGCTCTTGATTTGTATACCGTTTAAATTTTAATGAACTTAAATTCATAATATTCTTATTTAATTATTTCAGCCGAGAAGCCGAAACACGTAACAATTAGCAAAAACATCAAAGTAAGTAGAAAGTTAAAGAGATTCATCGCTGAGATCCACCATTGAGATTTTGTATTGTACATTGAGATTTTGTATTGTACCTTGAGATTTTGTATTGTACATTGAGATTTTGTATTGTACATTGAGATTTTGTATTGTACATTGTAAATATTAAGCTTGTTGACGTATCAAAACCTAATGTTATTGTTATTATTCAGTAGAAGTAGCAGTGTAGTATAGTTGTTGCCATCTTGTTTTAAACTGATTATTTTTTAAAACACTAAAAAGAGGAGCAATTGTTATATGTATGCGGTGAAAAGTTTATAGCAGCCAAAAGAACAAAGACATGGCAGCCATGTTGAATGTTCACCATAGATAGTTTGCCGTCTTCCTAAAAGAAGAAAGACATGGCAACCATGTTGGATGATGTTCATCATAGATAGTTTGCCGTCTTCCTAAAAGATCAAAGACGTGGCAGTCATGTTGGATGATACTCAACATAGATAGTTTTCCGTCTTCCTAAAAGAACAAAAGCATGGCAGCCATGTTGGATGATGTTCAACATAGATAGTTTGCCGTCTTCCTAAAAGAACAAAGACATGGCAACCCTGCATATGTTGGATGATGTTTAACATAGATAGTTTGCCGTCTTCCTAAAAGAACAAAGACATGGCAGTCATGTTGGATGATGTTGAGGCATAGATAGTTTTCTGTCTTCCTAAAAGAACAAAGACATGGCAGCCATGTTGGATGATGTTCATCATAGATAGTTTGCCGTCTTCCCAAAAGAAAAAAATATACAGTATGGCAGCCATGTTGGATGCCAGTCCTCTTCCCCTCAGTATTACTCTTTCCGCTTGCACCATTCTCAAATATCTTTGTACTATTTGTCCATCTTAAACTTTTTTTTTTTTAAACTAAAAAACAGGTTAACAGAACACAGAACTTAAGAACGAAAATCACCAAGCAAATCTGTCAAAAGTATGGTTTGGACAAAGACAACAATTTCAAATCGCTCAAAGCTTCAAAGCGACTCAAAACTGTCATAGTTGATGACAAACACAAAATTTTGTTCTGTTATTTGCCCAAAGTAGCGAGCGGCAACTGGAAAAAAATCTTTCTCGTCCTCAAAGGCGAATTTCAAGACGTGAATGACATTGAACCAACAGTGGCACACAAAGAAGATTTACTAAAGACCCTCGGAAATTCCACCTTCGAAGAGATAAGAAAAAAGATTAAAACCTACGAAAGTTACGTGGTCGTTCGCGAGCCAATGTCGCGGTTGCTGTCTGCATATCTGAATAAAATCTACTACGACTACACTGGAAAATTTCACAGGTTATTTGGCGAGAAAATTACGAAATACTCGGGAAGAATAATCGGCGATAGAAAAGTGCAAAATAAAATATCATTTGCAGAGTTCGTAGAATTTTTGACGAAGGCTCCAGCGAAGGAAGCTTTTGAAATTCACTGGGAGAGAATGCATAAACTATGCAATCCCTGCTTAATAAATTATACACTTATTGGCAGGTATGAGAATTTACTAGAAGATGCACAGGTAATAATTGAAAGTATTGTGAGAAAAACAAGTATTTTGTTCCCTACGTACACTAGTGTACAAGATACGAGTTCTCTTATGGAATCCTACTTTTCTCAAATTACTGAACGTCAGCTGGAAAGATTATTGTCTCTCTATGAATTAGATTATCTACTTTTTGACTATCCGAAACCAGTGCATTTGTTTAAGATCGTGAAAAAGGAAAGAAACGAAGAACTAAACTAAATAAAGTTTTAAAATAATAGATTTTTAAAATGCCATTTTTTGGTATGACTCTGAAATGGCTTCCGCTAAGCACCAATCAGAAACCTGGAACACGAATCATCCAATCACAATCTAAAAGCCATTTAACTGTCCGTCATGACAATTCAAATTATGGAGGGATTGGAAAAAATCGTATAATGATAACTTAATTGTTTTCAAAACTTAATGAATTAAGATCATAATATTCATCCATAGATCAACATTCATCTATTTATTTAGCAATCATTTCATTTAATATATATTATAATATAAGGTAATCCGCTTCATTTATGCAAGGTAGTCTCACGAGTTCTTAAGTAAATATACAACAAGAAAAAAAAAAAAAAAAATTTATGACCATAAGTTTAAAATGATAAATATTAAAAATTCTTATATTATATTTTGAGACAATATAAAAAAATGATCAGAATATTGAATTACTCTTGTATATAGTAGCTATTTCAAAAAGGTTTGTAAAGGTTTTGTTGAACGTTACATCCAAGCCCGAAATGCACTATGGGTGATGTAAATTCAATCGGCGAAAGGCCACAAGGATATGGAGTTTTACCAAACTTTTTCTGCACGTTTGTCTGGCATATCATCTTGTGCTGACGTTATTTACATACAGTCAATGTCATTAACGTTGTCCACCGAAAAAAGACATTTACACTTTTAGACTAAAAGATATATCACGTGTTTTATTGTGTATTCTTTGCCTCGTGTGCGTCAGCCTGAACTTTAAATGTAAAATTCAACTCGTGAATCGAAAATCCAGAATGCCCTGACCATTTAGTGAGAATTTAAGATGGAGAATGGTATTTCAGCATTTGTTTTATGCTAGAACCTTCAAGGAAACACGTGATATTTCTTTTAGTCTAAATGTGTAAATGTGTAAATGTCTTTTTTTGGTGGACAACGTTAATGACATTGACTGTATGAAGATAATGCATTTCAAGCTTGGTAAGCAGCAAGCGACAAAACCTTCTCCAACCTTTTTGAAATAGGACTAAGAATTTGCTTGCACGTGAAGTTATATCCGCCACATTGGATAAATTTAACACAATGATTATCAATTCGTTTGTTAAATCATCCGACGTGATGGTCATGCGTTTTAGTAGCATCTCTAGAATAAAATTTCAAACTCCATAAGATTTTTTTTTTTCTTCATATTTTGAAACAATTAACTATGGTGGAGATCCACTGACTTCGATTATCAGGGTGGATAACGCTATCCAATGGATACATCTTATTCACTAAATAACGGATAAGAATTTATCCGTTGGATAGCGCTATCCACCTTTCGTACAACCGGGCCGTGGGGTAAACATGACGGGACAATGAAATAAATCTTTGCACATTTCTATAAATTATACTCGTTCTTTTTCCAGAGATTGCGTTCCTTTTTCGTCTCAGAAGGAAGAAAGAAAAACAATGAAAAGGAAAGGGCCAGTCGGAAAAACCGAAAATCAAGTTTTCGTTTTAGCTAGTTCTTATTGTAATATGATATACAAAAAGACAACGTTAGCAACTATATTTGGCCAAAGATCTTCCGTTTCTGACTGAGATAAAAAGGAACAGAAACGAATAAACTTATTTTCAGCTCGCGGTGGAGAACTCTCGCAGCACAGGTAGCCCAAGCTCTGATTATGTCTGATCTTGCGGGTCTTCACAAACACTCTGAAGGCTTTCTATCCAGTCTAGCTGATCCATCTCCGATGCAGCTCTGATAACATACTTGACTCCTTTGCGCGTGCGTAGTAGTATGGGATACTTTTGGGATTTCTTGAAGGAATCTGAATTAAGAGGTAGGGTAAGTGTGGTGCGTGCTAGTATGTATATAGGGGAGGGGTTATATACAGGTTACTTATGATGTCACGTGATCATATGAAGGGCAGCCGCTTGATTGAAATGATAACGTAATTTCCTTCTTTTCAGGAACTTAATTTCTTTACGAGTAAATGCATTGCTTTGCTCCTACAATTTTGAAACTGAAAATTTGTTGCGTTCACGTGACCATGCAGAAACTCACGTAACCGTTTAAAACCACAAATGATCGCGGAAGTGAAGTCAAATAGCGCCTATATCAAATAGGCTTCGCGCGGTGGCATGGCTTTCACATGGCATCGATTGGTTTCGACTCACCAGACGAACACAGCTCTTCATCTTTACATATAGATTTTATTTCACATTTGTCTAACTTCAGTTGACCCACAGGAAGATTTCCCTGGTTGGTTCAAGGAAAGATCAAAAGTAAGTAACGATGGTGCATGTTTTTGGGAATAAAGGGGGCAAGGGCAGATCCAGCCAAAATTTTAGGGGGGGGCTAATTGAGTTTAGGGGGGCTAATTGAGTTTCTTCCGTCAACACAACGGAAAACAATATAAAAAAGCATCGTCTTTTTCTGCTGAAGGGGGGACTCCAGCCCCCCTTTGCCCCCCCTGGATCCGCCCTTGGGGGGTTCTGAGGGCGTGGCTGGCTGTTCTATTTCTCCTTCAGCCTAGTGCCACATGTAAACGGGGATCTTACATAGATATGTTGTACATCACTGAGACTGATTACATTACTTTGTGAACACTCTAACCAAGAGCACTCTTGGTTGGTTCAAATTTGAATTGTGTAGTTCCAAAAATTATCCATACCCCCCTCACAGAGGAATATTTTTAAGACACCCCCTTACCCCCAGGGGGGTACTCCCATATATGGACTATACGGGGATGATCCGCTGAACAGGGTATGGTTTTTCGAACTTCTTGTCATAAACAGGGTATGCAATTTCACTCAAGTTCCAAGTTCTTCCTGAGCTTCCTGTCATATTCAGGGTTTCTACTTTCGTATTGACCGAAACTGGTTATTATGGTCGTAAAAAACGATACGCGAGATGACATGATAATTGAAACAGGAACTCAGTGCAATAAATTATATCTTTTGTCATAAACCGGGTCTACAAATTTGAGTTTTTTTGTCATAAACAGGGTACCCCTTTCAGAGTCCCAGCGGAATACCCCTACCCAAATTCTGGCGGAGTACCCCCCCCCCCCCCCCCCCCGGGCCCTTACCCTCCGGGAATTCCAATTTTCTTCCATACAAACTCTGTAATTTTTGTTTTTTCTCTGACCCCCCTACTCTTCGGAAATTCCAAATTCCTCTGTGGGGTGGGTATGGATAATTTCTTGAACTACACATTATGTATTTTGCATTCTACATTGTTTGGTTTGAGTTTGGTAAGAGTGTTTAAGAATGTGTCCACTCAAAATTCACTTTAATTAATTGATCTCCACTACCTTGGATGGCTTGCAGTAGTAAAGTATCGGTGGATCTGTGCATAATATGAATTTTCTTGTTTTCCAGTTGTGTCGCACGTGACCCTGTGACAAGCGAAGATATAACTTTAATATATACTGGCAGTAAATGGATGTGTGGATGGATGGATGGATGAATGACATTTACATTGTGGAGGGATGAATGGATGGTTAAGCAAGTTGGTGGATGGATGGAAGGAAAGATGTAAAAGCCCTGACAAATAATTGCAACATCTTTATGAGCTTAAATCATTTTAATATCCAACTATCATCAATAGTTAACAAACCTTCTTCTCCAGAAATCCTTGTTTAACAATCGTCCCCTTGATGACATCACTCTAAGATTAAAAAAAAAACAAACAACCACACCTACATTTTATTTATTTTCCTATGGAATATATGAAATAGAAAAATTACACCACACAAATCACGTTTCATCTCTAAACACCTTCAAAATCAGATATAAAGACAGCAAACTTAAAAAACAAATAAAGAAAAAAAGATAAACTCTGTGCCAGAGTTTGTGATGATACTAGAGCAAGCAACTAACTCAAATGAATTTTGGGGTGCTTTCAGCAGTTGAGTAACAGAAGGTTTGAAAAGAAAAAATGAGTTTATTCATGACATACATCTTTGAGTTTGCACAGTTTTTTCTTTCAAGGTAAAAGTGTGCAAAAATGTAATTTCTATTACAAAGCATGCACAAAAAAAGAGAATCCACTTACCGGAATTACTCGCATCTCTTCGTCAGAGTCACTTGATTCATCAGAAGAATCCAAGTCAAGAACATCTTGGTTGTTACTGAAGTGAAGTGCAGACTGGAAAGAATGATTAAAAAAGGAAAGATAAATAAGAACAAAGATTTAAAGTAGCACTAAGTCTGTTGGTAAACACAGGTAACCATGGTGATACCATTACCATGGGAACTAAGGACTTCTAATACAAATGCCATGCAAGCACTATAAGTAACCATTGTGATACTGTTACCATGGAAACCAAGGACTGCCAATACAAAGTACAAGTGTCTTAGCACAAGTGTCTTAGCAGCAACAATAACTATGGCAATACTGCTAGTAGGTGAAAACTAACCACTTTCAATACAAATTTCATGGCTTCGGCACAAATGCAATAGCAATGTCAGTAACAATGATGATACTGTTACCATGGAAACTAATCTCAGCCCTACTTACAAATCTATAGAGAGCGTCTGATTCATCAACAAATGCACACTTGTGATTCTGTCTTTTTCTTTTGAAGGAATTCTTGCTTGTCATTCCTACAGGCTGAAGATGTGCTTCTTCAAGAAGGATGTTACATAATGCCACGCCTTGTTCCCGGTCAGGCACGAAGCACCACTTAAGGAGCCAGTCAATCAGCTGCAAACCTGCAAAAAATCAGCCATAATTTTCTTTCCTAAATTCTCTTTCTTGCTTTGCTAAAACCATGGCTTCTTGGCCATTGGAAAAAATTCTTGTTGAATTTCTTTTTTTAAAGCACATAACCACCATATCTTTGTCTTCCAATTCTACTGAAAGTGAACTGTTTTAAAATGGTTTTCAGTTTCTTCAGCTTGTATTCAAGCAGATGTTTTGACTACAGTGGATAAGTTGATGCTGTTATCCAATAAATTTATCTGATGGATAAGATTTATCCATCCAATAGCACTATCCAGGCTTGTCCAACCGAGCCCAGTATTGGTGAGGTACATTCCATACTTTTTTAGGCAGCATATTTACCTGTAAAGCAGAGTTTGTAGATTTTATTTTCTGGTTTACAAGAATGATTGTCAAGAGGTACACCAGCGTTAGGGTCTTGCATGGCATCAATGATATCCCTAAAGAAAACAGTTAACATTTAAAATATACCATTTTCACAATTCACTTTCACTTCAATCACATCGTGATTGAAGCTGGCTCTTTCTACAGGCAGACATACATGACAGACAAATAGACAGATATATAGGCTAATGGATTGACAGCAACTTAGACAGTCAGAGATATAGTGGTGGATACACAGAAACATGGACATCACACACAGGTGAACAGATGTTTAGACAGATACATGGACGAGTTTGGACAGATGGATAGACAGATATATGGAGTAAGGAAAGACCATCCATACTTACCGAAGCTCTGAAGTAGATCCTGCATAAGGCACAGGCTCTTTCTCAAATAATGTGCTTGACGATGCATTGGACTCCTTTTCAACTTGAAATTTCTTAAGGTTCATGGAAGATTTATGATAAGTTTTTCCCATGTGTTTGCAAAAATTACCAAAAAAATTGAATCAAACAAATAATTTCTACAACTAACCCTATCTCTGGCTTCTATTTTCCTGATAGCTTCAGCTATAGAATTTGCCCAGCTATTTCGTTCTTCATCGTTGACAGCTTGGATAAGGTATTCTATGCCTTCCTTTGAGGTCAGACGAAATACACTCTATGGAAAAGACAAGCATGTCATGAAACTTATAAGAACCTGGCCCAACCTGGCTCCCCTTCAAATCCCAATAGCCCCCACCTCATAAATATGCTCCCTCATATAAAATATCTTTTTATTGGTGAATCTAGAATCCCCAAGGGTGTGGCCTCTAAATAGAACGTGGACGGTATAAAGCATGGCATATTTAATACCTCTTTTTTGGTGTATTCAGCACATGGACTGACAATGAAACACCCCTGCAATAGCACATATCCTGCAGGATCGACATCCTAATACAAATAAAAGTCATAAAAGTAATTAAATCTAAATCAATATTTATGATAGTTAAAGAAATTTATTGGCATAAGAGGCATTCTTATAGCTTTAATTACCAATTGATTTGAACTTATTTAAAAACTGTCATTTTTTACTATCCTGATAGACTGAAACTATATATTTTCAACAAAGATTCATCTTGATTTATTAAGAAGCCCTTACTCTTCCTTTCAGCTTTATAAAACTGTTTTTGGTCAGGTAAATCCATTCAATTTTGAAAAAAATATCATTGGCAAATGATACATGTTCTGTTTAATATAGTAACGCACCCCTTTCTTCTTGTAGTAGCAAAGTCGTTCATCGTAGAGAACAAACCACCTAGTTTTCCAGTTATGTCGAACGTGACCCTGCAATGGTAAAATAATTTTTCTATGTATATATATGCATATATATATTGACCCTAGAAAATAATTATAATATGCAGTGTGGCACCTAACGTGTGACGACGTGTACAGTCAAGTAGGTTGTCATTTATGTATCATAATATGCGATCATGTAATAGCACACAAATTTGCCTAATATATTGCAGTAGGTATCATAATTATACAGGAAATCAAAGGGTTTTGAAAATGAAATTGGATGTCACATTAAAGATTCATTATGATTTTTGATATTTTCTCCTGCAAATGATAATTTTTGTTATAAAATAGGATATCTTTAGATTCAACTATATAGGAAAATTACTGAATTTGTATCAAAATTTATTAAAATATTGTATTTATTTTCATGTTTCATGTTTAAATGCTTGATATTTAGACAAGCATGTTGATAAGAGTTTTTATTTTCTCTTCCTTAGAAACTAAAAGATAAGAATAATCAATGTATTGGTAGACCAGGAATAAAATTTTAAGAATTTCATATGGAAGGAAATTTAAGCTGCTAAGATATATTATATTAACACACCTAGAATTTTAGAAGAAGGGAATTAGGAAAATTAAGATCAAACATTCTAATTACCATCTGAACTGAAAATAATGTAGATGAAATACAAACAAACTTACGAACAGTCTAAGTCAAGTGGTTTCATATTCTTTATCTTGATAGATTGCTGACATAATTATTGGAGTACAAACACTAAAAGCCTGCAATATTTATTACTAAATAGCACTAATTTAAACAATAGAAAATGTTCTATAGAATTGGCATAATTGAGCACTATTTAGCATTTATATTTTCTAGTCACACGCTTTCTTTTAGTGTCTAAATGTACGATTTCATAACCTTACGATATGAAAATAAAACATGAACTCACCTTTTTTACGAGGTATCCTTCTTTCCGTTTTACCCTCGACAAAGACGCCATTTTACAAAGCATCCATGACTCTTTGAAAACTGAATCTTATTGAAACGATTTCCTCTATGATCCAGCGATCAAGAGCTTCAGTTTGTAGTAAGACTTCAGTCGTAAAGGGCACTTACATTTACACTACTGAAGTTGTAAGAAGCTAAAAGACGAGTCAATATTGACAATTATTGACAGATGATATTGGAACTTAAAGATCCTGGTATCCCATTTAAGAGCAGGTTAGTGGATATCTATAGGGCTTTGAGGAGAGGAAATGAGTAAATCACGAGCAAATGGAGGGAAACTCCTATTATTTTTGAATTCTTTTTCAAATTCTATTTTTAGAACTCCAAGCCATCAAAGCTTGATGGGAAAACTGTGTTGCTATCCACAGACAGCCCAATTCTTTCTTTCCCTAATTATCATTTTTTTAAACCTCATAAGACCTAATGACCTAAATCACTTTTTTACAAAAGTAAAGAAAAAAAACATCATAAAAATTAATTAATATTATTATTACTAGTAAAGAATTTGAAAATATTCTATACTTGAAAATGCATTACAAACAAATAACTTGGGCTTCCTGTGTCCACAAGTTGATTTTCAAAATGGCGGCAACGATTTTCATTCCAAGCGCGAAACGTTTTTATTAAATTCTCTTAAAGTAACGAAGCAAAATGTTCGAGAATAAGCTAGGGTGCTGTCCAAGGACTACAGTATTCGTTCTTGACCGTAGTTCTCGTTTCTTATCGCTGTCCAAGCAGCACATTGACCTGGATGGAACTGGGAAAAGCAAAGCACAAGCAAAAGGATCCAAGTCTGCTCTTGGTCCTGTGTACAAGAACGCTTGGACGTGCTGTGTTGAAGCCACTATTGAGTACTGTAGGATTATCTATGACTTGTTTCCCAATGAATACATGGTGAGATTTTAGCGATATCGATTAATGGAAAAAAGCCTGTAGGGGAGGGGGAGGTAGAATAGACTTTTGATATATACTTTATGGGGTGGTAGGGACGGGCAAATTAGATCATTTTGACTTGAAAATGAACTTCTTGGGTTTAAGTGTTTTGTTCAGTAATATGTGGATCTCAGTGGCAGATCAAGGATTTTAAAAAAAATGGCGGTTCCAAAGATGCACAAAGGGGCTTCAAGATTCGTTTACTCAGTATAAGTGCAAACATGGAGCAATTTTCTTTGAAACTTGCATGGAGCATTGCAGTGTGTAACCTATAGTGCAATTTGAAAAAAACCTTTCTAGACAAGTTGCCACATTTGTTGCACACACAGTAGAATTCGTTTCCTTCCTCATTCCTTCCTTTTATTTTTCTATTCATTCATTCATTCATTCTTTCATTTACATTTTTTCTTTTTTGCTGTTTTTCAGGCTCAGGTGATAGTATCAGATGAAAAAGCCTACAAAGTCAATGCCAAATCTCCAGACCAACAGAATGTACCACATGTAAGTAACATACAGTACACTTTTTTATTACACATTTAGGATCAATATCTGTGTGATAAAGTCATGAATAAAAAGCATATCAGTGAAGTGATACGATATCAAACAAATTATTATATGATAAGAAGGGTGGTGTCTACATAGCAGTAGTGCACTCATCCCCTACCTCTAGGGTATTCAGTTTGATTCCCTGTCTCGGCATCTCATATAGAGTTCATTAGGTCTCTATCTTGATTTGAGGGTTTTTTATTGGTTCTCCTCTCTCAGCAAAGCTGCTAACATGCTAAATTTCAATTCAGTGTTTGAGTTGGCCATGCCTTGAATTTTATCAGTCCAGAGGCTGTTTCAGGATCTCAATCAAATTTTACAAAATTCCTGGTTATAGCTTTGAAAACATTTCAAACCTTTTTTACAATTCTCAGCTTCTTAGGACATTTGCAAACCTTGGTCCTCCCAAACCAGATAATGAAGAAGAATGTTCCATGTTACATGGTTTGACGATGGCTGTACAGTGTGCTGGAGAAGCAGCTCCTATGACCAAGTTTCAAACAGAAAGATGTGCTGATGAAGATGGAAAAGTTAGAATAATCTGTCTGACATCCTTGAAGAAGTAAGTTTAGTAAATATAATGACTGAATTTTGGTATTAGAAATTTCACTAGACATTGTACATGTATTTTTTTTCATTTGGCATTATATTAGAGATAATTTGTCTTGTCGTAATGTATACCCAATTCAGACCATGTTTCATTCCCTTGAGAATAAGATTCTTTGTTTGCGTAGTATGCATATTCATGTGTCTTTTCATGTGCAACTATTTAACAAAAAAAATGATACTCTTGGGACTATGTAGTTCCAGAAGTTATCCATAAAATTATCCATATCCTCCCCCCCCTGGAGATTCCAATTTTCTACCATACAAACTCTGTAATCTTTTTTACTCTGACCCTCGCCCCACCAGACCCCCACCAACCCAACCCACCCTCCACCCTTCAGAAATTCCAAATTCCTCCACAGGGAGGGGGTATGGATAATTTCTGGAACTCCACTGACAATGGTCTGTAATGAGTGAACATTACATCAAGACAAATTAGGTCTATTAATCAATTGATCAACATGGGGTGTAAAAATTGGGTCAATTTGTTATTCTTGTCTTGTTTTTAGTGAAGCTCATGTCAACACTCTTGTAGCTTGTGTGAATGATGCACTACAACATCAAACCGGCAGGTAATGTACATCATTGTTCACTCGTGAATCTCATTCTGAGTACATGTATATTAGATGTGTTGTTCTCCTTAGCCACCAGAATTTCTTTTTCTCTCGGTTCTTAAAATTTTCTTCCATAAAAATCAACGAGTGAGTTGTGTGTAGAGTGAATTTGCAAAAACAACCTTTAGTTGGAATATGTGGTGGTTAAAGAGAGAAAAAAGTGGTCAGATAATAGACTAGAAAAAGTAGATTGCTGAGTAATGTTCATTATTTTTACATTACCAGAACTGACACCCAGTTGGCTCACTTTGAATATCATAGTCTTTTGCATGGAGTGTTGCAAGATGAACTAGATAGATAATTTGGCTTCAATTGCCAGGCCGTACAGTAGCAACTCTTAAAATAACTGAGGAGAAAGTGATGCCTTTGTACTACAAAAGGTTTTCACTTTCAAGTTGCTCAGATGACTATTTGAAATTGTTCCTTTGCAGCGCTCCTGTTCAAAACCTGGAGCTGATTTTAATCCATGTCATCCATGCTTCTGATAGTAGCAAGTTCACTGAAAAGGTTCCCAAGGTATGAACTTTGTCTTGATATCAAGAATTTCAATATTACTTTGTCATAAGTTTTCAGAGACCATCATTTGAGATTATGAGCAGGGGCGGATCCAGGGGAGGGGTGCAGGGGCTGCGCACCCCTCCCTGGTTCAACTTTGTGCCCCTACTTCGAAGATAACCAATACTGTTTTTTCCCTTTGATTCTAAGGGGTGCACCCCTCCCTGGGTTAACTTTGTGTGCAGCACCCATCCCTGAACAAAATCCTGGATCCTCCCCTGATGAGATTACACTTCATTAGTAGGTTAAGTCAGAAATGTACTACAACAAGATAAGAAGGCAGTTTTCTTTCATCCCTCAATCTTTTTGAACCTCTTCAAGCGTTCTCATTTAAGGATCAGTGATTGAAGATACTGTAACTCCAGTAACGAAGCAAAATTCTCCAGCTTGAATGACCATTCTCCTATAATTTCAAAACTTAATGAAAACCCTGCCAGGACTCTCCTGCTAGTTCATAATCTTCTATCTTCTACTATTAATTCAACCCTGCCTTTTTGGGGTTTCATGGGTTTGTCATAATCCTGCATAGGGTGACCAAAAAGTGCTTGCATTCTAACTCAAACAGGAAATGTTTCATTTAAAGGTGTCACCAATGATGTCAGTCAGCATTCACTCAATCAAATCATCTCAGCTGGTGTTGAAGTCCAGTCTAATGGTGCAGAAGCACTTCAATCTCAAGTCTACCACAGTAACAGGCATTCCAATGAAGGTGAGGGCTGGCATCTATTCTATAAATAACTGTGCTACAGGTAGCACATGCAGCTCTTTCTTCAGAAGAAATGCCTGGACAAAACCAGGGACTGCAGCGCTCTATAAATAGTGGTAGGGCTAAAGCAATTAAGGTTTGAAATCAGTGATGTTATCATGCAAAAAATCTAATCAAAGTCAGGACACAGACAATTCACAGATCAAATCCCAAAACAACCTCTGGGCTGACCTAAGTCAGGGCACAGCCAACTCATATATCGAACCCTGAAAAAACTCTGGGCTCATCAAAATCAGGGAATGGTGACTAACTCAAAGACTGAAATGGAATTTAGCATGTCCCCCTCCTTCTCTTCAGTTCATCTGGTTGCCATCTTGGGCAACATAGCAAAGGAAACCAAGAGCAAATCTTTAAGAGATCAACACGGCAGCTGCGATATCACATGTACCTTGCAAATAAAGTGCTAAATGTCATTGTTTTCTGATCTTGGATGTACAACAGGAGGAACAACATTCTGGAAGCTCTGCAAACTATGATGTAGAAATACTTCATGCCGCTGAAGTGCATCATGATCTTACAGTCTTTTGTAAGTACATGGACACCTCCCCTCCCCCACCCCTCCCTCACCACTCCCTAAATCAGGTAGGGTGTCAACAAGTTTAATAGTATGATGTGAAAATACTTTGTGCTGCTGAAGTGCATCACCATCTTACAGTTTTTTGTAAGTATCCAATTCAACTTCAATCAATCATTTTGGTCAGTTTGGATATTTTTATCATTGCTAAGATTTTCAACCTTTAGTATCTGCTTTCCTCACTTGTGTTCTTGTTTTTTGACCCTTTTAAATCAGCATAGACCTTATTGTCTTGGTGCGATCTTTTATAATTTCAGACCTTGTGTCATTCCCTAGAGTATCATTTCTTGGTTTAACAGTTGAACATGAGAAGACACATGAATTTAGATACAACTCAAACAAAGAATCCTATTCTTTAGGGACACATGGTCTGAAATAGGTAAACATTGTGCTTCAGTGAATAAGGTCTATTGATCCATCCTTTTCTTCTACAGCTCAGTTTTGTAGCAATAACACTGTCAGCGCAGCCGTGGTATCTTCTAATGCCAGTTCTTCAAGCTCTACAAGTGGAAAGAAAGATGCACCAGCAAAAGAAACAGTAATTTTGAAGTGGTGTACTCCTAAAAACAGTACTACGAATGGTAAGCTTTCATCGTAAGAGTGGAGGAAATGAGTCCATAATTTGATCCTTGATGACCTCACACAATTGTTTTAAGGAGCAAGTGGGGTTTGGTTTGTTAGTGTGCTGCCTGCTAAGCAAGAGATCCATAGTTTGATCCTTGATGACCTCACATACCATATTCTGAAAATAAGCCCTGGGCTTTTATTTGCCCAACCAGGCTTTTTGATCTTAGAACAATAGAAGAAAAGCATGAAGTATAATTTCTTAGAAATTAAAGTGGCCAGTTCCTTAGAGTACGTACAGAGCATTTTAAAAATAGTTTTGTGAATAGGTTAATTTTTAAATATGATGTATTTAGTTTTTAATATTTATATGTAGTTATATGTTCTTTTAAATTTTCATTGCAAAATGTAATATTACTTACTTGTGCCCAATTTTATCTTATTCTTACCTATCATCATATATCAATTGTAATATCCTTTATGTAATTTATTGGGGGTTATTTTCGGAGGTTCATGGTACATGTTACAATTAGCATTTGCTGCTGGCTGGTAAAGATCAAGGTATCATATCAACACCCATATTTTTTTCTTTCTTAGAACTTTTCCCATGTTTAGGATCATATAGAATAACACCAGTAGAAGTAAGTCAATCAGCAACATTACACTCAGAACACCTCATACTGTAATTTATAATCAATGTTGGAAACCAATATGTGACTAATTATGCGCCAGCACCAATAATACAGCTTGGGCTGCCTGTGGTTAGATGGCAGAACAATAAAATCCCTTTGCTCTTGGGAATTGAATTCTTTCTCATATAAACGATTGTATTGTTCCTGCCATGGAACATGGCTGCTGTCACGTGATGGTGCAAAGGCTCTATTACAGATGGAGAATTTTTCGAAGGGTACGAATCCAGGGGGTGGGGTGCATCAAAATTGTCAACAAGCCCTTAAATGGAAAATATATAGCATTCTTACAGTCAAGTGTTGGTTTTTAACCCTTGACACACAGGTTTCTTGTCCTACTAGTGCGGCCTCTAACCACTGTTGTTGTCGGTACAATCCCTATTCCAGCCATTAAATATAAGCAGAGTTGCTTGTTGGCTCTTCCCTGTGCTTTGAAAACCAGAGAACCTAAGTAGAGAAAACCCCTTAAAGCACAGGAGAGAACAACCAAGCAACTCTACTCCACCTCTACTAACCAATCTTGTATGCCAATATGTTTTAGGTAAACAGTAGACCAGCCTCTTGCTTGATATCATTCCTTCTGCAAGGTAAGACAGTAGAGAAGAAATTTCAATGAACAAAATCTTTTTTTTGTATTTAATGTCGTGATATGTGTTTTTTTTTCAAGTATAATTTGACACACTCTACACTCATTTACGCTACTTTTAATATTCTAAGGTTACAAGTTCAAACTCTATGACACGAAAAATCGAGACATAATAGAGTTTTGGTGGATGCCAATCAAAGTGTTTTCCAGCATATTTGTCGGAAAACATAAAGCTTTTAAGGGCACGTGCCTATGGAATGTCATGGGGATGCATTGATTAACGTCCACCAAAACCTACTTCGTCATAATGGCAAATTGTAGAATTTCATGCATTTGATTGAGAAGCACTATAACATGCAGCATCTACAGGAATTTTCAACCTAACCCATAGGACCCACAATTATGGGGAAAGATTAACATTGTACTGCTACACCACTCTACGCCACCAAAAAGAGAAAGAAAGATCAACATTATGTCTCTTAATCTTGTATTATTGCTTGATTTCAGGCCGTTCTGTTATGTTAGAGCAACCTAGAAAGTTAGGCAGTAAAGTGGTCTCTCACATCCTCATGAGCCATGGTGGTAAGGTTAACCAATATTATCAACTCTCTCTTGGCTTCTCCACCCACCCACCTATCCATCCATCCATCCATCCATCCATCCATCCATCCATCCATCCATCCATCCATCCATCCATCCATCCATCCATCCATCCATCCATCCATCCATCCATCCACCCATCCATCCATCCATCCACCCAACCATCCATCCATCCATCCACCCAACCATCCATCCATCCATCCATCCATCCATCCATCCATCCATCCATCCATCCACCCACCCACCCACCCAACCATCCATCCATCCATCCATCCATCCATCCACCCACCCAACCATCCATCCATCCATCCATCAAACAACTGAGCCAACTGGGTGTTATTGAATATTTTGGTGTTATATAATAATAATATTATTTTTTAGGTGATATCTATATTCATAGTGTATCAACCTCCCGTACCCCCAATGAAGATCCTCCGTCCATCAGTGAAGGTGTCGGAGGACGAGTAACAGACTACAGAATTAATGTAAGTATAGGACTAGTAGTGGCAGTAAATTTTAGAAGTCTTAGTAGGTAAACTGGAAACCTCCAGCTTCTCTGGCTTCCCTCCTTGTACAAAATCCAAAATGCTAATTTCCCTGACTTAGATCAGCTCAGACTGAGGTCGAGTTTGATATATTGGTGTTTGATTTTTTTGTAAAAAAAATGGAATTGCTTGTGATTTGTTACAGGATTTTGGAGAATTCATGAAGTCCAACAGACTCGCACCATGGCCCAAGAAAAAGGGCCAAGCAAATGTGAATGTCCTTGAAAAAAGTAAGAGAATTTAATTGCCCAGAATTTTTTTTGGACCTTGATCACACAGAGCCATGTTCATTGTCATCAGAATACTTGTTGTGAAATAAAACCTGCGTTTAACGCTGCGTAACCTCATCCTGAAGGGCTTGAATGGAAGGCTACATGGGAGAAAATATACTGTTTTATTCAACATGGCTGCCATATGTGAAAGTTCCATTGATATTCTCTCAGAGAGAAGACAATTGACACATCTATAGACCCCTTGCATGTGATAAGAAGCTCAATTTGGAGGACAAAACAAAAGAATTACAATCTTCTGAGAATTGGACACCTATCGTTATGTCCTCCAAATTGAGCTGCATTTCAACGTACTGCAAGGGCTCTATATAATTGTATGGATGATATTCGCGTGTGTCTGCCTGTGGGGTTGGGGTTGGGGGGGGAGGGGGGGGGGGGAGTTAGTGTATGAGTGCTTATTGCCCACCTCTGTTGGTCTTGGTCTGACATTTTTTTATTTTTCATTCATATGATAGTCAAGTTTCATTGACACTCTGCTCTATTCATAACATCTTTAATAATCTTAATTGCACGTTATACTTCAGGTCACACTCGTCTTGAAAGATGTACCCGCCATTGGCCCATAGTCATTAGCGATACTATCATTGGTAACATGATGCCGGTAATCATTAATCATCCTTATGTTTTGCTGTTGGAAGTACCACTGTGTGCATCATTACATCATTCATTATTATTACTATCTTAACAGTGCCACAACTATAACCAGGGCCACCTAGACAGTGAGAACCAATCAAATCGTAGAATGAAAACAATACATTCCAACTTTTCCAGCAATTCACCTTTCACTTTTTCATGCAACTGACTGTATTCTTACTTGGTAGTTTGACTGTCGCAGGCAAGGTCTATATGTTTTTGCTCTTTTTCTCAGCATCTTGAGCCACTGGTTTCTCTTATTATGAAAGAAACTCTCACAGATAAAGAAGTGCTGGACTGTAAAAGTGTGAGTACATAAAGTGTGTTGCTAATGAGTATGATAATGATTGATGATCATGTATGACGATGATGATTCATGATAGTATGGGTGGTGTAGTGGTTTACTGCTCGCCTCTCACCGCTGTTGTCCGGGTTCAAGCCCTGGCTCAAGCTGGATCATATGCGATTGTATCTTTGATTCTTTCATGTTCAGACATGATATTAAATGTCACATTCAGACAGGATATTAAGTAACATATGTGAGTTGAGTTTGTTTGATGTGTTGTTCTCTCATATGCCACAAGGGTTTTTTCTCCAGGTTCTCTGATTTCCTTCCTCCGTAAAAATCAACATGTGAGTTGAGTGTTGTATGTAGTGGTAGTGTGTGTGGAGGGAACCCTACACAAGAGCCCTGTATGGGGAGTGGTAATTGAAAATATATGGTGATAATGATTAATGATGATACATGGTTGTGATGATAAATGATACATCATGATATTACATGGTGGTGACAAAGCATGATGATGATACATGATGATGATACATGATGGTGATACATGATGATACATGATGATGATGATACATAATGATGATGCATGATGATGATACATGATGATGATACATGATGATGATACATGATGATGATATATGATGATGATACATGATGATGATACATGATGATGATACATGATGATGATACATGATGAGGATGATACATGATGATGATACATGATGATGATACATGATGATGACACATGATGATGACACATGATGATGATACATGATGATGATACATGGTGATGATACATGATGATGATACATGATGATACATGATGATGATACATGATGATGACACATGATGATGATACATGATGATGATACATGATGATGACACATGATGATGACACATGATGATGATACATGATGATGATACATGATGATGATACATGATGATGATACATGATGATGATACATGATGATGATACATGATGATGACACATGATGATGACACATGATGATACATGATGATACATGATGATGATACATGATGATACATGATGATGATGCATGATGATTATACATGATGATGATACATGATGATGATACATGATGATGATACATGATGATGATACATGATGATGATACATGATGATGATGCATGATGATGATGCATGATGATGATACATGATGGTGATACATGATGATGATGCATGATGATGATACATGATGGTGATACATGATGGTGATACATGATGATGATACATGATGATGATACATGATGATGATACATGATGATGACACATGATGATGATACATGATGATGATGCATGATGATGTTACATGATGATGATACACGATGATGATACACGATGATGATACATGATGATGATACATGATGATGATACATGATGATGATACATGATGATGATACATGATGATGATACATGATGATGATACATGATGATGATACATGGTGATGATACATGATGATGATACATGATGATGATACATGATGATGATGATACATGATGATGATACATGATGATGATGATACATGATGATGATACATGATGATACATGATGATGATGCATGATGATGATGCTACATGATGATGATGATACATGATGATGATGATACATGATGATGATACATGATGATGATACATGATGATGATACATGATGATGATACATGATGATGTTACATGATGATGATACATGATGATGACACATGATGATGATACATGATGATGATACATGATGATGTTACATGATGATGATACATGATGATGATACATGATGATGATACATGATGATGATACATGGTGATGATACATGATGATGATACATGATGATGATACATGATGATGATGATACATGATGATGATACATGATGATGATGATACATGATGATGATACATGATGATACATGATGATGATGCATGATGATGATACATGATCATGGTGATGATAGATGATGGTCATATATGATGATGAAGATGATACTTGATGATAAATCTAGTACAATACCATTTCTAGGTCATTTATCGTCTCCAATCGATGGAAAGTCGCAATGATGTTCTTCCCATAACGATAACAGGGGTGCGAGGTAAAGGCCCTAAGCGAGAGGAACAGTATCGCCAACTGTGGGCAGAACTCGAAACTTTTCTGGATGCTGCTTCCAAGACATCTAAGATGCATGAAAAGGTGAGGTGAAGCACCTACATGTGGGTGTATGATTTGTTTTGGTTGATCATTATTTAAATTGACAAACAGAAATCTTTTTGACAATTCAATGAAGCAAAGTGACAAAACCTTTTGTTCAGATAGTTGGTCCATTACTGTGCTACGTACCCTGCTACGCTATGAAAACAAGGGAAAACCTGTACAAATTTTAATATAAATGTTTTATTATATATTTTTGTTTGTTTCTCTCTCTAGATTTATGACTGTTTAAGAGTTCCCCAGAGCCCAGACCATAGCAGTCACAGCAGCCCAATGCGAACCACGCCCACAGACGAGATAGAAGGTATGAATCTGCCAGTTATAAGTCCTTAAAATTTTATCGAACCTCGGAACAACCTCTGGGCTGATATAAGACAGGGCACGGCAAACTCACAGATCGAACTATGAAACAACCCGGCTCTGGGCTGATCTAAGTCAGGGTATGACTAATACACAGATTGAATCCAGATCAAATTGAAATTTTGAAAAAAATCGAATTAACCTAGTTGGATTTTGTGGAGGGAGGAAACTGGCGCATGTAATACCGAGTCCAGAAATAATAAAACACTGTTGATATATTCTTTAAAGATAATTACATAACTTTACAAAAAACTGTATTTTTCTTCCTCCAGGAATGAATATTGGCTCTGGGTTTTCGTCGAATGAGTTGGCATGGAGGGAAATAGACAGGTTGGTGTAGTCCACATGAGTTGTTTATTCTACCCAATATATTTTTATTACTATTGACTTCTTTTTTGAATATTTTTGAAGTTGGTTTTCCTGACTGTCGTGGTTGTCATGTTAGTGCTGTTGCATTTCGTTTCTGCTGTTGCTGTTGTTGTCGTTGTTGCTGTTGTCGTTGTTGCTGTTGTTGCTGCTGTTGTTGTCGTTGTTGCTGTTGTTGTCGTTGCTGTTGCTGTTGTTGTCGTTGTTGTTGTTGCTGTTGTCGTTGTTGCTGTTGTTGTTGCTGTTGTCGTTGTTGTTGCTGCTGTTGCATTTGCTGTTGTTGTTGCTGCTACTGTTGCTATTGTTGTTATTGTTGGTGCCGCTGCTGTCGACCTTGCTTTTGTCGTCACTGAAGTTTTGTTTTCGTCATTGTCATAGTTGTCACGTCGTTGCTGCTGCTGTTGCAAGTTGCTGCATGTTTTTGCTGTCGTCCTTGTTTTTGTCTTCATCGTCATAACGCTGTTTTTGTCTGTCTCGTCGTAACTTTTTATGTTCATCATGATGTGGATGTTTAGGTACCATGGTATGTCAGAGCGCGAGAAAACCGACTTCAACCGGGGAGACGCTAACAACGATCACTTTTCAAAACGACCAAGAAATACACCAGACATCGAACGTTCGCAAAAGAAATTCAAACCGGACGATAGACTAGATATACCACAAAAACCAGGTTAGATAATGTACTTGGAAATATCCAGAATACTGCAACTGATTTCTCACGGCTGGGGAAAACTTAAAACAATGTCGTGCATGCCAGTTAAAAAACTCACGGCACGGTCGTATTGTGCGCTTTCCTAGAGCATTTTGGTTGGATAAGCAGTGATATCGCGCACTGTGATTGGTTCACTGCAAATGATGTCTTCAATATTCCGTACCGTGACAGCCGTGTATAACGCCGTCTCACGGCATCTCGTTGACGTCAATCGTGAAACGAAAGCTTACAAACACAAAATTCTTCAGAATTCAGTAGTGCAAAAGAATCGAAAAAATTCCTAAGTGGTAGATAAATAAAAGAATACTTATCTTTGGTGGGAAGGTTTGCAAATCATGAAGCGAAATCCAAGGACACTAAATCAATCTATATGAAAGTTTTGGACGTGCCCGTGACGGCGCCACATCCCAGTATTCTCATTTTATTTGGAACTATCTTGTGCTTTTATTGGTTCAGTGGATGTGCTGTGTCCGTGCCGTACCCTATAATGTTTTCCATTAGCTTTTTTTTTAAAACCTTTTTTCTCTAATGGTCACTGAGTTTTCTGTTAAAGAAATATCTTTTTCTTGGGTGTACTGGTTTACCTTTTAAGACCTCGTGTCATTCTCGTTGTATACATTATAACCTAGAGAATGACACGTGGTTTGAAATTGGAAATGTTACTTCGAAGATAAAAGGGTCTATTGTTTATCACAGGGCTAACCTCTTCTGGTCCTTCGTTGTTGTCACTCTGGACGAGCAGAATGAACTCGATAGCAGCCAAGAGACATGAGGAGTTTGCTGGGCGCTTGCACACTGATGGCAACCAGGCAGAACTGTATCCGCAGTTAAATATGGATGGAAACGGAAGGCGAGTGCCGCTCTAATGTTGTCTTGATCCCATCTATCCGTCCATCCATCCATCGATCCATTCATTCATCCATCCATCCATCCATCCACACATCTATCCATCCATCCACCCATCCATCCATCCCATCCATCCATTCACTGATTGATCTTTTTTACTTCAATCTTAACCCTTCCTTGCCCTTCTATTCCCATTTTCTCCCTATCTTCCATCTTCCATCTTCCATCTCCCATCCACCTACCTATCTATCAATTCACCCGCTCGCCCGCCATCACTCACTTACTCTCCCATTCATTCGTCCATTCAGTTTTTATCTTATTCATTTGTTGTGTTTGTTTATAGTGGTCGTGGAACGCCCCCAGTAAAGGAATAGTAGATCTATTCTTCTTTATTTCAACTCTCATCTCATCCCGAACTTTCCTTCGTCTTTTCTTGGGGTACCTTAATGAGCATGGGCTCACACATGCATGCTTGGAAAGAACCTTGCAAAACAGCTAATTATCCAGGTAGAACAGGACCAAGAAATAATTGTACAGATAGTCTACACTAGACCATAGAATAATGAACCTTTATCTACCAATCACGTTCCAGAAAGCTTTTTTTTCCCTTGTCCAATCAGAGATGAGTATCAAGGGGAGGGAGGAAAGTAGGGTTTGGAGGGAGAGGAGCTTGAAGAAGGGAACTGGGCCAATCAAACACAAGGAATTTTTTGTCCAACTAGAAACAACCATCCTGCATAAAGGTGGGGGGGGGGGGGGGGAGACATTCTTGGAATCTCTCGTTTCCTATTGGTTTCTATCAATAGATGTCACTTGCAGTAATATCTGTGTTTTGACTGGTGGCGGGGGAGGGAGGAGGTCAACTTACATTTGAAAGCTTGAAGGATTTTGGAGGTTGTATGTATATTTTGATTTCTGGTTTCAGGCGGTAAAAATTATGAGTTAGAGTACTTTGAGGACTTATTTTGACATGTTTTGACTTTTTGCTATGGGATCATTGGAACTACCACAGGGTGACCATAACCATTTTACACAAACGGTGACACAAGCACTAGGGTTACCGTGAAAGGTTAAGTGCACACACCTAATGATATGTATGTTTTATGAATATCAATGACTTTCTAGCCTGCGTCACATCCGGAATTTTCTTCATATTTACGAAGAAAATTCCGGATGTGACGCAGGCTATGATTTTCACGAATCGCACGCATCACTGACGATCTGTATCAGTATTGGACATGGCTGGAGGCATGACTGGAGGCGAACATGTGTTTTGTGTAATAGTCAAATAGACACACACACACAAAAAGCTTTTTGCGTTGCATTTTTAACATCGTTGCTAAAACATTCAAAATACATTCCTTCCCCTCGCCCTCCCTGTTGACTGTTGACTCCATAGTTTATACTTTTTCAACAGCCATACACACTAACTTGAACTCACTTTGTAAATATTTATTCTGTAAATTTTATAATTGTTAAACTCTATATGAATATTCCTATTTTCTCTTTACTGTAATTTTTGTGTGTGAAATAAACTTGACTTGACTTGACCCCCGATAAGTGACACTGAATGGGCTGGTAAATATATATCTTGTCGCTTGACTATTCGTGAAACAAAACAAAACACTATTGTTCCTTTGTCATCCTTAAATCACGGTATTGTTTAATCTCTTGGACGGGAAGGCTTGTACCTTGTACTGGACAAATTGATGAATATTCTGGGCTAAACGACGGGGAGCCAGATTTTAGATTGAACCCAGAGACTTTGCATGACCTTATTTTTAAGAGGTTAACACCTTTGTTCGAACGGCCTAGTCTTTCGAGGCGTCGAAGAGATCAATATGGCTAAAGTATCACCGTTATGGAAGTGGCTGACAATTCTATTCATAATCATCAGTATTGCTCTTCTAATCGCCTTGATAGTTGTAGCATCTAAGGGCGATAAGAAGAAAGAAGAGGCAGCGGTTTGTGCCTCAGGCATGGATGTAAGCGTTACTTTAAGCTCCGCATCAGGGCCACCACATCAAGGACTGTTTGATGATTTGAGCGCACTCGAGATAAAGAAGGTTCGGGACTATATGTTCCAGGTAAAGCCTCTGGATCTCAAACCTAACCAAGAACTCAAAATCAATTCCAACCGCATTGCAATTATTCAGCTGTATCCACCCTCGAAAGACGATGCGTTGGCTTATCTTGATCAGAAGAAAGCGATGAAACCCGAACGTCAGGCAATCGTGGTTGTCTTCCGAGGCGCATCCCAACCTGCAGTCGTAGAGGAGTATATCGTAGGACCCGTCGATGCTCCAACCAAGCATACACTAAGGAAGGTTGATGGAAGGGAATATCCGATCAATTTTAACGCGAGGCCATTCTCAACTCAAGAAGGCATAGTCTTACATAATGTGATCTTTACGGACGTGGGAAGAAAAGCTCATGATTTAATCAATGAAAGTTACGATGGCTATTCCTATGGCGACAACTGTGTAGAGAAATGCTTGTTTGTGCAATTCGCTGCGCCAATGGGCCTCACCAGTAAAACCAGAGACAATTGGTTCGGGTTTTATCGCCATGATTTGCCTTTCTACATTCATCCATTAAATTTTGAATTCTACGTTAATCATGCTGGGAGTGACCCCTCGAAATGGAGAGTTGAAAAGGTCTTGTACAACGATCAACTATTCGATTCTGTGGAGGAGCTAATGGCGGCTTATCGCAATGCATCTCTTATCAAGACATTTATCCCTGCATTGAGTGACGAAGAAAAGAAGGTATTTACATATGAAAGACGTGGCAAAGCACAACCGGAGAAACCCCTTCGAGAACCTGAGTTTTACGAGCCCGATGGAAGGCGTTATACTGTTAGGGGCAAACACATTGAGTATATGAATTGGGCCTTTGATTTTCGTATAGATGCCTCCAGTGGTCTGCAAGTATACGATGTCCGATTTGGAGGTGATCGGATAGCATACGAGATAAGTCTGCAGGAGGCGATTGCTAGCTATACGGGGTTTTACCCTGTTCATATGAGCAACAATTTTTTGGATAGTAACTTCATGATGGGAACTAATAGTCACGACCTTCTGCAAGGTGAGTACAATGAACTTGGAATTTGACACTGGGAGCCCAACTTAAATAAAGGTGAACTTAAAAAAACGGGTCGACTCGTTTTTTATAATCATTTATTTTATACACTTTGATTATTATTTTTGATTGAAGGTCAAGAAAGTGTTCTCCCATATGCAAACAAGTAAAAAATAATCAAAAATGTACTACGACATTTTTTTGCGCACAGTTATCGTTATTATCTAAATTGGGCTCTCTGTGGAATTTGCTGTGAGTAAGTTTCCTATTAACCAATCCTATGTAATGCGAACAAAGCAATGGATCACTAGATCTATTATCAAACTAGTTGTCCATTTATTTCACCCAGGTACGGATTGTCCAGGCACTGCGACCTTCTTTGATCTTGTGCACATGTCGTATAGTGATAATCCGTTTACGGTCAAGAATGCAGTCTGTGTTTTCGAACTCAACGCTGGTATTCCCTTGAGGAGACATTACGATAATGATTTCATACAAGGTTACAGATTCTTTGGTTCAATGGTGAACCAGGTACGTGACATCACATCACATTCCTGATAGAAACGAGACACTGATTTTAGAGGGTAGGAGAGAAAGGAGTCATTTGTTAGGGGGAAGGGAGAGGGGAAGGAAAAGTAGCATTTGGTGGGAGGCCAGGTAATTAAGAGAATGTTCCGAGATTCAGGGGAAAACTGGGTCGAGTTTGCATGACAGTGCATTGTGGGACTGTTTAAGGGGACATTTCCAAGAAGGGGTCTATTTCGGGGGCAACCTAGGTATGTTTTAATGGAGGAAAATTGAGACATTAAATTATTAGATGAGTAAGGAGTGACAAAGGATTCTTACTAGGAGGAAGTGGAGAGGCGTGGCTAACGCCAATGAAAGTACTAATGAACGACGTATGGTTGTGACTAGGGGAGCGCGCATTAGTTACGGCATGTCGTACCATGTATACGTGCTGTAAGTGCAACTTAACTTTTTATTCTTATTTCACTTCAGGCACTCGTTTTACGAACCGTTGCTACAGTAGGCAACTACGACTACATTCATGATTTCATATTTTATCAGTCTGGAGCGATTGAAGTCAAAGTCTCCATGACTGGATACGTTTTTGGTTCGTTCTACAACGAAAACGTATCGCCCTATGGTTACAACATCCAAAGCAACAACCTTACAAGCACCACTCATGACCACCTACTTAACTATAAAGTTGATCTGGATGTATCGGGAAGACAGAATTCCTACGAGACTATTGAAGTTGGAATTGAAAATGTGACCGACAGATGGCTTCCGGAAAAAAACAGGTACATTGTCAAGAAAGTCTTGAAGCCCATCACGAAAAAGACAGAACAAGAAGCCGCTTACAAGTTCAACTTTGATCATCCAAAGTATTTAAACTTCTTCAATGAGAACAGTAAGAATAAGATGGGAGTCAAAAAAGGCTATCGGATTCAGCATCACGGGATTATGAAGCAGCTGTATCCTGAAGACTGGGACATGGTCCCGATGATAGGCTGGTCTCTCTATCAGCTCGCTGTCACCAAGTGAGTATCATTTATATAGCACCCTTTCTGTATGATCTATACCCATAGCCGTAAGGTTTATAGTATGAGGTGTAGGCACTGAGGGTGGTCACTGCCAGGGTTTCTTTACGTCCTCAGTGGTTCTTTTATGTCCCTCCGATGTTGGTTAGTAATGATGAAGCGTGGAGAGAAGGGACGACTATTTAAAGTTATCATCTGAACCGGCACTTGAAAGGCTAACAATTTGTAGATCGGTAATCACTAAGGCAGCACTTTCTCCTGGGGGTTTGAACTCCTCCGCCCCCCCTTACTCCACCAACACTTCCGATGCTTAAACAACTCATAACTACTCGTGTTTCAGGTACAAGGACAGCGAGAGAACAAGCACTTCCCTCTACAACCAAAACGCACCCACAGACCCCCACGTAGACTTCAGGAAATACCTGTCTGATAATGAGAGCATTGTCAATCAAGACCTGGTCGCCTGGGTGACCATAGGCGCCATGCATATACCCCATTCTGAAGATATACCTACCACCACTACTACGGGAAGCTCGGCAGGGTTCTATATTTTGCCTTTCAACTATTTTGATGACGATCCTTCTATGGGATCTACAAATGCGGTACTTATCAAACCTACTGATAAGAAGTATACACCTTCTTTTAATCGATTTGGGACCCCCACAGGTCCGTCTTGTGTACCCAGAAATTATACTGTTAGTTTTGACGGAAGGCACGAATAACTGGTAGCATGGTGGTGTATATAGAGGCTATGGTCCCCTTTCTCATACACACGCTTTTGAAAATCTTCACCGAATTTTGAAATGCCATTAGAATAAAGCTACTGCATCTTTGCTTTATGATACGTCGTGAAAAAGTGAAATTTTCAATAAAAAGGAAAAGAAACGTTTGAGTATTGATATCTGGAAGAGCATCTTTTATGTTTCATATTATATTATAAAAAGACACGAAACGAAGGGAAAGTCGGTAATATCGCGTGACAAGATATGTGACGCAAATTAGCCAAGTTCAGTTTACTTTTTTTAAATGTTTACTAAAAAAAGAATTAAAATAGATGAAGATCGAAGGAAAAAACTAACATTCAAAATTAAATTTAGAATAAAAATTGAAAAAAGAAAAATGTTTCCGCTGGGGCTCGAACCCAGGACCTTGTGCGTGTTAGGCACACGTGATAACCACTACACTACGGAAACTTCCGACGGTGGAACGTGCTAATAAAATCGTGTAATTTGAATGATTCAAGAAATGCTGTCAGATTCAATTTATCCACTCTTCATTACAACTTATACCGGATTTTTAAGTTCATACATTCAATTTATTTCTATGCAAATAACGTTTCTTAATTAAGACACAGGTCTTCTAGCTTAACAAATATATTTCAATCAACCCTTTGTGATTTCAATTATTTGATAATAATAAAAATAATAACCAACTTTATTGCTTTCTGATTTAGCTCCAAGACCTAATTCTAAGTCTATTATTATAATATCAAAACTTTAAAGATACCAAAAAGGCCTGGGTTTCGTCGTAAGATAAACTTTTATCATCTAATTCTTGAAAAGGAGAGTTGGGAAACCTGTGGTAAGTATGGTTTTGTACTTGGGCTTCCTGTGTTTTTCGCCTTGCCAGCCTCCGGTGAAGTTGGTTGGTTGGAGGTTTGTTTGCGATATTTTTCCTCGAAATAAGGATTGGACACATATATCTAAACATTCATCCGTTGTTGCCTTTATCTATGTATGGAAGAGTAAATAAATAACACTTGGAATCAAAAATAATCAAGGAGGTAAGCTGAAGTTTAAGTTTCTGAACTAAAGCCGTTCAAGTCATTATTTCCACAATCATTTTAATAAGGCTTAGTTAGCTTAATCATTTATTGCTGTACAAGACTTAAAGCGTTAAATTTTATTTATCTTTAAGCTAGAGGCTATGTAATTCAAGTTAGCTCGTAAATTAATTAATAGTTAAATATGGGGTCGATATTTAATAATGAAATTTACATGAGTTGCCCGGTTAGCTCAGCTGGTAGAGCATCAGACTTTTAATCTGAGGGTCAAGGGTTCGAGTCCCTTATTGGGCGCTTCAAATAATTTTTTCCTCTCAATTTCGTTTTTTTCTTTTTATCTTTTTATTTAATTTTACGAGGACCACATAGAGTGAAGTCATTAAACCCCTGCAATGGACATTAGACTAACATACTTTAGTAGATCCATTGTTTTTTTGTGTGTCTATTTGACTATTTATACATGTTGACTAATAATTTTTATTTCACGGGTTAAGTGCCTTCACTCTAGCTTTTGAAATTAAAGATTCATTTGACTTCAAGATTTTTTCAAATTTATGGTATATATTTGGTGAAAACATTATTCAGTTTTGTTCCATCTCATCTATCTTTTTCTATCATTACTTCTTGTTTAACTTACATATAAACTAAATAGCTCTACATCTAATAGCTTTTAGAATAGAAGATTTTTATATTTCATTTGTTCGTTTTTATTTTATTCTTATTCGCGAGTTTTCCTTATTCACTTTTTAAAAAATATTACGAGTAAATTTTATATAAATTTAACCAACCTCTTTTTTCGGCTGGAAAAAAATGAAAATTTGAAATGAAAATTAACACAGAAAACAATTTTGCAAGCGTAGAAGGTTTTGGATGTCTTCTTGATGTATAATAAAAGTTTTATTCCCTTTGAATTGAAACAGCGTCGATTTTTGTGCTCCAAAAGGACATTAGAAAATCTGGAATAAAAAGATTTTAAATAAAAGATTAAAAGAATTAATATATATTTTAAATGATTCGTTATATTATATTGTTATACTAATTTCGGGTTTAATAATTTCAAACAAAATATTTAAAAAATTAAATAAAATAAATCAAACTTAAAGTCACGAGAGGGATGAAAAACCTACCTTTTTGTGAAACCATCCTTTCGGCTCTCCTTTATACAAGATTATATCTTCTGGTAATATTGTTCCAATCTCACGTTCATCAAATTTTACGAAACACGAACCATCTTGAGCACTGTAAATGACTCCTTTGCATTCTGCAAGCTTAGCATGTGTACAAGCAAGAACACAAGCAAAGTCATCAAGTTGTTTAGTGCGAGCCAGTATTATAAAGTTCTGTTTGTCCTCTTGTAGCTTTTGATAATATCCAGAACGAATTTCGGTCTTAGCAACGCTTTTATAACATAGCAGAAGCCAGAAAAACGCAAAATAATATTTTAACATGGTGACCTCCAAATTTCCTACTAGGATAGAACTTTTATCACACTAGACAGGTCACCTAAACTGGTAATTTCTTTGAGATATTAAAACTTAGTATTTCTTGTTGATTTTCAATGTTTTCTTGTATTTTTTTAACATTAAAATTCATGTTCTTGATTAAAACAAGTTAATACAGGTATTAACCAGCAAAGAGATTAAAAAAACCATGACAAAATAAAATTGAACCAGAGTCATTTAAAAAAATGGACCGACATTTCCGATTAAGAGAGCCGCTTTCTGAGAAGCTCGTTTTGTTTAGATAAAGGGGCCTTTAGTGTCTAAATGATGGTATTTGTTCCTAAACTCATAACTTTGGGGCTTTCAAATCAAATAGAATGTCAGCCTTGTGAAACTCATTTGAAGGACACTGACGAAAAAAGTCTATTAACTGAGTTCTTTGTCAAATAAAGTTCCGGAAAAAAATGAAAATTTAAAGAAGGAAAAGTTCGAATTTGACAGAAAAAAACTGCATTGATGTCTTCTCTCCCTTTTCACAATAAAGTCTGTGAAAATTAAATAAAAATTGAGAAATCTTAACCGACGCAAAACCGGGAATAAAATGATTTTGACAAAACTTTAGAGTTTGAGGATTCCTCCACCCTCCCTCAATCTCGCGCCGCCGTTGCGCAGGCTACACTCATAAGAGCACAAGAAAAATCACTGCAAGAGGCTTGGCATAATCGAAAGTATTCTCCAAAGAAAGTGGAAGAGAGTGGTAAAACAAACGTTTAGGAAGAATAATTCTTTATTAAACCACGGTGCCATTTTATTATACAATCTATTCTATTAGTTGTTATTTAAAAACTTTAATGGCATAGTTTTTGTCAATTTTAGAGGTATTTTACATCTATGACCCCAACAAAAACTTTTCAATGTTGGAAAAAATGCGTTTAAAACTATGAAAAAACGAAAGAAAAAATCTTTTTCGCTTACATTAATTCCAGTCAAAACAATCATGATATTAGGACTTGCGAGAATATTTTCTAAATTTATTTTTGTGTTGCAATTTCCATTACTTTGTGTTTATGATGTAGAAAACAATTTTAAAAGGAATTTTCAACCCATGTTGATAAACTTTCATTACCTAAGCATCATTCATATTACTCCTTGTTTTTAGTTCCCTCCAGTTCAATAACAGTTCTAAGTCAATGTTGGAGCAAGGGAAGAAATCATTCTGCCGTTCTCCCTTGGTTGGAGCGAACTATAGCTTTGCTACGGGCGGTAACTCCATCTCGACTTGGAACTATTATTCGTGGTCACTGAAGGGAACTGTGAAAAAGAATATTATCCATTATTTTTATCAAAATTTTAAATATAAAACCTTATTATTGTTATTAGGCTATTAGTCCTTGAATTTACCAAGACTTTTTTCGTCTTATTTTGTATCTTTTATGACGAGTGTATGAATAGAAGTAGTTTCTACAAATTTCTACTTCCGTTTACTACGGTCCTTCCCATGTAGTTCAGACTATAGTAGAATAACATAGTCATTGGAAAGCGCTTTTAATAGCAGCACTTTGTACAGTCGGTTTGCAATCACATTTCTCTTGAAGCATAAAGATTTCATTCACAATCTTTTTGCTGTGAGTAGTGACATCTTTCAGTTGCTTGGTCAGGACCGTCCTGAGCAAGCAGGACTTGACCAAAGCCTTAGCTTTTTATCAAGTAAGTTGACTTGCCCTTCCTAGTCGCACTATAAGTCATCATCATCCATATCTACGCTTCCTGGACTTGGGTTCCTGGATGATGCCAAAGAGTAGGCCTCCATCGCTTCTGCTGACTCATTTGGATCTAATGGTTCTTGTTTTATACTGAAGTCACAGCTTAGCTGAGATTCCGGTTCTGATTTTACTGCAAGCACTGTGGACAGTAAAGCAGTACTCGTGTCTGCTGTTAGTGGAGTAGTTGGTATGCCATGCGCTCGAGCATGCATTTCCAGTTCCTAAAAACCCCAAACATTACAATTCAGTTTTATAATTATTGAGAACCATAAAAAACCTTTAGTTTTATCAATAAGAATCATAATTATGAGAGGGGGCAATTAACAGAGAATACAAAGAAAAATCAATACAAAGAAAATTGCAAAAATTGTATTATTTTTAGAACTTATAAAAGCAATGATAGCCACCAAATATATTACATATTGGAGAAGACCAAAGTTTTGGGGTTATTCCCACCCCTTCCCCTATTATAGACACATAACAGCTTTTCCCCTATAGAGTGTGTGCAACCATGTGACTCAAAATCCCTTTAGATACGAATAACAATGAAAGCCTGGTTAATCTACGGCCCTGGATAAACGAAGAAACGTGTTTACCGCGCGCATGTTTCCCAGTTTAGCCACATGCGAAACATCGCCGCGTGCAACAAATTTTGCTTTCAAGACGCGAAAAATGTTTTTGCTGTGCGGCAGAAACATTTCATGTTTCCAAGACGCATGGAAACATTGTTTCCCGATGTTTCCTGACAGTTTTGCCACCTTAGGAAACATTTAGAACATGTTTCTGGAAACATGTTTCCTCGTTTAGCCAGAGCCTAACAAGAGAAGTTAATGAGGAATGCTTTGTTATTGTCAACCAAGATGGCAGCAATGACGTAACATGCACCTGCTCTATACTAACCAAAAATTATGGGAAGCATGTTTCAAAATACAATTAATTCTCACCTGGACTCGTAGAAGCAGCTTTCTGTTGATCATTTCTAATTGTCTCTTTTCCTGGTCTACTCGCTTCATTTTATCTAAGTCTCGTTTTAAATTTCTTATGTAGTCAACTGAAGACTTGAGGATGGTTCCCTTGTTTTGCCGCATATCTCTGAAAAATGAGAGAAATGAGTTTGAAGATACTTTCAATTATTAAACTTCATGTTAGTTCTAAAATTCCTTGCAAATCACATTTAATTCTAGAATTTTTTTTCTTCATTTTTTTACTGGTATTTCTAGAGAAGAAGTCAACATGAAACTATCCCAAACAAAAGTACTGAATTGATTTGGAACGAGAAAGTTCATTAGGTACATTTGTAATCTTCACTACACATGAAATTAGAAAGATTTTACTTTGAATGTGAAACAAAGTCGTAATAATAATAATAATCATTATAGTTATAGTCAAAGTAAAACAAAAGAAAACTGAAATTAGTGACTACTACTACGTATTATGCTTAAGGTGCTGACGCACGGTGCAACATTGCACGAAACCGGACTGTTGCAGCGTCTCTACCTCAAACTTGTTGCATGCAACAAATCTGAAGTTGAATTGCGCTCTACTCTTGCAACATTGCGCGCAACAAAAATTTCATCGTATGAACATGGTTGCAACATTACCTGCAACATTTTGAAATTTCCAGCCAAGCGGCCTGCACCAAATCCATAACTTCTGACCATACATCTTAACATATCAGGCTGGCAAAAGCCATGTTGCATGATTTTGATGCAATGTGTGTCACCCCAATTCACATTTGTTGCTTGCAATGTTGCGTACAATGTTGCACTGTGTGTCAGAACCTTTACTATCTTTTAATTGGCCAAGGAAAATCAGTTTGCTACAAGTAGTTGTCTACAGTAGTTTACTTACGAGTCCTGCTTCGGCAGCATTGTTCCAAGCTCTTTGATGCGATCATTAATATTAAACCGCCGTCTTCGCTCAACTAAAAATTCAAATCAAAGAAAGGATGGTGAAGTTGGAAAGGAGAAATTTACTACCTGTCTCTTGAGGTACGATAATAGTATACCAGAAAACGTAATTCCAACTTACTCATATTGTGGTTGTCTTTCTTTTGTCTGTCTCTTGCATATGCATGTGGATCAATAACTTCTACTTGAAAATGCAAAGATGCAGATCAGTAAAAAAGAAGAAGGGTTTTCAATACCAGCTTGAGCAAGCTCCCTTGTGTGTGCGGGGCTTTATTGAAAACCTTGCAGAAGTATGCACATGTTTAAAATTGCAGTGACTCTGCTGCAATCTTTCACTGTAAAATTACCACTGAAATCTGTACTCAAGTATCTCAAAAAAATAATTATTGCTAGTGTAAATGTCCCTTTATAAAACTCACTTTCATTTTGAAGAATGGCAGGTGGACATGACGATGGTGCTCCAGTGTTATTGACCTACAAACAAAAAGCAAAATTTATGTGTAAATGTTATGTTTAATGTTTATTACTTACTGTTGTATAACGACAAGACAACTCTAATGTATTATGTGAGTTTGACCATACCACATGGCCTTGTCACAGTTCTGTGTTTTCCCCCCATCACAATTAAAATTACACATCTTTATCATTACTTTTTTCGCCATTAATTTGTTGGACCAAGTGATTGCTATCAATGTGAAACTCTCAACAACAACAAAAACACTACAGAAATACGTTTTTTCCATGCTTATTTCTACTCAAGTAATTCAAAACAGAGAACATTTTAATTCTTCTGTTTCTATTAGCTTCATCAACCATGTTAATCTATAACACTGAACATGGAAAAGTTTTAATTGATTGCTCAAAGAAACACAAAAACAGCTCTATGATATTGATAACTGATCAAGCAGTAGCTTCGAGAGTTTTTCTCCACTGAGGTTCTCTGGTTTTCCTCTCTCAACAAACCTAAATTCCACTAACTAAATTCCAATTCAATCTGAGTTACCCATGCTGTAACTCTGATCAGCCCAGAGGCTGTTTGATGGTAGTAATTAAATATGATGGAATTTTTAATTCAAATTCTATCATTCTTATTTTTTAGATTTTACTACATGATTATCATTAGTTATTTGCATTTACAATTTGGTCAACAAAAATCTTAATAATAATAATTTGATGAACTACTTATAATTTAATCAATTTGGTCCTAGACTTGATGCCAAAGCGTTGTCTAGTAATAAACGTAAACGGTATGAATTGAAATGACAAACCAATTCTTGATATCTTACTTACCATGGGTGTCAATCCTAAACCTCCATATAAGTCGTACATACTGCTTGCTGTTGGAATCTAATACAAACAAATATGTCAATTTTAATTACAATTTCCAGAACATCTTCCTATTTTGATTAAACCTTTACAGACAAACCACCTCAAGTGTGAACATATAGAGGTCATTTATGACTATTGTTGTTTTTGGATTCATTTCATTATTCGATTCAAATATTTCTTATTGAAAACGAATATTCAATATTCAAAAAATAATAATAGTTTGCAACTTTGATTAACTTGGCTCGTAGGCTCTTGTTTATAGTGGAAACAGAAGGTAAGTCATTAATATTACATATTCCTGCACAAAAAGTTGCTCTCACATTTCAGCAGCATATATGCTTGGATTTTGTATATGCTAGGCTTTGAAGATTTGTTTTTTATAATAAATGGGTACCAGTGAATGTTCAAATCGAATAATGAAATCAAGAATCCAAAAATAAAGTCATCAATGACCTCTACGTGTTCATGCTTGAGGTGGTTTGACTGTAAATTCCAATTTGATCACATGGAATAAAAGCTACAGGTTTGTTATCCAGTGTCTAAATATTATAACATTAGTAAAATGCTAATTAGTTTTTACTTTAATCATTCTAAAAATTGCTATTATTGAACAGTTTGAAATTTATTGACAATCATATAATTTTATTCATCACGTACAAACAAAAAATACAAATTTTTACCTGTGATGGATCTTGCCATGCTAAGACATCGTCACCTTGATTGGATTCCAAACTAAACGATGAACCAAAACATTTCAAGTCAGTCTTGAAATACTAACTAAATGATAAATAAACAAATTGAGATGGTTTTCTTTTAGTTATGTACCTTATTATGTCATCCAGTAGGCTGTCAACCTGTCAATGAAGCAAATGTAATGAGAACTTTTTCCTGGCAAGTGATGATGATATTACTCAGACCAGGTACATGTACTGTAATAGGCATATATGATGCAGTCCAAAAATGCTAACATTTTGTTCCTAAATGGCTATATGAATTATATTATATTATTTCATTTCAGATTTTATGGTATGATGATGTACGTGACAAAAAAATAAAACAGTTGTGACACGAGGTTCAATATAACATGATGTTATACAAGTGGACCACTGGAGCACATGGACGTGAGTGTGCCTCATGCAATATTGCCACTCATGCATGATCATCCAAATTAAATACTTGCTAGAATGTCATACACTGCTTATAATAACATGGAATCTAGAACAAGCAAATTTACGATACTCCAGTTTCAAATTCTCTGTTCTACAGAGTTAGCATTGACTTTGTATGGAATTACTTTAAATATTCATGTGTTCCAGTGAAGTTCAGTGGAGTTTCAAAGTGTTTCTATCGTTGAAGTTGTGCATTTTTTACTTTACTGGTGGTATTAATTGTGAATATTTGGACAATAAAAAGCAGTTTTTCACCTAATTTTGAAAAAGGTCTATTGCATAAAATGTTTATGTTTTAAAAATTCTAACGGGGAGTGTTGTGAGTTTGACAGATAAAAGCATTAACAAAAGTTAAAACATGCTTTTCTAGGTCACTGAGAATGAAACGCACCATAATCTTTATTATTATTTTAAACCTAAAATTTAACAAATACTTCTCATTGACTTACATGTACCTCAGAGTTGCCCATACCGTCAGGACTCGTCACAGACATAGGACTCGGTGGAGGCTTCATTCTTTTTGCTCCCAAGCTTGCGATAGCTTGTTGGTTTATAGCATTTAAGGTTGGTTGGCTATTTGAGATATTGTTCGTTGTTGTATTTTCCAAAAGGTGGTTTGGTAACGAAAGAGTTCCATGTGTTTCCAAATATTGTTTTACTTGTCTCTCTCGTTGTTGGTTTACATAATAACGAGTAGGGTTTTCTAGCTTTGTTTTGACCTAAAAGAAGAGAGAATATTTTTAAAGTTAGAAAACTCGTAAACAATTCTATAAAATACTGTATCCTTCTTATTTCACATCATAATAAAGGGGAGTCATTGTAGAGTCTCTCTGGCAAAAGACTAATGTTTATGGAAATGCACAGTCGCTACCACTACATTTAATAAAAGCACACACCATGCAATATTATTAATTATTGACATATTTTATTGAAATAACACTGTTTTTAAATTCTGACATGATTTCTTTGAATTAAGTTCAAATCTTGTTTGTAACATTTAGGAATAATTAATTTAAAAAAGATAAAGATAAAATAACATTTTATTATAGAAATCTGTAGACACAAAGTTTATTTATATTATATCAAAAATATTTGTAAAAAAAATCAGATCATTAAGTTAACCAAGTTACAGATTAATATTAATTAATTATTATTTTCATTGAAAACGAGTTTGATTAAAAATAAATAACACATCTACACTAAATTTAGAATTAAAATATAATCTTATTATTATAATATACAAATAATGTCAGGTAAAGTTTAGGGATAGAAATAGACAACAAGGTTACTTGGAATAATTGCACATGGAAAAACATCAGACAAAATCCGATAAAATTTAAAGGAATTAAAACATATTTAAAAATATACAATTATAAAAATAACTTACCTGTAATACACTTGTGGGTACTTCATGTGGCAAGCTTGAAGAGGGAGCAGAACTAACACCCATGCTAGACGGTATAGATATGCTCTGAGATTCTTGACTTGTTTGTGCTACTGCTTGATTCAATTTCTTTTCCTGTTGTTCAAGTTGCTCGAGGTGTTGTTTTTGTAGCTGTTGTTTAAATACTGTTCTTGTCATTGGAGATGCCATGGTTGGTGTAGGTGTATAGGTAGTCTGTGCTACACTTCCAGTACTTAACAGCAGACCCAACACAGAACCTTCCTGAACACTGTGACAAACATAAGGATTAGTTTGGCTGAATTTAAATGAACTTGATAAAGCTCCATTATTGTAGTAGCGCAACTGTGGCTCTCTAGACTTTGTCATCTTAAAATTTCAAAACAAAATTAAGACTTCAAGAATGTGAGATGTTGTTTCTCTAACTCTTGGGGATAAAACTGAAATCCAACTCAAATCCATTGATATACACTGAAATTAAGCCAAGCAAATCAAAGGGCACAAGTCCTGACAAGCCATATATGTCATTAGGGAGGAAAATGTACTTTGAAACCACTTCCTCTTTGATATGTCACACAACGGTTGGTTCCTTATATGGATATTGATTTTAACACACCTTGTGACATCGATGTCACACCCAGATAGCCATCAATATAATATAAATGATAATAAAGTGCTGTACAGCGAACTACTATTATAATCAGTTTCCTGTTAATCTTAGAATTTTGGCTAAACAATTCAAGGAGGAGAAAATACATTAATTTATTCTTTTCTCTTTGCAGAGGTAGAAAAACTAAAGGACCTAAATTGCTTTCTTTTCTTTAAATCTGTCTTTCTTTGCTTATACATGTATATCACACATGTACAATTTGTTTACAATTCTATTATATTGCACTAAAAATGATGACAATTTGCCAAGTTAAAAAGAAGAGTCAGACAACATCAAAGGTTATCTTAACTTAGGATCAAAATTCTGCATGATGTAGCATCAATCCTGCCGAACTCTTGATTTCATGATGCAATCGTTTTTTGAAATCTATTTTTAACGAACTATATAGAGTTACAGGGGGAATCACCTTCAAGGCTAGATACGTTCAAATATCTATACATTCAGAATATATTTTTCCAAAGCATGCAAGTAAGAAATTGTAGATTTTGATTATGACCTTGAATAATCAAAACTTTAAAATAAGAAAACGATTCTTACTTCAACTTAAATATTAAAAAGATGGTGAAAATTCAAAAACTATTTTCAAAAGTGCCCAATAACATGTTTCTAATTTTAGAAAATAATGAAAAAATTTTGATCACAAGACTTTGAAGTGATAACATCGCCTTAGTAAACAACAAATAAACAATAGAACCTTTACAGTTGGCTGAGTTCTGTATTAGCTTTTGCAGTTCAAGCTGTGTTGAAGCTTTCTAGTAAAGAATTTATATGTGCATAAAAATCAACCAGAAGAGTATGCATGAAATTCATACTGGGGAAGACTTATTGAACCATTTTGTTCATTCTGTCTTTCATTTTCTCCTAGAAAAGTAAACGACACTTGAAAAAAAAACAAAAAAACTGGTTAAATGAAAATAAAATATATGAACATTTGGAATTCAATGATTACAGCTATAGATGTATGTAGGTATTAAAACCGTATTGACTTTATTCTAAATTTCAATAGTCCAGGTTTTATCGTCTGTGCTCTCTTTATCATTGCTATGAATAGCTTCTAGAAAAGCACAAATACGAACATTATAATGTAAACGTGTGTGGCTAAGTCTGCAAGCTGGAAAGGAGCCAAGTAGAACAGTTAATGATCAAGAAACAATAAATTTGAATGAGTTATGTTGTAATAAAGGTTATGAATAAAAACCCTGAAGTGATGTATTAACTTTGCATCACGAAAGACGAACAGGCAAAACAAAAGATGATTTTTCAACAAACATTTCCCTAATGAGCTAAGCTCTTCGCGAGTAATACGATCAGGTTATGGATAAAACATGTATAGGCTCGTTTCTTTTTATTAAGTGCCGAAAAATTTATTCATGGACGTCATACCAGGCAAGGGTTTCGTTTCTGTTTTCAAATTTGAAAAGAAATTACTTCCAAAACCATAATCACGTTCTAGATTATGGAAGAATTTCAGGAGGTTGTGAGATTCATTTTGAGCTTTTAAGATCTCTGACTTGAAGGTTTATTTAAGGTTTAATTCAGCAAATTTCGATCATAATCTAGCAAGGTCTTTGAAGGTTGAATTTGTTCAAACCGAATCCGGATATCCGCATCGAAGGAGTGCAACATCCTTTGCTGCTTTATTTCGTGGAAATATCTTGAAAAACTTCCAATAAATTAACAAAAATAAACCATCAGCAAGTAATATATGTACCGCAGGGTTTCAAACATTTTCTCAATAAAGGCAGAATTAGCGAGGGGAAAAGACGAAAATAAGATGAAATCACAATACACGTGTAGTGTTTTCGATGCGTGGGGGGCAGTTCCCTCGCCATGCTTTTTCGCCGCTTTTTACACTCAAATCGCTTCCGATTGCTTTGAAACTCTCACACAACATCCTCATAACACTATAGAACTGCGATCTAACAGAACTTTCACTAATAAGGAACGAGAAACGGGAAAAAACTTACCTCTCTAGTGGATGAGATTTGAGCTCGTAATAAGAACTGCTGAAGTTGTCGACTTGGAATCCTTCTTCTAAGAGATCGAAACCAAGATCTATGCCCGATTCGCACATTGGAGCTCTTCAAACACTCCCCCTTCAAAGAGTGGGGAAAATATCAAGAAAAGAATTAAAGAGACCTCAATTTTCTTCGCCAAAACACTACGAAACTCTCTTCACAAAATTCACCTTCCGAACGACCAGCCATATTTTCTTTCCTGGCAACGAACTCTGATTGGTCTCATTTACCACGTGGTTTCCGAAATAGGGGAATTACGTCAGAATAATTATTTATGTTGACAAGATGGGTGAGGGGCAGTTACCCCCTTGACCTAATATGGTTACAGATTGCGTCAGAGGTACATATAGCGCTGGGGAAGCCCCGAATGATGACACGCACATCATTTGTATGTATTTCTCGAAATTCTTGAATAAAGTTTGTGTCTAGTCAAGTGAACGCTTTCACGACTCTTTTCATTGCTACTCGCTGATTGAGACAGCAGTCACGACTGGGAAATTGGGCAATACACTTCCGGCAATCAAAATATTCAAATTAATAAAGTTATTCTCTGATTGGTGGCAGTGTTGCAGTGAAAAGAGAGGTGAGACAGTCACAAAATATTACGCATGGAAACCCACAAAGTGAAAATGGAATTAATTTGTTCAGCACTCACTTTACGCAATGAGATTTTTTTGCCTAAAGCTATAAAAGAAAAGAACTGAAAAATGAAACTTCTGCGGTTTTGTTATTGACTGTATTGACGTAAATGACGAAAATTTGTAAAATATTTAATTTCCTTTTAATGTTTTTTTTTTAATGAAAAGGTTAAATCCATTTCTTAATTCATTAAATTTTGACTTAAAAGAGGGTCCTGAAGGGGTAAAATGGGAGTTGGATTCAATTTTTTTTGGCTAGGAAAATGGGATGTTATGCACTGGAAATGGGATTCACAAAAAAAAAGAAGAAGAAGAAGAGAATTAGAATGAGATTTCAGCAAAATATAGGTTGGATTTGGGCAAAATGGGGGCTAGAAAATGATATATGACCCTTTTAAAAACGTCACGTTGTGAAACTGCCCACTTTGAGTTCAATAGATCATAATTATTACATTGATCGTCATTGGCCATCACCATCGTCGTCGTCGTCCTCATCATCATCATCTTTATCGTCATTATCACCATCTCGTATCGTTAATCATCATCATTATCATCATGTAATCATCATCATCATCACCATCATTATCAAAAAGCGGCGGTCACCAACACTGGGCCCCCTGTGGTCCAATCCAGCCGTTCATCCTCAGCCCTTCCTCTTATGTAATGCAACATGGCTTCCATGCAGAGATTCGTGTGTCTTGTTACTGGTGCAGCATCTGGTCTTGGTAAAGCCACAGCTCAAAGATTAATACGAAATGGTGCTAGGGTTGTCATAGCTGACCTACCTTCCAGTGAGGGGGAAGTCGTTGCTAAAGAACTTGGAGAAAATTGCACATTTTCCCCTACCGATGTTAGTAAATTTTTATCTTAAGTTTTCAAAAAGTTTTTTAACAATTTCATTAATTAAGATTTCACTACAACTAATTTTGAAATTCAATAATTTTTGAGTTAGTAATTTGACATATTGTCCATTTACAATTTTTTTTTTCATTTTTTCGTTATTTGTGTGTGTGTTGGGGGAGGGGGGTCAGAGATCATCCAGTTGGGGGTATTTTAAAAGGGTAAGTTTATCTGAAAATATTTTAGGCATACTATACCCTGATATGGTGTGTAATTTATTAGGGAGTCTAGGGTGGCATAGCCGTAGTGCACTTATTGTCACCTCTGGGGTCTCAGTGGAGTAGAGTTTGCTAGGTCTTTCCCTTGATTCATTGGATTTTCTCTTGAGTCTCTGGTTTTCCTCCCTATGCAAACATAACCACATCAATTCCAATTTTATTTGTGAGTAAACTATGCCTTGACTTTGATTATTCCAGAGATTGTTTTAGGGTTCAATCTGTGAGTTAGCCATGCCTTGACTTTGACCAGCCTAGCAGTTGTTTGAGGGTACAATCTGTGAGTTAGCCATGCCCTGACTTTGATCAGCCTAGAGGTTGTTTGAGGGTACGATCTGTGAGTTAGCCATGCCCTGACTTTGATCAGCCTAGAGGTTGTTTGAGGGTACAATCTGTGAGTTAGCCATGCCCTGACTTTGATCAGTCTAGAGGTTGTTTGAGGGTACAATCTGTGAGTTAGCCATGCCCTGACTTTGATAAGTCTAGAGGTTGTTTTGGCATACCAATAAAATGTGAAGATATACACAGTATTTATTCTAGTTATATTTGCTTATTTTAACCATTTTTATAGGTTACCTCAGAGGCAGATGTCCAAAACACAATTAAGGTGGCTAATGATAAGTATGGTCCATTGAATGCTGCCGTTAACTGTGCAGGTATTGGCATAGCTGTCAAAGTGTTATCCAAGGCTGGTGAAGCACATCCTCTTGATCAGTTTGAAAAAGTCATAAAGGTAAATATAGATTTGTTGCTCAAAAAATATCCACACTTCTCAAATATAGGAGAGGAGTTTGCAGAGGTATGGAGGGTCAGAGGAGGGTCTGAGGAGGGTACACCTCCATACCCAACCCATACAAGCTCAAAGTGACAAAGAACTGTAAACTCTAAGGGCTTGGGTGGGAATTACTTTCTAGTATTTTCTTTCCATTACTTTATATGGTTCTGTCTGGGATTATGCTTTACTTTCCATGAAGGGCATGGATATTTTAATGGAACATAAATGTAACTTAAGCAAGGTTAAACTTCAGGCTAGTTGGTCAGCGGTCTTGATACTGTTGCAGGGAATATACTTGCAGGGGCCAAATATTTGGCTTGTTTTTCTTATCACTTGCATTAATTTTGCTTGCTTGTTTGTGCTGGGCTTTGCTTGGTTGAGCAACTCTGTTGGATATTTTATGGAACCACATACTCTAGAATCTTTTGTTTGACTGTGACTCCCTTCTGAAAGTACTCAAAGTGTGTTCTTCATTTTGACCTCCAGGTGAATACCACAGGAAGTTTCAATGTAATAAGGCTGGTTGCAGAACAGATGGCAAAAAATGAACCCACTGAGGGTGGTGAAAGGGGTGTAATTGTCAACACTGCTAGTGTTGCAGCTTTTGATGGGCAGATGGGCCAGGCAGCATACTCTGCATCTAAGGGGGGTATAGTTGGTATGACTTTGCCGATTGCAAGAGATTTAGCAAGGCATGGAATAAGGGTGAATACTATTGCACCAGGTATGTAAAATAGTCATAATCTCCATCATGTATCATCATCATCATGTATCATCATCATCATCATTATCATCATGTATCATCATGTATCATCATCATGTATCATGTATCATCATTTATCATCATCATGTATCATCATTTATCATCATCATGTATCATGTATCATCATCATCATGTATCATCATCATCATCATGCATCATCATCATCATGTATCATCAACATGTATCATCATCACACATCATCATCACATATCATCATCTGGAATCATTTGCATCTCATTGAACCCTCCTTTGAAACTTTACTCATTATTTATTTTTCAGGTTTGTTCTTGACACCACTGCTTCTTAGTTTACCAGAGAAAGTAAGGATAGCACTGGCTAAGACCATTCCCTTTCCCAGTCGCCTGGGGGATCCTGAAGATTATGCTCACCTTGTGCAGTGCATCATGGAAAATCCTATAATGAATGGGGAAACCATCAGGATTGACGGAGCACTAAGAATGCAGCCTTGAGTAACCTGTCTGCCCTTTTAAAAATGTATTATCCATATATTTTGCTGGACTATAGGGTATTTAATTAGGGTTTATACATGCTATGAATATACTTTGTACTTTTTTGTACAAAAAGAGATATGAATAAAATTTCAAGAACCCTGGGAAGATTTACAAAAAATGTGTTGAGATTGTTAGTATTTAAATATTTTAACTATATGGATTCTTGCAATGATATGGTAGGGCTAAAAAAAAATGGCCGGTCATTGAGGTACCATCATTGGGGTACTGTCATTGGACAATGTTTGGCCAGGATTGGAACTTGGTTAACTCCTGCCTTGCTGGTCATTTTCATCAGAAACAAGGTGTGATCAAGCTAAAACTATACTGCCTGTTATTTATGGCCCTGGATAGAAAAAATAATGAAAGAACAAAGAAAGAAATGCCAGTCAAACTGGAACTCAGATCTACATTCGAACCTTGCTTTACAGACAAACAGCTGAATATGGATGCCACCATTTTATTAAGCAGATTTCTTTTTGTCCTACTAGTTTACCTTTATTGCCTTCAGTAAAGAAGGATAATCACCAGAGAAAATTAACTGCCTCATTGAACTGTAAATGTACCTCCTAAAAACATATCCCTTCAACTCCATAGTGAAAACTAAAACAATTTTTTATCCAGTTTAAAATGAACACTATGTATATTTTGAATAGAAATATGGATTTTCATGTGCACTGGTTGAGATACACTTATGGTGGGACTCCGATAATCATGGCCACCTTGAATGTGAGAACCAATAAAGTTGTAGAATGAAAACAATACATGTATTTCAAATTTGGGTCGCTGGAGCAGGAAAACAGCAGAAAACGATAGCCTTTTAACATACCTCTTTATTCTCACAAGAAAATGACCATTTTTGCTTATAGATAACATCAGGGTTAAAATACCATTCATGCAGACTAGGTTTCAGATTGGCTTGCCATTGTTGAATCAACCTCTTGTTATTTCCTTAAGGGACTAGCCATTATTTATGGAGGGGGGGGGGTCTGTGCAAATAGGGGTGGGTCAGTATATTTTATGCATAGGTTTAAGCAAAAATCAGCAAAAATCATGCTTAAAAAGAAGGGGGGTCAGCAAAAATCAAGCATAGCATATTTCATAATGCACCAGCCTCCCCCCTTTCGATAAATAATGACCAGTCCCTAACTTCTTCAAATTTTACAATTTGATTGGTTCTTGCTGTCGAGGTGGCCCCAGTTATTGTAGTCGCATTGTAAAAATTATTTATTAAACTTTTGATACTCAGTAGACTATTATGAGAGTCTTGACAAGCTTTCGATTCTCACTACATGACATGATCAGAATTCTAGTTAGAATCAAGAGCTTGTCAAGACTCAAGTAAGTGTACTGGGTATCAAAAGTTTAATGTATATTTCTTAGTTTGGAAAAGAAAGTTACAATACTCCAGTTTCTACTTTGCTGTTGCACAGGGTTAGCCTTGATTTTGTGCAGAATAATTATGTGTTCTAGTGAAGGTCCGCGTTTGTATTGTTGAAGTTTTGCATTCTTTACTTTACTGTTGGTATTTGTGAATATTTAGACACTGATTTGAGGCTAATGAATCACAGCAGTAATTTGGAACTCGAAAATGGTCTATTGAATTTAGAATTATTCCAAGTTTGCAATCCATAAACCTCTATGATTATAAAAGAAGTATTTCCTAGTTCAGTCAGTGATCAATAAGCTTGACAACTTTAGGTAGAACCCTAGTCATCCTAGGATAAACGAACAGCACCATCTAATCTTAGAACTTCTCCATTCATCATTGGGTTTTCAATGACTGCTTGAACGAGATGTGCAAATTCCTCTGGGGTTCCTGCACGGCTTGGGAAGGGAACAGTTTTTGTGATGGCAGCTCGGCCCACAGGATCTGGTCTCCCTGCAACAAACATGGGAGTTTCGAACAACCCTAAAATAAAGACAAAAAGAATTGGTATGTGATAATAAACAAAATCATTCTGCTGAATGCAAGTGAGAAGCTGTTATTTGTCTCTAATCTAATTGTTTTGTAGCGTTCAAATGACAGTTCTCACCAGGTGCAATAGTGTTGACTCTGATTCCAAACTTTGCCAAATCCCGTGCAAGAGGAAGAGTCATGGCATTGATGGCTCCTTTGGTGGCCGAATATGCCACTTTACCGCCCTGTCCCTCATAACCATGGATACTTGACACATTAATAATAACACCTCTCTCACCACCATCATTAGGTGTGTTCTTTGACATTGCCATGGCAACCAATCTTGCTACATTGAATGTCCCACTGGCATTGATCTGGTAAATAGAGATGGTTCAAAGAGATATGCTGGAAAGAGCATTTTTTTCCAGGAGCAACAAGGGCTAACCAGGACTAAATAAGACCATTTTCATTTTTCTTAACTGGGTTGCTGAATTTTGTCTGCTCTTTTTTTAATCATGTTCTGATTGGTTTGTTCAATGGTGATCTGTGATTGGGCAATTCATTAGTTAGTTGGGATTAAAAAAAAGGTTTGGTCAAAACATTTAATATTTCCTCACATATAAGGTGCACCTTAATAAGATGCATCTTATAAGTAATTAATTGATTTAATAATTTAATGTACTTGTGAGGAAGTGAGGAAATATGGTATATAATTTCTGATAACTCAAATTTTAGTGAACTGTGATTGCCTGAATTGGTTTATTGATTTTTCAGATTAGTTAATAATTGTTTTGATTGGTTCCTCCATTGGAAGACAATGATTTGCTAATTACTGCATTCTGATTGGTTCATTAGATCCCAGAGCTCCTCTGATTAGATCCACTCAATCACCAAACAGAATGCACCATTACCTTGATAGCCTTTTCAAACAAATCTAAAGAATGAAGTTCACCATCTTCTGATATTGTTGGTTTGGTAACATTGATTCCAGCACAGTTAACAGACGTATTTATTAGGCCATACTTCTCCTTGGCTGTTGATACTGCTATATCTATATCTTTCTCTGAAGTAACCTACAAAAGAAAAAGCCCATCAATTTGAGATATATATTTCAAAGCTGGGATACCTGTGTTTTTCTCTAAGACAGATAGCTCAATATACTGCTGTAATAGGACTTTTAATTTAAAAAAAAAATATCATAAAAAGGTTTCTTAACATCTTTAAGAATGTATGGAAACTTCCATCTGGTGTTTGTTACTAAACTGCGCGGATTTAGGTCATGAAGTATATTGGTTTACGATACTAGATCAGGATTAGTATCAGGATATTGCTATTGTTATTACCAATAAACATGCGCATATTTCACAGCTTGAAGCACAATAATAAAACAAAAAACAAAAAAGACACTATAATTAATACTTTAAATAAAAGTGTTACAGAATTATAACCAACGTTAACACCCTTACTTACATCAGCTTTAACAAACGTGCAGTTAGCGCCAAGTTCTTCAGCGATGTGTTCTCCATCATCGCTGGCCAAATCAGCAATCACAACTCTGGCTCCTTGGTTCAGAAGTCTCCTAGCAGTAGCTAGACCAAGACCAGAAGCACCTCCAGTGACGAGGCAAACCACGTCTTTGAGAAGCATATTCCTTGAAATAGTAGCGGGAGAAATGCTGCTAACAAAGGACTACTATTTGATTTGAATTGCGTGACTAAAGCTCCACACGTGACAAGAGAAAATGCGTTAAAGAGAAAAAATCTTTTTTGAAAGGGATATATTTTTTAGAAACTAAAATTCCAGCCTCCATAAAAAGTGCGACATGCGATATATCACATAAAATTTAGATAAAATATTGGATTAATATTGGGTTGCGTGACAAAACAAAATCTACCTACCACTCCCCACTGAGTTTTTATTCCACCAACAAAATTTGTAGCCATAAGTTTAGAATAGCGATGGAAAATTAAATGAAAAATATGCTAGCTCTTTTGTTTATGGGAAGGCTTTAAAAAGTACGATTTTTTAAATTAGTCTATTGAAAAAAGGAGTACTGGATAGAACAAATTCGACGCACCCTCCCCCACTGGAGTGTTGAATTCCCACGTGAAACACTGCAAACATGGCGGCACAGTGAAAGTCTTTCAAAGTGTTTCTTATCTTTTATCAACATTTTCACGATAGAAAAGACTTCAAAAACTCTTTTGATTAGGCGGATAGTTTGTTAAGATAAAGATGAGTTTCATTCCAGCTGGTTTTGAGGATTCTGACGACGATGACTTTGATTTTGACGAAAGCGATTTTTCCGAGTTCACCCGCAAGCAAACCCGCATTGAAACTGAAAAACCTCTTCAAAGAAACCAAAACCACACAGCTGGTCCTTCAGCAGTGCAGCCTTCAGTAGGGAGGGGAAGAGGTGTATTCCGTGAGTCTGGACAGCATACGAGGTCCAGAGGCGGTTTTGGTATGCCACCATCTGCGTCAACTGCACGACAACACACAAGGTTAGTAGGATTTTACTCTCCTCTTCAAAGCCAGATTTTTTTACTATAACACGATGATTGTCTGTGTTTATGTGTCTCTTCCTATAGTCCAAGCTCTCACTTTCCAAAGACTAGTCATAAAAGCCCAATAAAACCAAGAGATTCGGGTCCAAATCCTATACTACTGGATGACATGAAAAATGCAGCTGTCAAAGGCAACAAGGTTGGAGTAGTGAAGCTTTTGGATCAAGGTAATGTCGCCTTCCTGTTGTACGCTGTGCCTTTTTATGGGAATAGATTTGAGGTGTGGTTTTTATTTTGTTTTTAGGTATTGGTGTGGATACCATTCTGCGGTCAGGATGGACAGCATTGTTACATGCTGCAAATGCAGGCGCAGATGATGTTGTGGAGTTGTTGCTGAAGAAAGGTGCAAATGCCAACTTCCAGAAAGGTTAGATATTTTGTTTAGAGAAGATACTCGAAAATCTCTCATCCATCCATCCATCTATCCACTTATTAACTAATCTGACAATTAATGTTTTTATTCATCCATCCATCCATCCATCCATCCATCCATCCATTCATCCATCCACCCACCCATCCATCCATCCACCCACCCACCCACCCATCCACCCACCCATCCATCCATCCATCCATCCATCCATCCATCCATCCATCCATCCATCCATCCATCCATCCATCCATCCATCCATCCATCCCAACTCTTCTATCCATTCATAAATTTTTCCATTCATTCATGTCTATTTATCTACCTATCTACTCAGCTATCCATATTACGCTCATCCATTTACAAGTCATCCCTCCATCTATTATTTAAACTATCATCTGAATTCCATCCAACATTTCCTATGATATAGATATGTATACAGTATTAATGGCGGCATGTGATGCAGACTCAGTTGCTGATGAAGATAAAGTTTTGCATTGTGTTGAGATGTTACTTGAGCATGGAGCCAAGATTGGTTTTTATGACAGGTAACTTGAATGCCCAGTAAAATATCCTAAAACTGTTTTCCTTCAAGCAATACAGCTTCTAGATATAACAGGGTGTGGATGGGTATTTGCGGGATGTAGGAAATGGATAAAACATAGTTCTGGATCCAGGAAACTAGAAGAAAATCTTACAAAATTCAGGATATTGGTATAGGCCATGACTCAGGAATAGCCAAATTCAATGTCCGGGATGCAGGATTTTGATCTTGATTTTCAGGGGAAAACATAAAAACATTAATGAGTAAAACAAAAAGTCAAACGCCTTTGAATATGTTGAATTGGGTCATTGCTTGAGATTTTCGCAGGATGCAGGATTTCGACAAAAGATAACTTGTGATTCGGGAAGTGGACCCCCCACTTCCATGAGACCCAGATATAAGGGTATATTTGGGTTTCCATAACCCGAAAGGTTTCTACATGTAGCTGCCTTTCCATCAAAGCTTGTGGATATTGAAAATGAGTAGAAACATCAATAATAGGCCCTTTGCAGTTAACGGTCACGTGTCTGTACTGGTGAGCAAATGTTTTTATTTTATTTTAAATTGGTGATTCTTTTTAGCTACTTGTAAAGAACTGAATGAAATGATGTGTAACCAGTGTGTTACGAGATGCAGCTTTATTACGATCTCTCGAAACAGGTTGTAGAAATTTTGTTTGCTCACCAGTATATTTCACCCATGGGAATCAAGATGTTCATTCATTTGCTCTCAGTGAATTAATCAGCACTTGATTACTGAGCTGCAAAGGGCCTATATTATGATTCAGCATTGTACTTGTAATAGAAAATGTAATAGGATGTTTGCATGATGGCGTCATTTGACCTCTACTACCAGACTCCCTTGCACACTTTCTTTTGTTCTGTTAATTAGCTTCAATTGTCTCTCTAATTTTATGAGAAAATACAAGTTGAAATAAGAAAGAAAATTTGTGAAGCATTATAGTAGTGAGAGTCAAATGAAGTCATCATGCAAACGTCTTATTGGTAATTATTATAACTCAGTACAATACATGATGTACAGTGTGCCTAAAGCCTCATCACCAAACATGGTATATTGTTCAATGATCAGCATATTTATTTCACAACAGTTGTTCTCTTTTTCATTGGTAGACACAGGATGTCACCTCTGATGTACGCAGCTCGTCAAGGAAGAGTCGCTGTTTGTGAGAGACTTTTAGAGAAAGGGGCTCAAATAAACAAGACAGATGGCCGAGGATGGACAGTATGTAGCACTGTGTAGATGTGGGAAAATTATGAAGTAGTAGGGAGGGTCTGAGGAAGGTATAATGTGCAGTGAATATCCATACCTCACCCCTACGCAGAGAGGGATTGGAATTTCCTCAGGGTGGGACTACTCATTATCGCAATGCCATGTTATATATAAAGAATGTTAAGAAATGCTGATGCTCTAATTGCAGGCATTATCATGGGCAGCAAGTAGAGGGCATGGTAGACTGATACGAGTTTTACTAGACCACAAGGCTGATCCTAAGCTATATTCACTAGACGGCCAGGCACCAAGTGACATTGCGTATTCAAGTGGATACCCTATTGTAAGTATTATTATATTATACTGTCATATATAAAATAACTGTTATAAATGTAGCATTCTAATTGGTTGGGAGGTAGTGCGTTATGAGAGCACACACCATGCGTGCGCACTTTCAGTTGCATCAATCCTATCACGGTTAGACTATATAAAGGAATCTTGAATTCTGTTTGGTCTAGCTCAGATACATTAGATTAGACTGAATCTGAATGTAATGTATTTGAAATTTGATTAAATAAAAAATAAAAATAAAATAACGATTATTGTAATTTGTATTTTATAAAAGAAATAAAAAACTTGCTTGCTGCGTGCTGTGTGGAGTTATGGAGCACTTGGGGATTGGCAGAATACTTGAGAAGTGTCGAGAAGCACTCCCCTACGCATCTTTCTACCTCTCATGTTCTGCCAACCCCCCCCCCCCCCATGCTTTATAACTGCACACAGCACACATGCTTGTTTACTATTTCTTCATTATAGATTCAGTTGATTGATAAGAAATCTAAACAAACAAACTTCACTTTTACTGAACCTTAAACAACCCCTGAGCTAATCAAACAGGGATAACACAGATTTAATTGGAATTAGGTTATGTTTTTAGAAGGAGGATGACTGGAGAACCTAAAGTATTTAAAAACACTCAGATTAGTAAGGCAGGGAGAGACCTCTTAAAACAAACTCTCCTCATATTCATTGCCAAGTCCAGGAATCAAACCCCAGACAGCTAACAACTAGCCACCCTCATTTTCCTGGCACTCCTGGTAAAACCTTTGTGTTGGTCATCCTCCCTTCTAAAATTCCTTGATTCACCCCTGGGCCTGGTTGTATGAAGCCTGGATTGCGCTATCCGACAGATAAATCTTATCCAGTGGATAAATTTATTGTATAATGGCATCGACTTATCCACTGGATAAGGATTTATCTGCCAGATAGCACTATCCTGGCTTCATACAACTGGGCCCTGATGCGCTATACTATTCCTACACCACCACTGATTATTCACCCAAGAAGTGAACTGAATATCATTTTTTACGTGTTTTTAATCAATGTGTTTACGTACTGTGTGTTTGGGGTTTGTTTCTAGATTGCAGGTATACTAGAGGCTACAGCATCTGGTACTCTTGGAGCAAGAGCTGAATTGATGTTGTTGAGGTGTGGACCATGATAGTTTTCAAAATATATTTTGGGGGGAATATTGAAAAGGATATTTTTGAAATCATGTTGGAAAAAAACTTAGAAGAAACTGCAAAATTTAAATTTCATTTTGTTAAAATGAGCATGCAGGTCCAGCCTAAGCTAAAGGTTAGAGCATATTTTATATGCCTGTAGAAGATCATAACGGGTCAATGTCCAAGAATTTCTATTGGAATAGCAGGGATTCCTCAGTGGACTACTTAGACGATATGGCAGCCATCTTGCCAGGGGGCAAAACAAAATGAAGATGACGTAACAACATGACTGTACTGTGTGCTATCGATACTGTTTCACACATACATAATAAATGTTCCATGAATGCTATATAAAATAAAACATATTGTTCCTTATTATAATATCTTCCCTCCTGTTTTTTTATTAAGTGGAGAAGCTGATAAAGCAACAGATGCAAGGTAAAAGTTGATCCATTTTTAGCTGATCTTCCCAACACTTTCCTGGCACTTTCCCCTCACGCACTCACAACTGTATGCATCCATATGTTTAATCCCTCAACTTATCAACCACTTACCAACCACTTATTTATCACTTACCAACATGTTACCATACTGTCACATACTCATGACAACTATAGAAACTATAACTAGAGAACATCCATTTTTTAAACGAATTCCTTGATAAACCAACTCCTCTCAGATTACAGGACCTTCTTTTAGGGCCACAACCTCTCAGAGCTGGGCATTAATCATATATTCATGAGAATTTTTTTTTAGTTTTAAAAAAAATTATTTTCTCTTAGTGCATCCCTAGAGACTTATGGTGGATTAGAAGTACTTTTGTGTGGCATTGAGTTAGGACACCTGGTTCCAAAATTTAAGGTAAATTTAAGGTCCATTCTACTTAAGTCCACTATGATATCAAGGTAAGCTATAATGTTATGTCTGGATGTTTACTACCATCCATTCTACTGAAGTCTACTATGATATCAAGGTAAGCTATAATGTTATGTCTGGATGTTAACTACCATCCATTCTACTGAAGTCTACTATGATATCAAGGTAAGCTATAATGTTATGTCTGGATGTTAACTACCATCCATTCTACTGAAGTCCACTATGATATCAAGGTAAGCTATAGTGTTATGTCTGGATGTTTACTTCCATCCGTTCTACTGAAGTCTACTATGATATCAAGTTGACTCTTCAACCATGGTACCTTAAATCTTCAAATTTCTTTGAAATTCTTTAGGAACATAAAATCACTTTTGAAAGCTTTGCAAAAATGACAGAAAAAGATCTTGACCAAGTGAGTTGGATTGATGCTAATATGCTAATATGATCATGTATCATCATCATCATGTATCATTATCATCATGTATCACCATCATGTATGATCATGTATTATCATCATGTATCATCATCATACATCATGTATTATCATCATGGATCATCATGTATCATCATGTATCATCATCACCTATCATCATCTATCATCATCATGTATCATCATGGATCATTGTCATCATGTGTCATTGCCATCATCTATCATCATCATCTATCATCATCATCTATCATCATAAATTTTTTTTTCTATCATCATCATGTATCATCATCATGTATCATCATCACCTATCATCATCATGTACCATCATCATGTATCATCATCAATTATCATCATCATGTATCATCATGTGAAATAAATGTCATGTACACTTTATATTCCTTTAATGCCCATCAATTAAACTATCATAACCATCAACCCTTAATCTCAACCCAGTTAGAGATAACACAAGTAGGAGTTCGACAAAAGATTCTAGATGCCATACGAGACATCCATGTGAAAGAATGGGACACATCCTCTCTCCAACAACAGAAAAACCTGTTGAGGTAATAAACTACTACCAAAATCATATAATTAATAGTTCTTATAACATCGCCATGATATATGTGTGCTCTGATTGGTTAATTAGCATGCGCGACCATGCATCCAGAAATCAATGGTGCACGCTGACATGATTGAGTAGCATGCTCCGTGTAATGGAGATTAAAAAATAATTGAATTGAATTTTTTCTCGATTAACAAAGATCTTTTAATGGTTTTTCTCAATTAAAGTTTTTTTTAAAATGGTTGGTTGCTTAAGCACTCAAAAAGCTAGAGTTGCACTTGGCTATGCCTCATACGACTCTTACGCTTCCTTTGTGCTTAGCAACCTCCTGTGTGCACCCAAAGCTTGATGGAAGCATGCTAATCAATGACCAATCCTTTATTTTTGCTGGCATAATTGATGCCATTTTGATGCAAAGCTCTTTTGAATGAGAACAAAAATTTGACAATAAAACATTGGTACTAAATGCTTATGGAACCTGACTCCAATGCAAAGATTTTGTCAAAAAATTATCAGTACTATATGTTTCCTGCTCATGTGAAAGCTACCTTGGAAAACCATTTCAGTGTTACAGGATGTCATACTGTATAAATAATGTAAGTCCAGGATTGGATCCGGGAATTTTAAAAGGGGGTTGACAATTTAAAAGGTTTTACCAGGAGTTCGGGGAAAGGGGGATAACCGTTACTAATGATATACTTGAGAAAAATGAGCGGAAGGGGGGTGACTAGTCACCCCTTATACCACCCCTGGATCCACCCCTGGATCCACCCCTGGATCCACCCCTGAAGTGAATACCACATGTTTTCACCAATTACTTGTGATGCGAAAGCACTAGAACAACTAGACACTTAAATAAAAAAAAGTGATTTAATATCTTGCAGATCCATGATTATTTAGGTGCTGTCTTCCACTAACATTCCAGGCCTTCAATCTTCATGTGTATTTTTCTAAAATGCCTGTTTGTTCTTTGTTGCAGTGCTCCAGAGGTAACATCAGTCATAGCAAACATCAACAAACACTTGACAGTTATCCATAGTAGTATAGTGTATGCAACAAAACAACTGGATGAGGTTGTTAATCCTACAGAGTTTGTCCAGGTTTGTGAGGAGAGATTAGAGGTCACATAGTCTGTTGGTTATGTGTGGGGACACTATTTTGTGGTAACCTTCAGTCTAATCTTTTTATTCTAATTGTATAGGGGAAATTTCCTGGGGGGGGGGGGGGGTTTCTTGCCCATTTAGGATAGGGATGTGCCGCTGAGCCCACTGAACCCTGACCCTGTTCCAGAGTAAAATCGCTGAAATTCATACCCTGTTCCAGAGTAAGATCGCTGAAAATCATAACCTAGTATTCCGGTATTGTGAAAATGGGTACCCTGTTCCAGAGAGGAGAGAGCGTGATTTCATATACCCAGTCGCAGAGCAAGCACGATTTTATATACCCTGTTACAGAGTAGAATCGCTGAAAACCATACCATGTTTGGCGGCATGTATCCGTATAGCAAATATGAGGGAGTACCCCCCATTGTGTTTGGGATTAGTAATGACATCATTGCTTCATTTGTCTTATGATAGGATGTATCGGAAGTGGAAGGTCTGTCATTCTTTGCCAAAGAAGCACTCAAGACCTCAGAAGACCTTCATGAAGATATATTGGGCTTACAAAGAAAGTGTACAGAGGTTAGAATGAAACTTTAAAAAGCACACTGACCATCTAAGCCAATCTTGTGTGTGAGGTCACTGAGCATCAAACCTCTTGCACACTAACCATCTAAGCCAATCTTGTGTGTGAGGTCACTGAGCATCAAACCTCTTGCTTAGCAGGTAGCATGATGACTAACCAAGCCATATTTGTTGCTTAAAACAAGTGTGTGAGGTCACTGAGGATCAAACTATGGACCTCTTGTTTAGCAGGCAGCACACCAACTAACCAAGCCACACTTGCTCCTTAAAACAAGTGTGTGAGGTCACTGAGAATCAAACTATGGACCTCTTGCTTAGCAGGCAGAACACTAACTAACCAAACCCCACTTGCTCCTTAAAACAAGTGTGTGAGGTCACTGAGGATCAAACTATGGACCTCTTGCTTAGCAGGCCGTACACAAACCAACCAAACCCCACTTGCTCCATAAAACAAGTGTGTAAGGTCACTAAGAATCAAACTATGGACCTCTTGCTTAGCAGGCAGTACACTGACCAGAGCACAAGTATTTAATCTTAAAGCAATCTTTTTAAATGCAATCATTACTTTGCAGTTAATGTCGCAAACAGGACACCTCTCAGCAGACCTCATTTCTTCTGAACCACACCCACCAGCCTCAACATCAAAAGGAGGGTTAATCGTCATTGGAATTGCTGCAGTGACGTTAGGAATAATTTATGCCAAGAAGAGTGGTATGCTAACATGACCCCTCCCTTCCTTCTGGCTTTGATTGACAGGTGATGTAATGATATAATGATAGCAATTGATTATCGTTAAGAAGATACAGAAATGTGGCTGCTTCTGCTTTATATTGAAGGACGCCTGCAAAGGAGGCTGCTTCTACTATACCTTCCTTTACAGGCGCCTTTAGGACGGCCCCAGAAGGACGTCTGAAAAGGAGGCTACTTCTGCTCGTTAGCAGGAATCTGTTACGTTAAAAGTATAGAAAAATATAGCTCTTTAGCTTGGATATGATATTTCTCATTTGAGACCTTAATGTCATCCCCAGAGTATCATTTCTTTGTTTAACGGCTGCACATAAGAAGACACATGAATATGGATACAACTCAAACAAAGAATTTTATCCTCAAGAGAATGACACGTGGTCAGAAATGGGAAAACATTACGCCAAAGATAAAGAGGTCTATTTGCTTTGCATCCTTTGCTTCCTCTTTACCTTTTCAGCCCCTTCCACAAGTGAATACACAAATATTTCGACTATTATCTATTTAAAGGAACGAATATCTAGCAGTAACCGATATCGGTCAATCCTCGTTAAGTTTATTAATGTACATTTGATAAATAAATTCCTTTCTCTCGCACTGTTTTATTTACCGAGTGATGATAAATAGACCTTCAGCGATTCCAATATTTCCGATTCTGATATTGTTCGTTACGTGTTATTCGTCGTGTTTATTTGGGAATGAGGTCATCGATCGCGCGGCCTCGCTCCAGTCTCATCTCCATTTCCACCAGTAGGTTTACTCCATCAATGACTTTCTGAACCAGCTGGACCTGATGATGGAGAGATATCCGTTAATACTGAATACAGTTGATTCTCTTAGACCTCGTCCACACGTATCCGGAAATTTGTGTATCCGCAATTTTTTTTTTGCGGATACGGGTTGCGTCCACACGTGTCCGGAAATTTTCGAATACGCTCCGAATACGGATACGTGTGGACGGTTGTATCCGCAAATTTTCGAATACGCTGACGTAAACACAATTTTGCGCATGTTCAATAAGAAAAGCTATCCGTCAAAGGGATAAGCGTGCATCAGGGCGGATCAAGAAATTTCCGGATACGTGTGGACAGTGAAACGATTCGAATACGATTCGAATACGCTGCGTGTGGACGCGAACAATTTTTGCGGATACAAAAATTTCCGGATACGTGTGGACGGGGCCTTAGAGGGCGGACTGATACTCGATGCCATACTGGATGGATGGGACATTCCTTGTGCAGTCCGATTCTCTGGACTCAGCATCTCGTGTGAGTAGAGTTTGTTAGTTCTGTCCCTTGATTCGAGAGTTTTTCTCTGGATTCTCCGATTTTTCTCTCACCACAAAACATAACACGCTAAGTTCCAACTCGAGATGTGATTTGATACGTGCCGTGACTGTCACGCTCTTGCAACTTGTCTCTCAACATTTTTTGCAATGCTCCATGCAATTTGTGTCACAACGCCGCTGCGAGACAAGTTGCAGAGAAAATTGCTCCGTGTAATCGCGCCTTAAATCGAGGGGGTATAGAGGGCAATAGCAGTCGCTTACCTCTGAGTACCCCAGTCGATCGGAGTTAGAGATATCAAAGATTCCTCCTTCAGCCGCTGTGTCTACCCCACCTGAAGATACGACAAGATTCTTTTTACGTTAAAAGAATTTCAAAAGAAAACCAATATGCTAGATATTGATGTATTTAGTTCAGTTGGGTTACCTGTGCCTCGTTTTTGAAGCCGAAGGGTTTCGAGAATATTAGGAAAATCCTTGTGCTGAAACAAAAAAAGATTTTACGTTTTTGTTACTTTGTGATAGTGATAAATTGCAGTAAAACGTTGGTGCGCGCTACTTTATTTCGATATGAGATTTAATCTGTCCTTCATTCTGTTTCATTTACTTATTTAGAAAATTTGCCTTTTCCATAAGAGGAAACGTGAAGTCCGCTTCTCTTCTGTGCGATTAATTTGCGCGCGTTCGCTCGACGTGGCTTGGCGCAAAATCTTACAATTTGTCTTCGCGACGAAATAGTTTTGGTGGACGTCAATCAAAGTGTTTCCATGACAATGTCTAAAAACAAAAAAATTTTAATGGCTCGTGCCGATGCAATGTCATAGTGGAAACGCCTTGATTGACGATGACCAAAACCTGCGTATTTCGTTGAGATGGCGATTCTGCGCGTACAATTGATTAAGAAATACTGTAATAATATATGTGATCAAACAATGGGCCGATAAAATAACACAGTCAGCTGTAGCGCGCGCGCAAGTAATTCTGTCCCGAATTAGAAAAAAATGCGCTTTGTTATTAGCCAATCAGAAGTCAGGAATTGTGCCCTGTATGAGATAATACTTCGTACTTTGCCCAGTAGAGGTAGTTTGACGTGCACTCCTGCCCTGAGTCCTGTGCCGAGGTTACTAGGGCATGTCAGGATGTATCCAAGGTGATTGTTCCACATGTACTGTCGATTTTTCTTCTCCATCAACTTTTCTACCTTGAAAATCACAGACAAAGAATGTTAGTGGTTAACAGATGTGCTAGCAGTTTTCTACTAAGTGCATCTTGGACTCGGTAATTCCGAGGAATCTTAAAATTCAAACTTTTGTAGAAAAGAAAAAGAAAAGTAGAAGAGGGAGAAAAGACAAAATTCAGGATTGAAATAACGTTTTTGTATTACTTCCGCTCTGGCAAGATTTGGAAAACTCCGAATCGTCTCAGAATCACTGGTTGCTCCACTAATCACAGCGTTTGAAACTATATTCAAGGCTAAAATTATACTAAAAAGATATATTTACTTCATTGATCCCGTTACAGAAGCGTTCAAACACAGCTCTCATATTCCCGCCTTTTTGCATAGAGATCAAACGCGTGTGGTCTTCCTCGTTAATCCAGACAAGAAAGTTCTTGTTCTTGTTGTGCCAAATCCCGCGCGCGTCGGGCCAGTCCCGCGCCATTCCCGCGCACGTCAGCAGAGGAGAGACGGGTTTGTCGAAGAGGAAGTGATCTTTTATAAGCTGTTCTTGCTCTTCGTTAGACATGTTGGCCAAAGGGTAATAAGTACCAGAGAGGTCACCTAGTAGCGCAGCACGGAAGAAAATATTTCAGCCTGGTTCTAAAATTACGAAGGCTGGTTGTGGTCATCTCAAGCGAATGAGACAAAGACGTAGCTGCCATGTTGGTAGTCTCCTACACAGCCGCTATTAGTGTCTTTAAGGGAGTGAGCGTTGCGTGACGACACTAATAGCTACTTAGGGGAGTAAGCGTTGCGTGACGACACTAATAGCTACTTAGGGGAGTAAGCGTTGCGTGACGACACTAATAACTACTAAGGGGAGTGAGCGTTGCGTGACGACACTAGTGCGGCTGCGTAGGAGACTATCATGTTGGTTGGTGTAGCAAAAGAAATCAACTAAGAATGTTTCGTTGAACACAACCAACATGACAACCAACATGACTGCTATGGAACCACCAATGAATTACCCGTTCCGAGGTTAAGGAAAAACTGGATCGAGTTGGTATTGCAGTGTATTTTGGATCCGCCTAGGGGACGAAATAGACGCCATCTTGGCAATATGTTCACTAAAACAACCCCACAATGCACTGCAATGCCAACTCGACCCAGTTTTTCCCGCAACCTCGGAATAGCTTATAATTTAAGAACTTTCTCACCTTTGAGTTCAGAAAGCGCTTCTACGACGATCTTCTCCACTTCTCTTCTCTCCGCGCGTGTACAGTGTGGAGGAAGACTGAATCCCCTGATCGACCTTCCGGTCCTACAGCGAGATGACAACACATATCGCTCATCAAAATTACCACCGCGTATTTTACTGGCATCTAAGTCAGTCACGTGTTTGTCTGTTTTCTTGTATCCGTTGTGGCGTTCTTCGATCACAGGATCGAAAAGATCGGCGAAGACTTCGTACGTCTCTTCGTCACCAGCAACTAGACCTACTGTGCTGATGAACGGATGGCCCGGGTTATCCACACCTGGAGAAAGACACGCGAATAAGTTTTATCTCTTACAAATATTACGTGTTCCCTATAGATACAAATAGCAATCAAGGGTCGCGAAGTGGTTGTGCCTGCCCTCTCACCTCTGGAGTCTCAAGCTTGATTCCTAACTCAGCTTTACATGTTGGTAGAGTTTGTTAATTCAAGCGTTTTTTTATTCCGGTTCTTCAATTTTTCTACCTCTGTAAAACCCAACGCGCTAAATTCCAATTCTATCTGTGAGTTGGCCGTTCCCTGAGTTATATCAGCCCAAAGAATGTTTCAGAGTATCGATAAAATTGTAAGGTATTGATGATCATCATCAGGTATCATCATCATGTATTACCATCATGTATCATCATCATGTATCATCATCATCATCTATTACCATCATCATCAGGTATCATCATGTATTGATCATCATCATGTTTTATCGTCATGGTAACTGTCTTCTGCATCAAATCAGGGAGGCGGAAGTGAGAATGCCCCTCCTACCTCCATGAAAAAATTCCTTTTAAATAATTCGTTTGACCACAAAATCCATCCGTGGCCCATCCAAAACCCTTCCTAATATCTTTAGCGCTTCAAATCAACCCAAACCATGGACTGTATAGCGGCTGCCTGAGGCTCCTTCACATGCTTTCAGTTCAACCCCGTTGAGCTGCGCCACTGCTGTACTTACGGTAGTGATTAGCAATAAAATTTTTTAAATTTCAAAACCTTTTTCATTTTCATATAAGAAAAAACACCACTGACCTGTCTGTATAGCTTGATCCAAAGTGAAACCACTCGGAGTAGTCTTATTCTTCAATTTAGCGTACAACCGCGGGGAAAGATGGTTTGCCATACAGTTATTATGCTTCCTAACATCCGGATAATCATCCATAGGATGAAACTGTCGATGCGAGCCATAATTACGAAACCTTGAGCCGGCGGAAAACAGTTTAGCAGCGGCGTACGCACTCACCCCGAGACCGATTGCTGATACGATTAACACGCGTTTGTTACTCAGCACTTTGAGCATTTTTAAAAAAATAATCCTGGTTTACGAGTTCTGTGCGATAATTAATGAAAGTGGAGCCGGTAAAGAGAAACAAAGAGATAAGCCTTTGATGACGATCGATAATTGATTGATTGTTTGACTAATTGTAATCAGCGCGCGAGGATTATTTAGCATTTGGCTCTTTTGGCGTTCGAATCCATTTCGTTTATTGTTTTTAACGAAGTTAAAAAAGGGACATCACCGCAGTTTAATTTATTATAGAATGCGCGTGCATCATCAATCATTGATATCAATAATCATTTTCGTCATGTATCATCATCATATTTTATCATCATGTATCATCATCTCGTATCATCTTCATCATGTATTAGTAGTATAGGCCGCATGGCACGGGCCGAATTTCGAGGTGGATTTGCTAATTTTTGAGGTGGCTTCGAGTAGAGCAGGACGAGTACATTAATTATTCATCAAATATTACCATAAAATGTTTTCAACCAGTTTGTTTTCAACCAGTTTGTTTTCAACCAGTTTTCAACTTGGTTACAAAATATTGCCATAAAATGACGGGTAAGTGGTGGACTCGTGGTGGGCTACTGTTTGAGGTTGCCATGACGACCAATTGACGTCATAGGACTATTGTTGGACCGGTATGAACAAGACTTTGTTTCGGGAATTCGAATTATAGAGCGCGCGGATTTTAAGACCCAAAAAAATTGGTTTTGAGAAACGCAATGGCTACGTTATCATGCCTATCATGCTACCGTCAATGAATTCAAAGGACAGATCCTGATCCACATCTGAAAAAGGTTCCAACAAAATACGGAGGACCTCTTTCCATTCAAAAGTTTGAAGAATTGAAAAAAGTCATCACGGACTTGAGTGAGATGGTCAACGTCATGGCAGAAACGAGTCCTATATCCACCCAACCCGGAGATCAAGCAAGAATTCAGAACCAACATTAGCAAGTAATTGAACAACGAGGTACGAACCCTGAGTCAAAAGGTTTCGCTAAAATACAAGTTTTAGGATGCAAAGAAAATGAGCCTCCCAAGAAAGGACAGAAATCAAACAAGCTTTCTAATGACGTAGCCATTGCGTTTCTCAAAAGTAAAATTTTTAGGTCTTGTTTGCTTGTTTTGCTTTGTTGAGTTTTGGAGTGAAAAATTCAAAATCCGCGCGCTCTATAAATCGAATTCCCGAAACAAAGACTTGTTCATACCGGTCCAACAATAGTCCTAAGACGTCAATTGGTCGTCATGACAACCTCAAACAATAGCCCACCACGAGTCCACCACTTACCCGTGATTTTATGGTAATATTTTGTAACCAAGTTTAAAACTGGTTAAAAACAAACTGGTTGAAAATATACTGTTTGAAGGTTTATTCGAGTTTGTTACGTTACGTTTGTACTAGCCATATTTGGAATGATGATGTAAGTGATCACGCAACAGTATTCGTAATTTGAAGAATAAATCAGTTCTGCTCCAGATTTTGTGCTGTTTAGTTGTGTTTTTGTTTAGTTCAAGTTTCAGTTTTAGTTTCACTTATTTTCCTGCGACCTATCTTGGAAAAGACCTGCTATGAGTTTCATCATTCTTGCCATTCAACATACACTTGGTCACAATTTGATGAATAATTAATGTGCTCGTCCTGCTCTACTCGAAGCCACCTCAAAAATTAGCAAATCCACCTCGAAAATCCGTCCCGTGGTATTTTATCATCATCATATGTCATCATCATGTTTCACCACCATGTATCATCATCTTGTATCATCATCATCATGTATCATCACCATATATCATCATGTATCATCACCATGTATCATCATCATGTATCATCGTCATGTATCATCATCATGTGTCATCATCATCATCATCATCATGTATCATCATCATGTATCATCATCATGTATCATCATCATGTATCATCATCATCATGTATCATCATCATCATGTATCATCATCATGTATCATCATCATGTATCATCATCATGTACCATCATCATGTATCATCATCATGTATCATCGTCATGTATCATCATCATGTGTCATCATCATCATCATGTATCATCATCATGTATCATCATCATCATGTATCATCATCATGTATCATCATCATCATGTATCATTATCATGTATCATCATCATGTATCATCATGTATCATCATCATGTGTCATGACCATGTATCATCATGTATCATCATCATGTATCATCATCGTGTATCATCATCATTATCATCATCATGTGTCATCATCATGTATCATCATCATGTATCATCATCATGTATCATCATCATCATCATGTATCATCATGTACCATCATCATGTATCATGATCATGTATCATCATCATGTATCATCATCGTGTATCATCATCATTATCATCATCATGTGTCATCATCATGTATCATCATTATGTATCATCATCATGTATCATCATCATGTATCATCATCATGTATCATCATGTATCATCATCAGTATCATCATCATGTATCATCATCATGTATCATCATCATGTATCATCATCATGTATCATCATCATGTATCATCATCATGTATCATCATCATGTATCATCATCATGTATCATCATCATGTATCATCATGTATCATCATGTATCATCATCATGTATCATCATGTATCATCATCATGTATATCATCATGTATCATCATCATGTATTGTATCATCATCATGTATCATCATGTATCATCATCATGTATCATCATCATGTGTCATCATCATGTATCATCATCATGTATCATCACCATGTATCATCATCATGTATCATCATCGTGTATCATCATCGTGTATCATCATCATTATCATCATCATGTGTCATCATCATGTATCATCATCATGTATCATCATCATGTATCATCATCATGTATCATCATCATGTATCATCATGTATCATCATCATGTATCATCATCATGTATCATCATCATGTGTCATCATCATGTATCATCATCATGTATCATCATCATGTATCATCATCATGTATCATCATCATGTATCATCATCATGTATCATCATCATGTATCATCATCATGTATCATGATCGTGTATCATCATCGTGTATCATCATCATTATCATCATCATGTATCATCATCATGTATCATCATCATGTATCATCATCATGTATCATCATCATGTATCGTCATGTATCATCATCATGTATCATCAGCGTGTATCTTCATCATTATCATCATCATGTGTCATCATCATGTATCATCATCATGTATCATCATCATGTATCATCATCATGTATCATCATCATGTATCATCATGTATCATCATCATGTATCATCATCATGTATCATCATCATCGTGTATCATCATTATCATCATCATGTGTCATCATCATGTATCATCATCATGTATCATCATCATGTATCATCATCATGTATCATCATTATCATCATCATGTATCATCATCATGTATCATCATCATGTATCATCATCATGTATCATCATCATGTATCGTCATGTATCATCATCATGTATCATCAGCGTGTATCATCATCATTATCTTCATCATGTGTCATCATCATGTATCATCATCATGTATCATCATCATTATCATCATCATGTGTCATCATCATGTATCATCATCATGTATCATCATCATGTATCATCATCATGTATCATCATCATGTATCTTCATGTATCATCATCATGTATCATCAGCGTGTATCATCATCATTATCATCATCATGTGTCATCATCATGTATCATCATCATGTATCATCATCATGTATCATCATCATGTATCATCATGTATCATCATCATGTATCATCATCATGTATCATCATCATGTATCATCATCGTGTATCATCATTATCATCATCATGTGTCATCATCATGTATCATCATCATGTATCATCATCATGTATCATCATTATCATCATCATGTATCATCATCATGTATCATCATCATGTATCATCATCGTGTATCATCATCATGTATCATCATCATGTATCATCATCATCATGTATCATCATCATGCATTATCATCATGTATCATGTATCATCATCATGTATCATCATGTATCATCCTCATGTATCATGTACCATCATCGTCATGTATCATCATCATGCATCATCATCATGTAACATCATCATGTAACATCATCATGTATCATCATCATGTATCATCATGTATCCTCATCATGTATCATCATCATGTATCATCATCATGTATTATCATGTATCATCATCATGTATCATCATCATGTATCATCATCATGTATCATCATCATGTATCATCATCATGTATTATCATGTATCATCATCATGTATCATCATTTATCATCATGTATTATCATCATCATCATCATGTATCACCAACATGCATTGTCAACAACATTATCAATCAGGACCTTAATGTATAAATGTGTTTATTATAAATATTTCTTGGTACAAAACTACACGTGAAACGCTAACACTGTCGCTAATTACACTGCAACACTGAGCTAAAACAACTTGACCAATGAGGATCTCTGTATAATATGTACAGCTGGAAGCCAGGGGAGGGAAATGATGTATTTACAACGGAATAATTACAGTGGAGAGTGAGATAGTTTGACATCGACTATCAGTCGAAATTAAATGGTTTATGTTCATATTACCAAAACAGACAATGTTACTGAATTTAAAACCCTTAGTTCCGTGCTATAATCTATCTATCATTCAAATCTTATTAACCAATTATATGGCAACGACTTTTTTGAGACAACTATGAACCTTTCCAAAAAGGGACAGCTGGTTTGGAGACATTTCTGTTTGCATTCTTGTCATTTCCCATTCATTTTCTCATTTTTCCCATTTTTGTTTTTGATTTCCTCCCATCTACTAACGGACCCCAGGAGTACCACTATCTTTTCTTCGATCTTTTCTTTTCTTGTTTTTTCTTCTGTTCTTTTTACTGTTGGTGCGAGAACTGCCTTTCTTCACATTCGCAGGGATATCCTTGGCTCCCTTACAGATATGTTTATCGACCGTTCTTCTGCACTTCTGGCATTTGACATGGCAGCACCAGTGAAACTTGCAGGAGCATTTGTACTCCTCTTCGACTTGTATCGTATTGAAGCCCTTGCCACAGCACAGGACTTTACAACCACCTGTTCCTGTTGATGTTTTGTTGCACTCGCGACCTGACGTCCCTAGAGAGCCGGTCTTGGCGTCGATGTCGCAATAATCAGGAGATTCTTCAAGGTACACGAGCTCATCTCGTGATGGTCTGCTGTAAATAATGTCTGCACGGGTTAGTGCTTTGCCGCTTTGGTCGACAGTCACGCGCTGTGAGGTCATATACTTGTGTTTTAAGTATTCGCCGACGATACGGAATGGTGGGAGGGTTTTCCAGCAGGTTCGGACCGAGCAGGAGCCTGACACACCGTGGCACTTGCAGTCTAGAAGCATGTTGGTCTTGACGGCCTATGGAAGGCAAATAAAAAGGGATAAATGGATGATTAATCCAACGATTAGCCTGCGTCATATCCGGAATTTTCTTCGTAAATACCTTCGAAAGAAAAGGCCGGATGGAACGCAAGCTATTCAACGATGCAATGAATGAATGGTTAAACGAACAGTGCAATGAACATGAAGGGGATACTGGACAGTGAAGATGGAATAGGATAAATGAATTATTGATTTGAAGATGCAATGAATGAATGGTTAAACGAACAGTGCAATGAACATGAAGGGGATACTGGACAGTGAAGATGATGGAATAGTATGAATACATGGATGAATGGGATAAGATGGAAGCACTAAACTAATAAATTTGTGCCATGAATTTGAAGACTGGAAGGGAACAATCCTCGACAAATATTCCTAGAACAAACCGACTGCTTCAAGCTAACATGTCCATATCACTTCATCTTCACTGAAGAATCAACAATTGAGTGACAATCATACTCAAGAGATTGTTCACATGGTCGGAGACGAGACGGTACTCAAGAAGTCCATTACATATGGTAATAGACTAGTATAGTATGTAATACGATAGCCAGATACAGATTAGATTGATATGAGAATTGAGTTGTCAATCGGCATTCCATGAGGCTGGTCAGTCCAGAAAAAAAGTTATTCAAATTGGTCGCAATATTTCGATCCGGTGTCGTGTAAAATGACAGGTACATAGATTTATGGAATAGAGCAACTCTGTAAACTTAATTTCCATCTTGATTGTTTGGTGGTGTGATATGTTTCTCGATACGCGTCAATATCATGACAGCCAAGACTACGAATACAAGAAAAAAATGGACCAACTATTAGAGACAATCGTAACCACTCCCTAGAAAAACAATGGCAAAAAGGAATAATACCAACAAAAAAAAAACGGGTCAGAACGGATATTATTATCGGTATAAGTTTATTTAGCAATTTTTTTCAATATACTTCCACTCATATTAAGACACCTTCAACGATATAGCAAATTTAGGCAGGTTGAAGTGCTATGCATTTCAAGTATCTAAAGAAGAGTCCTTGAGCAAAGTGGTCATTTATTTTCCTTTTGAGCAAGTCAACGATACGCGTCATATTCGATATACTTCGACGGTCACCGTCTTTCATAACTACTTTAGACTTATCGCAAACTTTTCCCGGAAAACTTTCAGAGGTTATGAAATAGATTGTTTCACAAACTGAATGAACTCGCCCTGCCTCGATCATACACGAAACATGAAGTCGAGTTAGCACGCATTCGTAAATTTACATTAAACTATCAAGATCCCGCGACGAGTGTGTGGCAAAAGAGCGTGGCATTCTCAGTTGGCTGGGTTTGAAGAAGGAGACTGAATAGATGTATAAGAAATACTACCACTTTTTAACGCTCTGCTAAGCGATTTGTTTCAATACGGTTGATATTGAGTTTGTAACTGAAGATTTGATGACACTGACGTCAACTACTGATCACTTTGTATTAAGATATCATAATGACATTTTGAATATTCAATTGGGCAAGCTTTTTATTTTTGAACAAATTAATCCTGCACTAGTAGTAAAAGCAGTCACATCTAGTACTGCATGGCGCTAGATATTCATGATCACTGAGTTTTACAAGTAAAACCTAACAGAAGTGGTTTTGTAGTAACTATTTCACAAAGGAAAAACTTGTCGCAGTAATGAAAAAAAGTTAACCGTAGTCAGTCTTCGATAGCCTCTTTTGCATCTTTTCGATTCACTCCGTTGCAAAAATACGGAATAAGCTGTTTTTAGGCAACGGAGAATTTAAAACTTAAGATGACGACTCTAATTCCTTGTCAACCTGAACAATTTAAAATGAGTTGGACGATTTAAAAATATCCTAGAATTTTTCCTTGTTTTTGCGAACCGAAACTTTTCCTGGTCAACAACATGCTTTCCAAGTTATTTATTTCAGTTTCGGCCCTGGAGTAAATGGTTTTATACAAACATTATTGGATTTATCGCATATAAATATCAGCATCATATAGACGTGTCACTCTAACGCTATAAAACAATTTTCAATCAAAGCCATATTAGCTTGGAAAGTGTAGAGTACGTGTGAAAGTCAATTGATTGAGAAAACCTTACGAAGTTCCTTTCTTTGTGGCTTGTTTGGATTTGAACGTCGTAGTTATTTTGTGTAACGGATTATTGAATTTGTTTGAATAGTTTAATTTCCTTTGCTTTGTAGATCGTAACGTTTTGAAATGTTATGGCAATGGCGTAACTTCCTGTTCATGTAACGTTAAGGGGTGTGTGTGTGTGGTAGTGAAATGTTCGAGAGATGGTTGCCCCTAGTAGCCCTTTGAACACCCTTGTTAGAACTGTTTATCAAGCTATGATTCAAGCACATTCATGCCATATGAAAGGCCTTTTGGAGTCTCCATTGTCGTTAGGGATCAGAGAAAAGAAAAGACTTGAAGACTTGGAATTCCAATCGCTTCACTCCCTTCGAACACCAACCATCCATGACTTTGCAATTTCAATTTCGACAACTTTAAATTGATACTGGTAGACACTAGCTACGTTCTAGGTCTACGAGCTTTCTTTTCTTTTGATTTGGTAAACATAATGGCATTGATGTCCATAGTGGATCAGTATTTGCTTTGGAAAATGATTCATCCCAACCCACTTTTGTTTACTTGGCCGGCAACAATGAAGAGGGAGTTAAAGCCTCATTATATAGCTATTTCTAGTGCTGTTGTAAGAACAGTCGTGACGAGGGGATTAAAATTCAAACTCACCCTTCTTCCTACATAGTTGTTGTGTAAGTTCATCAAAGCTCTAGCGTCTCGTTCAACTTCTCTCGAATCCACAAAAGCTTTAGCAAAGTTCAAGCCATACATGATGTTGTCGCTACAGCCTCCCCACTCGAAACCTTTGCGGCTTCTTCCTCGGCGGTTGTCGCAGGAGCATTCCTTCAGTTCTCCGAGGCTGCAGGAGCGGGTAACTTCATGGACGACCCCAGCAGTCGAGATAGAATAGACGAAAGCTGTTTCTTTGCTCGCTATCAATAAATGAAAAAATAAACTTTAGAGAGGCACTTGGAGTCTCTAGATGAATTTTTTTCTTGTCTATTAATTCATTCCACTTATTCAGTTTGTTCTGATGAAAAACATCTCTTTGCGCGAGCAAGAAAAGGTAATGAAAAAATGTGTAAGAAGCAAATAAAGTTGTAAGCAAGAGCAAGACATTTCAACTAAGAGAGTAAACTAATCCATTATAAAACAGAAAAGAAAATGTTTTGATTCGTAAAGAAATAATTAACCGCGTCGTTCGATTGTCATTGGAGTCAAAGGTGCCGAAAAAGGCAAATGAAGAAGCTAATTTTTGCATCCACATTTGACAAACACTTGGTCGAGCCCCGCATGAGTAGTATTTGCCGTGATTACAAATGTAAGCGTCTCGTAAAAGTAATTGAGAACAAATATCATGTTTTCTGGAGCAATCTTTACAATTAATTAACGATTCCCGCAGAAGACAGAAAGAAATCAGAACGATTTAGTCAAGTGACAAAAAATAACAAACAAACCCACGTGCGGCTGGGTGAAAGTCTTCTTACCTCGTCTCATAACCTTGCCGAAAAGGGAAGCATCGCGTTCGGCAGTCGAGCAATTCCATCGTTGATAAAGAAACTGATATTGGCATTCATGGATGCCGAGTTTTGCGCCTTTGCCGACGCTGATCATTACATCGGGGTTCTCGCGGCAGATTTGGCGCTGGATGGTCACTAGTCCTGCAATACTGTTGCACATTACCTTGGCTCCAAGCGCGTACACTTGCGACATGAACCTGATAAAAACCGGGTAAAATAGAAATATTTAACCGTTGGAAAAAAATCGTAATTCAAGAAACCTAGTGTTGGTATCAATGCACTTTGCAAACCAATATTTGATGCCCGAGAAGTGCCATAGACATTGATAGGAGTCAGATTTGATGATGTTGTTGGGGCTTCTTAAGAGAAACAAAGTCTCAACCCTACAAATTTACCATTACAAAACTCACCACCAATGTGAACAACTTTGATGTGGAAGAGAAAGAAAGATCACCGCGGTTAATAAAAAACCGAGTCGTCTCATGTTATGGCTTAGCGTGGATGACTAACAAGTCAACAAGTGTGCTGTATCGTTGATGTAAAGAAAGTGAGCTGTTAAGATACGGCACGTCCATGATTGGTTGGTGCACATGGGCAATAGAGCGGCTCCGAACTCAAGTCTTTTGGTCGTGTCTGATTGGCTACCAACTCAAAAGACTACCAGAATAAAAAGAATATTCTCGTTGGTTATGAAGTACACTCCTTTTGGCGTGTGAATAATTGTTTATAACTCAATGGATCAATGCATTATATTTCAATCTCAAAGTGCGCACGATTGAGTCTTCCATAAATGAACTCCCAGAAATTTTTTCACTCAAGATGACTGCAAGTTCTCATATGGCCTCTAAGAAACCACGCGAGTTTAAGCAAATCTTGAAAACGATTCTAAACTGGTTAGGCGTAAGATCTTATGTGTACAAAGCAGTGATCCAATAAACAAACAGTGTTCCCTTTTGAATTGATTTGTTTGTGATAACTATTAAATTATCTGCTCCTTTCGTAGCCAATACAGTATCAAATAGAAATGTAAAAATTTCAAACCACTTGATCAAAAAGAGTCTCCAGAAATGCACATTTATCTTTAAGGTAATCTTTGTCTATAGAGGAGAAGTTTGAAGTTAGATTTTCTTTTTTTAATGAATCTATTAACCGTTAATAAAAGGAAAGCCGCAGTAAATAGACCGCTACTCTCAGACCATTTGGAACAAAAGAGACGGCAATCTTTGATCAATTATCCTTGTTGTCGGGATTGATTCAAGCTACGGAAGAACACCCAATTTCCAAAACTCTTAGGATCAACCCTTTTTAGCCCTTTTCTTTCCAAACAAGCGGCAAACTCCTCGAAAAACAAACATTGACAAAAACAATAGGAAGCGAGCTGTGGACTGACATCTCTCTTGTTACGCTTTGTTTGAGTTAAAATTATCGTTGAAACTACGCGAATAAACTCTCTTCAACGTCGGGCTATTTATTTTATCTTTTGTTCGTGAATTATTTCCTCAAATAGGCGGATTAAATACCAAGCTAGACGGTTAATTATGTTAAACCAAAAGTCTCTTCAAAGTTCTCGTCGCTCTACCGAAATCACTCGTGTGCTCACGAAACATGGTTTCGGCTTTTTTTAAACTTTGAAACCTTGAAAAACGAAGATACACTTTTTGTGAGTTAGTTTTTATTTCATGAGAGTGTACAATGGCTTTTGTGGCTCATGTAATGAGAGGTTACGCTATTTTAAAGCCAACCGTACCAAAAATTTAAACTGAGTCGTGATTTCATTCAATGACAAAGCGACAAATAACAATTAGACCTTTTTCGATGGTAAAATCTTAAGTAAGCAAAATGGCCGTCTATATCATAAGAATCATTGATATCTAGAGGCAACTTCAAAATTTTTTGGGTGTCTTTCTAAAATGGTACTTGAGTGAGGTTATTTTGGTCGATTTAATTCCGGCAAATCTGCAATAACAAACGTTTTCGACGATACAATCTAAAAGGTTGCCAATTTTTCCCCCAAGGTTCGGCTCGTTTCCTAATATTATACTAAAGTTATAAAGGAAGAAAAAAGCATTAAACATGGTTTTTTGTTAATAAACTCTTTATAAGCCTGAAGAAAAAACAAATAATGTTAATGATGTTTATTCTCATTTCCTGTCGGATTAGCGGATCAAGTTTTAAAAATGGGAGTACAACGTAAACAAATCAAAGATGGTGGCCACCAGGAAACTTGTTCGAGTCAAGTCAATTCGATTTAAAGCAACAGCGATTTCTTTGCCATAGGAAAATATTATTACACAGTATAGAATTGATTTACTTGCGAATTAGTTAAAATGCCGGTTCTCTGTGATAAAATATTTTAGGTTCTATCGGACTACTACAAGGCAGATTAAGATTCCCGTTTTTCCTTTCCGCAAACGGCAAACGTGACCACGTTTTCATCGTTTCCCTACATTTCACTTTACCTTTTGCAAACCTTCTCGACAAAGACAAATATTCTTTTGTTTACCTACTACTTGGAGATTTTTGCGATTCCTTTTCACTAATTTTAAAAAAGAAAACTTTAATGGTCAACTGACGGTTCACGTTTGCCGTAAACGAGAATCTTAAGCTCTCTAGACTACTATTTCGGTTCTGTCTTTCCCGCGAGAATCAGTTTTGAACATTCTACTAACAAATAGCCATGCAACTCAAGAAAAAATTTCTTCAACTATTCCGCAAAAAAATCGTTTTCTTTCCGTTTTCTTTATGTTTTAGACATCTTTTTCCTCTTCCTCTTCAACTTTAAAAAGCACCTTAAAAAGATCGAGTCTTTGACTAATTCTTGGTAGAAAAAGCAACATCGATTTTTAATTGTGAGATGTTAGACTCAAAAGGTCGTCTCAATGATGCTTCTATTTTAACTTCATCGATAAAGTATCCATTACAAACATACTTAACTTTTCTATTATTCACTATGTTACCAACAAGGGTGTCTATTCATTTCATATACGGTGTCCATTAGAAGGCCCTTTGCAGTAAACAGAATGAGGGTGGATCCAGGATTTTGGGTAAGGGGGTTCGGGGGGAAAATTGGTCAACAAAAAAAAAAAGATAGAAAATGCTACAGATTGGCTTGGCTACTTTCTTTCACGGACAATATCTTGGTTTTGTTATTGTCTCTATCAAGATTTAATCAAGATGGTCTAAAAAGGAGGTTCGTATCTCTCATTTAAGCCTGGGAGGGGGGTACTCCCATATATGGACTATACGGGAATGATCCGCTGAACAGGGTATGGTTTTTCGAGCTTCTTGTCATAAACAGAATATGCAATTTCGCTTAAGTTCCATTTTTTCCCCTGATTTTCCTGTCATATTCAGGCTTTCTCCTTTCGTATTGACCGAAACTGGTTACTATGGTCTTAGTCAAGAAGCGATACGCGACTGATGACATGATAATTGAAACATGAACTCAATGCAATTAATTATATCTTTTGTCATAAACAGGGTCTACAAATTTATGTTTTTTTGTTGTTGTCATTATCAGGGTACCCCTTTCACAATCCCAGCGGAACACCCCTACCCAAATCCTAGTGAAGTACCCCCCCCCCCCCCCCACCCTCGGGCATTTAAGTGGTTCGTTTGCGGCGGTAGGGGGGTTTCGGACGAACCCGCCGAACCACCCTTAGATTCGCCCCGTGAAGACCCCCGTGAATGAAAATGAGAAGATAGAATTAACGAGACGATTTAATCTATGAATGAATGAACGAACGAACGGACGGACGGACGGACGGACGGATGCATGCATGCATGCATGCATGGTTGGATGGATGGATGGAAAGCATTAATGGATGGATCGGTGGATGAATGGAATGAACAAATGAAGTAATTAAATAAATGAATAAATAGAGTGAATAACGAATGTATGGATAAATAAATTAATGAATAAACAAACAAAAATTGATAAATCCAACACGCCTTTCAGAGTGGTTGGTCACCCTGTGGTACAGCCTGCAACTATGGACGGGTAACAAGGATCTTACTGCGCAAGTCACACTTTTCCTTCCAAAATGGCGACCGAAGATCAAAATGTCGGCGGGTTTTCTCGAGGACTTGGCAAAATAAAGCAGTGGGTTGGCTGGTCCTGGACCTATCTCTGGGGATTCTGGTTCCTCCTTGTTATCTTCCTTCTCTACGTTCTCCGGACTCCACTTCGTCTCAAAGAGAATTTTAACTTGGGTGAGTTTTTCAGGCCGGACACTCGATGAGGCCTTTTCATCCGCGCGTCTCTAAATTTTTACTAAAAAACTTTATTTTTAAAATATTTAATAATAAAAAATGTGCGCTTTAAAATAATGATTATTATTCTTAACCATGAAATTCTTAATTTACGATTTTTTAACGCAGTTCTCATTTTTTCATTTGGTTTTATTTGTTTGTTTTTCAAATGACCAACAAAATGGCCCGACTTCAATTTTTTTATTGATTCGCTCAAGAGAAAAGATTATAGTTCAAGAAACCTTATTCTTGGTTAAAAGAACATTAGATTTAATTCTAATGTTTAGGAAAACGGATTGTAATTTTTGTGACAAGATATGAGAATTTTTCTATTTAAGCGTATCTCTGTATCTCTCTTTCATTTCTAGTTTCTTTGTAAGATTATAAATTTCGACTCAAATTTCAGAATTTTCGCTTTTCTGTTTTTACGAATTTTTAAGAACTTCGTAGATTTGATTCTTATTTTTTATTAATATTTAAGTTACTTATCAGCGAAAATGGGGTCCTTTATTTGCTCACCTGTTATCAAGACTTTAAAAAAAAACCTCTTGCCTTGGAACAGCTGATGTTGAAAGATTAATGCTATTAAAATCCCAAAATATCACGTAAATATTTAAAGCAAAAAAGGTGTGAATTAATTTTCGGGAAATTTAGATTGAATTCCAGGAAATATATTTGTAGGAGTTCTTGATATTTTCATTTTATTTCTTAATTTCCTGGCCCCTGGAATATGATGCCATGAAGGATGTGAAGAATGTAGCTTCCATGTCTGACTTTCAAATTTTAAAGAGGCTTATAGAAATTGAAGGGCTATGTTTTCCAAGAAATTAAACTGTCTATGGTGCTTTTTACATGGGGAAAATTAAAGGTGCCTTTGGTAGAAGGAATACCCTCTTCCCCGAGTTACCCTGGCCGAGCCAATTTTCCCCTAGAAGAAGGCAGACCTTGACACCAGGTACAACTCTTTCCCATTTAAACACTTTAATTCAGCTATCTGAGACAACTTTTTCATTTGAGCATGCATATCTCCATTAAAACCAATAGTTGTCCCAGGTTTATAGTGACAACTTCTTTCCATATAAACACCCAGTATAGTTGGTTCTTCATATTACTGGTCACTATTTGTATAGGAAATCGCACGATCTCCAGTACGATTTGGAATTTATAGATACAAGTGATGTTTTGAAAGTTTTCAAAATTGGACATGCCTTTAGGCATGTCCAGTTCGAGAACTTTCAAAACATCACAAGTATCTATACATTCTGAATTGTATGAGAAGATTGTGCAACTCTACAGAGTACAATTTGGGATTTAATTGTACTTCTCTTGTCCAATCAGAATCTAGTAGTTTTTTAGAGTGTATAATCATAAAGCTTCAAATTAGTTACTATCATCTGATTTCATTATCAGTATTTTGTTCTATTTCTCCCAAAATATCCTTCTATATCATATAAATCAAAGAAAACATTAACAAATCAAGTGAGCAGCAAAATTAGAGATTAATATATACAGGGTTCCCAGGGGTCAGGGAAAAGTCAGGGAAATTTTGTTTAAAGTTAACCATGAGTATCCGTGTGATACTCATACTGTTTTAAATCTTTTCAAATAATGAAAACAATATTGAAGTATTTAGTATCATTTATGCTGCACAGTTTAATTACATTGGGTTTCCTGTGTAAGAGCGGGGCCTAGGGTAAAAAGTAGGCATGTGGCCCATGCTTGTCCATGCGGCTCAACAAGGTCAGTGAAAACTGTTGTTTAGTCAGGGAAAAGTCAGGGAATTTTTATTTTCAAAATGGCTGGGAACCCTGATATATGAGGAGAAAATAAGAATAAGAGCAAAAAGAAAAGTAAATGAGCAATGAAAGAATAAATTTAAAAACATTTTCATAAGAAAATATTTTCTTTCATAGTCAGTTACAAACTTTGAGCCAGAATACCTTCCTTTTCTGAAGAGATGTTGCTTGTGCTAGCTCGCTTGTGCTATAACTGTTCTTCTAGAGTTATGCACTTAGTCAATTGAAACCTCCACCCCGACCCCTAGCAAAATGTAATGAGACCAGGGATTTAACAAGCATTTAACAGCTTGAGTGCAGGGGTATACAGGGAATTTAATATAACATACAACCACAAAATTTTAACAACAATTCTTTCCCCAGGGACCAGGGGAAAGTGCTAAATTTAAGACTACATGAATGTCAAATTCCCTGCCCTGTCCTAAGAAAGAGGGAGGGGGGGGGGGTAGGGGTTACAATTGACTAATACGTTATTTATATGAAATCTTACTATTTTATTATTCTTTTTCCTTTACAGTCATCATGTTCTTAAATACCCTGACCCCCAAATTTTATGTAGCATTAACTGGAACATCATCTTTCATATCTGGCATTATATTGGTACGTATAGCAGGTAGTGCTATTTCCTCTCATCTCCGGGGTCTCTGGTTCAGTTCCCAGACTTGTAATCACATGTAAGGAGATTTTGATGGATCTCTTCCTTGATTCAAGGTTTTCTCTGGGTTCTCCATTTTTCCTTCCTCTGCAAAACCTAACACTCTAAATAGAGGTTTTTAAACTATCACGTGCCACGTGTATCATCTAACATGGCTGCCGTCACATGGTGTTGCAAAACCTCTATTCCAATTTGAGGTGCACATTAATAATGTTTTCATCATTACCTGCTGATCAAAACATCTTGACGGGTCATTAAGTTATAGACTAAAGTCAATCATATGCACCCATGTTGCCATACGAAAATAGAACGTTAGTGATTTAGTGGGATAGGAATAATATTAAAAAACAAAAGAAGATCACTGAAGCTGAACATTTTCTTTTGTCTTTTAATGTATTCCTTTCTCACTAAATTACTAATGTTCTAATATGGTATGACAACGTTCTTGCAAGTATAGTAGGTGTACATCAATGGTTCCCAATCACCTACTCATGGTTCCCATGTACATCTACTCTAACGATTTATGCGATTGACAGCAGTCTATTGCTCATTAACCTATTGCCAGATTTGTCTTGATCAGCACATAGCAATAGAAACAGTGGTAACAGCACACCACCCTTGCTTAGTACCAAGTAAATAAATAAACCAGTTATTTAATTAATAGAGATTACCACATGTTAAAAGCTTGATATTATCTTTATTCACAAGTTTCCATAATTATGATATCGTGAATGAGTGAGTCTGCGAGCGAGTGAGGGATATCATATGGAAAACGAGTGAATAAAAGATATCAGGCTCTTAACCAGAAATATTTTGTTTATTACACAGTTATGGTCGATAACATGACAAAATTTCCAGTTTCCAGTTTATGGTGAAAACCATTAATGAATGCTTAGATGTAAATTCATTTTTGTTGTACTGTAGATCTTTGAATGGTGGTACTTCAGAAAGTATGGTACTTCATTCATAGAGCATATGTCGTTATCACACCTTGGGCCGTTACTAGGCGGGAGTGATAACTCGCAACAAAACCCATCACAGAATGTTGCAGGTAAGTTACAAAGTAATATTGCATGTGCTCGCACTCAAGAGATTGCTGGTTTGGACCCTGTTAGGAAAACACTCTAATTTTTTCTCAATCTTTAATACAATCCTAGCAAAACCTAATATACCTTTAAATTTTATCAACACCCTGAAAATAATTGATGATCTGCTGCTCGAAGTAAAGGGATAGCTAAAGTCGCAGTAAGAATTGGAATTTAGCTTGTTTTGTGGAGGGAGGAAAATCTGAGAACCTGGAGAAAAAATCTTGAATTTAGGGAGAGACGAACTCTAACAAACTCTACTCATATGGTATGATGATTCAGGAAATTGAACTTGAGACCCCAGAATTGAGAGGCCAGTGCACTACATGTACTACTATGATATCCTTGTTTTCCGAAATATAATGAAATTATTTTTATCTATCGATGTGATGTTGCCTGTAGTATCGTAGCAGTAGAACTCCTTCCGCTTAATTTCTGTAACTTCACAAGCAGAGTTCAGAAATAGTGTCATAATAATAAGACTCTTGGCTTTTATCTTTGGCTAGTGATGACAAAGGATAGATAATCTTCATTTGTTCTCTGTTACCCTCTTGTAGAATGCAAAGTATGGAGGAATCCTATGAATTTATTCAGAGGTGCTGAATACAACAGGTTAGATATTATTAGAGTTTATTACTCAACTATCTATCCATCCATCCATCCATCCATCCACCCACCCACCCACCCACCCACCCATCCATCCATCCATCCATCCATCCATCCATTCATGCATCCATCCATCCATCCATCTGTTCATTCAAGTATTTATTCATTGATCTAAACAATGCATGCAATGCAATCATTCTTCAGGTTATTTATTTGTTCATTCATTCATTTATCCATCCATTTTTTCACAAATTGGGGTCTCAAGAAAACTGAAATATTTGGTATCATCGGAGTTCACTACCGTAATAAGTCGAATACCATATCTGTTTACTTTTATTTATATTCCAGATATCTTTGGGTAACTGGCAAGGAGCCTTTAACATACTATGATATGAATCTATCAGCTCAAGACCACCAGGTAATCTGGACAAATTTTCCTGGTCAAGACCAACATCTTACAACCATACAAACAACTCCTAGCTACTGGCTTGAATAGACCTCTAGCTTGGGCAATTGTTTCTCATTCCAGACCACATGTCATTCTCTTAAGAGTAAGATTCTTGGTTCAAATTGTTTCCATATTTATGTGTCTTCTCTTGCACAACTGTTAAACAAAGAAATAATACTCTATAGAATGATCCATGGTCTGAAATGGATAAACATTATACACAAGGTATTAAAAGAGGTCTATTTGCAGCCACCATGCGACAGTTAGTGATGCTTTGGTCTTGATGTGGATTGAAGTTTTTATCCAAATACGTATTTTCATTTGAACTTCCTGTAATCCCCCCTCCCCCCCAATTCGATGCATTGGTAGCTTATCTTATTTATTATAGGCCATTAAAATAAAAACATAGGGGTCACCAATGTTGTTTCCAAGATCTAGCCGATCAATATTGTTTTTAAAACGAGAGTGACAAAGCTTGATCTAGAAAAAAACTTGCTGTCATTCCATATGCTCAAAAGATGTCCACAATCAATGCCGGTGACCATCCTTAACACTGATGCATTGACCATCAGGCCACCAAATTTCTCACAAATTCATTGACAACATTTTCAAAATTCCTAGACATTTTTTACGTGTGATGCTGATGAGACCAGTTCTAATCCTTGTGATGAAGGTGAGTTTAGAAACATTTCTCAAAATCATTTGTTTGGGAACCAAGGGTGGTGTAGTGGTAGCTCACTTGCTATTGTTTCCTCTGCAGTCTCAGGTTTGATTCATGGACTATGCATCACATTTGAGTAGAGTTTGTTAGGTCTCTATGTTGAATCAAGGATTTCCCTCTATGTTGTCCAGTTTCCCTCCCTTCAAAAAACCTAAAATATAACATTCCAATTGATATGTTCTGTGATGAGCCCAGAGGTGGTTTCAGGGTTCAATAAAATTTGAATGTGTAACTTTTGTAAATTTTCCTCATTCATTCATACTGACTGTTTCTACTTTGCCTGTGGTGTTTCTTTAGTGATGCTGAAAGCATGGAGAGAACGTGACCAAGACAAGAGAATTAAAGCTGCCGAGAGTGCTCTTACTATTGACCCAAAGTGAGTGCCAGTCATGCTGTCTTTTTTTGTCTATACTGTTACTGATAGTAACTCTTGTTGATGATGTTATTGTGGTTTTCCTTGTTGCTGCTTATCCTACTACTGTTGTTGCTGCTGCCGCTGTTATTGTTGCTGCTGCTAATCCTGCTACTGTTGCTGCTGCCGCTATTGTTGTTGTTGCTGCTAATCCTGCTACTGTTGTTGCTGCTGCCGCTGTTGTTGTTGCTGCTGCTAATCCTGCTACTGTTGCTGCTGCCGCTGTTGTTGTTGTTGCTGCTAATCCTGCTACTGTTGTTGTTTCTGCTGCTGTTGTTGTTGCTGCTAATCCTGCTACTGTTGTTGCTGCTGTTGTTGTTGCTGCTGCTAATCCTGCTACTGTTGTTGTTTCTGCTGCTGTTGTTGCTGCTGCTAATCCTGCTACTGTTGATGCTGCTGCCACTGTTGTTGTTGTTGCTGCTAATCCTGCTACTGTTGTTGCTGCTGCCGCTGTTGTTGTTGCTGCTGCTAATCCTGCTACTGTTGCTGCTGCCGCTGTTGTTGTTGTTGCTGCTAATCCTGCTACTGTTGTTGCTGCTGCTGTTGTTGTTGTTGCTGCTGCTGTTGTTGCTGCTGCTGCTGTTGTTGCTGCTGCTGCTGTTGTTGCTGCTGCTGCTGTTGTTGCTGCTGCTGCTGTTGTTGTTACTGCTGCTAATCCTGTTACAGTGAAACCCCTCTATGCCGGACCCTCAGTATACCGGAATTCTCTCTAAACCGGACAAAAGTTTTGGTCCAGAAATTTTTCCCATATATCTTTTGTAAAATAAACCTCAGTAAACCGGAACCTCTCTATTCCGAAAACCGGACAATAATTTTGGTACCAAACGCTATTTAACAATAGAATTCAACCCCGCTAGTCCGGAAGAATGTACCTTTGCTTCGGAACTACCGTCACTAGCGTATTTGCGGGTGTATAAATTGAGTCTACAGGGACAACTTCTAAACTCACAAAATCATCGAAAATTTTCTTTAAATAGTAAATCTTGTTCACAAATAGACATATAAAGACTAATTAATTCTTTTCAATGTATAAATGTTCAAACAGAATGTATAAGGAAGGTTTAATAGTGTTGAGAAATACTAAAGATCGAATGGTTCGGGAAGTTGCAGCCGCCATGTTTTTTTATGTGACATGGCTTTGGGGTCATTCCCAGTCCATTTTACCGGGGATTTTGTTCAGATCATATTTAGAATGTTTCTTCTTGGCGTTCTTTTGAAAAAAAAAGTTAAGAAATTTGCTTAGTTTTTGATCTTATTGTTGATATTTTTACTTGAACTTTCGTTTACGTGTTTGTTTATACTGACGCCAAACGATTAGACACAAACATATTTTAAATAGGTGTGATATCACACCTATTCAAATCGAAAACAAAAGTAATTTGCAAAAACCTCAGTATACCGGAACCCCCGCTAAACCGGAAATTTTTATCGGTCCCAGCACTGTCCGGTATAGAGGGGTTTCACTGTACTGTTGTTGTTGCTGTTGTTCTTGCTGCTAATCCTGTTACTGTTGTTGTTGCTGCTGCTGTTGTTGTTGCTGCTAATCCTGTTACTGTTGTTGTTGCTGCTGCTGTTGTTGTTGCTGCTAATCCTGTTACTGTTGTTGTTGCTGCTGTTGTTGTTGCTGCTGCTGTTGTTGTTGCTGCTAATCCTGTTACTGTTGTTGTTGCTGCTGCTGTTGTTGCTGCTGCTGCTAATCATGTTGCTGTAGTTGCTGCTGCTAATCCTGCTAATGTCGTTGCTGCTGCTGCAGTTAATGGTCTTGTATTCCTTGCTGGTATTGCAGCCTCTGATTGTGTTGTTGTGTTACTGCTACTTCTGCTGTGGAAACTATCTTTATTGTTGATGTTGCTACTGTTGTCAATACATTTGCAAGTGCCGACCTTAACATATTTAAAGCTGACAACTCCCATATTTGATGGTGATGCACTGTTTTGATGTTTTCTTTTTGATTAATATTGTAATAGTTGTCTGACATCTCTAATACTTTTGGCTGAAGAAAAAGCTCAGACTATAACAGAGGTGAGTAAGCATGATGACAAGATAACTGATGGTGATGATACATGATGATGATACATGATGATGATACATGACAGTGATACATGATGATGATACATGATGATGATACATGATGATGATACATGATGATGATACATGACAGTGATACATGATGATGATACATGATGATGATACATGATGATGATACATGACAGTGATACATGATGATGATACATGATGATGATACATGACAGTGATACATGATGATGATACATGATGATGATAAATGATGATGATACATGATGATGATACATGATGATGATACATGGTGATGATACATGATGATATATGATGATGATTATGAATACATGATGATGGTGATACATGATAATGATGTTGATAATGGTTTTCTTAAAGCTGTTATAATATTTGCATTTCTTTCTTCGCCTCAGGCTGAATCATATCTTTCAAGAGCTTTGAAAAAAAGTGAAGAAAATCTAAGAAACGGGGCTCTGACTAGCGAAACTAAAGAAGATGCCATACATAGTAAGCCAATGAGTCAACTCGATTATCTAGTTTTTAATATCTTTTTTGAAATAATTCTTTAATGTTTTTTGTGGGTAATGTTTTTAGGGAAAAACACAAATATTTGCGTATATATCCGCAGAAGACTGGCTATGTGTGCTAGAAAACTTAGCAGAACTAAGGAAGCCATAAAAATGATGAGAGATGTAAGTAAGGCACAAGTAATAATTAGATCAGACCTGGACCTCAAATTCACTGACAGTGGAGTAGCAAGAGTCCCAGGTTAGGGGGGGGGGGGAGTGGGCTTGCAAAAATGTTTGCACAGACGTTCTCTCCAAATAGACCATTTTCGAGTTCCAAATTACTGTTATGTTCATTGATTACAAACTCATTTGCTCAAGCTTAGCCTCGAATTCACAACTTCAACAATACAAACACTTTGAAATTCCACGGACCTTCACTGGAACACATTAATATTCTAAACAAATTCTAGGCTAAACCTGAGCTTGCAACAGAGAACTCAAAACTGAAGTATTCACAGGAAATCCATGAGTATAAGTCATGGATGGATTGATCTAGTCACACAGGGGTGTTTGCTTATCCTGACATGCAACAAAACAAAAACTTTCTCACAGTGTTGTGAAGCCCCCCTTCCTCCTCCAGTAAAGCTTTCTTGGTGCCACTGTCAGACACAAGTGGGATGCTTGGGCCAGGTGAAATGCAATTGTGATTTTGTTTATGAGAGAAAACTTCTGTATCTGGTGTGAAAAACATTTTTTGTGTGGTTTCAGTTGATGAAGGAGTTTCCAATGATGAGTGTTCTGAATATACATGAAAACCTTATAGAAGCACTGTTAGAGATACAAGCATACACTGAAGTACAGGTAAAATACAGGCTCAGTACTCTTATCACACTGTCTTATAGAAGCATTGCTAGAGATATAAGCATACTATGTACTCAAACTGTCTTTTTTGTATTGTCATCATTATTATTTCATGTTGTGTCTAACGATGATGTGTGTCTCTTTTCCTTACAGCAAGTATTAGCTAAATATGATGGTGAGTACCATGTAGGAGAAGAATAAACTAAGGTCATATATTGATGATGGTACATGATGATGGTACATGATGATGGTACATGATGATGATACATAATGATACATGATGATGATACATGATGATGATACATGATGATGATACATGATGATGATACATGATGATGATACATGATACATGATGATGATACATGATGATGATGATACATGATGATGATGATACATGATGATGATACATGATGATACATGATGATGATACATGATGATGACACATGATGATGATACATGATGGCGATACATGATGATGATGATACATGATGATGATGATACATGATGATGATACATGATGATGATACATGATGATGATACATGATGATGACACATGATGATGATACATGATGATACATGATGATGATACATGATGATGATACATGATAATGATACATGATGATGATACATGATGATGATACATGATGATGATACATGATGATGATGATGATACATGATGATGATACATGATGATGATACATGATGATTATGATACTGCGTGTTAAGTGTTATTACAATAACAAATACCTAATGCCTGTTTCTAGATATAGCGCTACCCAAGTCAGCTACAATCTGTTACACAGCAGCCTTACTCAAAGCAAGAGCTGTCTGTGACAAGTAAGTAACCTATAGTAAATTCCCCTGCACTACATCATGGCTGTCAAATCAATATTAACCAACAGAAAAAAGAAGCTAGATTTGTCATGTTAATAATCTCATTTGTGTTGTCGCAGCAAGGTGCTGTTTGGGTAATGCTATCATTTTAATATAAATTTTTATTCACTCACGCGAATAGTAAGACAATTAGTGCTAATTAACTGAGCAAAATTAGGTCTGCAAGGAATTTTGGTAGTAGTAGTAGTAAAGGATTGCATGATGCAAATGACCTGTTAGATGACTCTGTAAAAAGTTGTATTTTTTGTTGATGATATGATGTAGTTCTTTTAAAGCTGTGTCTTAAAATATTTGTATTTATATTTTCTGTCAACAGGTTTTCTCCTGAAATAGCAGCTAAAAGAGGGTTAAGCCCTGCAGAGATGGCGGCAGTAGAAGCTATCCACAGGGCTGTTGAGTTCAACCCCCACGTACCTAAGGTACTACCAACCCCACTGGTATTGCAACTGTCTGCTCTTGCTTTAGTTGCTGCTGTTGCTTGTACTATTTTCATTATTTATAAAATAACTGTCATGAATATTCTTTTTCTGATTTGCTTTATCTGCTCTTGCTTTAGTTGCTGCTGTTGCTTGTACTATTTTCAATATTTATAAAATAACTACCATAAATATTCTTTTTTTATTGATTTGTTAGTCATTTCAACAATCTGCTTTTGCTGTAGTTGCTGCAGTTGTTCTTAATGATGAATGATGATAATTATACTGTGATGTTGATTATTAATTGGTGTTGCTTTTACTATGTTTGTCATTAATAGAATAACTGTCATAAGAATTCTTTTTCTGATTTTTTGGTGGTGCATGCTGTATGAGAGCACACCGCACTCCAGCACACTTTTAATTTTGACATTCCTTTCTAAAATAACAGCTATTCTAAGTTGTATTCCATAAACGAAATATATTTGCTGTGCTGTGTGTACATGGAGCTGTTTCTAACACTTCTCTTGTGTTCTGCAAATCCCTGCAAACTTGATAATCAAATTTTAGAGCTTTTTCGAATTCATAAAATACCACTGTGTTCCATGACTACAGATTCATTTTCACAGATTTTGTGCAAAACATTCATGTTCCAGTTAAGGTCCGTGTAAATTCAAAGTGTTTGTATCGTTGAAGTCGTGCATTCATTACTTTACCATTGATATTTGTTAATATTTTGACATTAAAATGAATCTAATCCTGAGTAAATGAGTCTGTAAAACAGAAACACAGTAGTATTTTGCAAATTTGAGAAAGGTCTAGAGTGCAAACAATTAATCCATGAAACACTAATTACTAAATAGTACAAAATAGTGCTAATTAAACAATAGAAAACAATGGAATTTGCATGAAATCGTGCTATTTAGTACTACTAAAGTTTCACGGATATATTGTTTGCACTCTACTCCACACAACATGTTCACATGGTTGTTTTCTTTTGTAAATTATTTTACTAATTTTTCAAATGATTTTCAGTATCTTTTAGAGCAAAAAAGCCTTGTATTACCACCTGAGCATATTCTAAAAAGAGGTGACAGTGAAGCCGTCGCTTATGCATTCTTTCATCTTCCTCACTGGAAAAGAGTAGAGGGAGCTACCAACCTACTTCATTGCACTTGGGAAGGAAGTAAGTCACATCCTCCGCAGAACTAATCACACTTCATGAATCCTGAGCAGAAATGTCAGAATTCAACTTCAAGTATTGAAATGTTATACAATGGAGACATTATCTCAAACCCTGTTCAATCTTCGTGTTATATGTTGAACTTGAGCATGTCCCGTGGACTTGCATCAGTATTGCATATTTTAATAATGGGAGGTTCTTATATAGAGCACTTCTGATAAGCTATGCTATCTTGCAGGGATTTTCTTTTCTGGACATTGCATTTCAAGTTGCAAAAAGGTTGCAGCCTTTAACAGTCTTGATAATGATAGTCTTATAATAATAATATTTATAATAGTTTCATTGTCTTGCAGCATTCCGTCTCGTACCATACCCTCTTGAAAAAGGTCATCTGTTTCATCCTTACCCAGGATGCACTGAGAATGCGGACAGGGAACTTATGCCAAGTTAGTATTATCTTCGTAAATTTTCCAATTGAATAAGCATGTTTTTGACAGGATCCTATTATCATGTGGCAACAGGTCATCATGTGCTATCAGTGTATCCCAAGAAGGAACTACCATTCTTCATTCTCTTTACTGCTGGCTTGTGTTCCTTTACTGCCATTCTTGCTCTTCTTACGCACCAATTCCCAGAACCAATGGCTAACCTGGCACGTACTGTAAGTACATTAGAAATATATTTTTTAATGCTTTAAACGTCTCGAAAATAGTGTTACAGCAACCAAGGTATTGCAGCTATTGGCATGCAATAAGCACTGCTGTAGTGACCAGTGCCTTGGTAGTTATTACCATGGTAACTAGTGCCTTGGTAATTAATGCTATGACAACCAGTGCTCTGGTGACTAATGGCATGGCAGCCAGTGCTCTAGTGGCTATTGCCATGGCAACTTTGGTGCTTTGGTGTTCAAAGCCAGGTGCTTTGGTATTCAAAGCCAAGGAATCCAATGCATTGTTGATGGCAAATTGGACCTTAAATTGGCAACCAAGGCATCAGTAAACAAGGCCTTTGCAACCAGAAACCAAGAAGATCATCATAAATGCATCGTAACCAAGGCCTAAGAAAATATTACCATAGCAACCAAAATCTAAGTAAGCAGTACAACTTTCAGTTGACAATATTTTGTCTTGCAAGACTAGTTCATGCGTTGAAGAATTTCTGTTTGTTCATCTCTTTACTCTCGGTTGCTGATGTATTTGTGTGTTTTTGAACCTAGTGTCTTGTGTGGATCTCTGCTCCATTCACTCTCATCATTCAGAAAGTGGAAGACTTTTTTCCTGCTCACATCTGGCAGCAGTTGACCAGGATCTAGACATACCTGCCGCCTGTCACCTCTCTCCATCAAACTATAGTGATAACCTGCTTCAGACCTTAACTTTTGAGTTCTAACTTTGTAATCATAATATTGTTTGAAGCTGTCGTAAAATTGATCATCTAACTCTTGTTGATAGCTGTTGTAAGATTGATCATCTAACTCTTGTAACACCATTTTAACATTGTAACGGCTTGACTCCAAAACAATAACTTATGATCTAGAAAGTACCTTATAAACTCACCTCATAATTGTACTTGGACGGGCTTCCTGTGGCAAATTAAACAACACAGGAACCCTGATCCAAGAAAATATTTTATTTTCTGAAAACATGAAGAAACATTATGTGACCATTGTCAAGCTTCATATCGAATGGTAGGACTGTTGAGACCAGATAACTGTTGACCAGATTGGAATATATTTAGTCACAGTTGTTTTTAGTTGCATAATACCACTGAGCTTGACAAATGTAGCCTGATTTTGACCCAATAAACGAAAGTCACTAAAAAAAAGGAGATATCCATGGCATTGTTTAGACAATTGTTCCGTTTCAACCCAGTCGTCCCACGATATGAAACTTGCCAATGAAAAGTACTTGTGAAGGTTATATTCTTTCATGGGCTTCCTCTATTAGAGAATAAGACAGGTAACCCAGAGAAAGAATGACTACCTAAGGTATGTAACTCCTCCATTAACTACATGTAAAGACACTAATCCTAATAGAAAAACCTTAAAACCCTCAGCAACATAAAATCATTTCTAAAATGTTGTTAAATTGAAAAAGTATATATTTATGTAGAGGAAGAGGAAAAATATAAAGACTATATTAAAATATTGTTGAATGCAATTATTTTGTTTTTATTCATATAAATATCTAGACTCATTGATGTAAATTGAAAGTTTGATCCATTATTTTATCTAATAAGATCTACATTCAGATCTGTGACCTATTAATATCATAACTGTTAGAATCAAGAATGATCCTTGATCTATCTTATGATTATCTGATCTAGGATTTATTGATATTATCTGATAAGAACTACATTCTCATCTGTGAGCTATTAATATTATCTGTATTAGAATCATGACTGGTCCTTGATCTAACTTCTGATCTATAATTTATTAATATTATCTCTAAGATCTAATTCAGATCTGTGACCTATTATTATCTCTATTAATATTATCTGTGTTAGAATCATTACTGATCTTTGATCTAACTTCTGATCTATGATATATTAATATTATCTGATAAGACCTACATTCAGATGTGAGACCTATTAATATTATCTCTGTTAAGACTGATCCTTGATCTATCTCCTGATTATCTGATCTAGGATTTATTAATATTGTCTGACTGCCTTTAATATTATCTGTGTGAACATCAAGACTAATCCTCAATCTCACTTCTATTTATCTGCTCTGTTATTACATCTTTGAAAAAGAGTGATTTCACATCTGATATTTCATATCACGCCTTGCCAGTTCAAGACTGATCTGTGATCAATCGCAGCAAGCTTAGAGTACTTTTAGGTCTTTCTCTCTTGAAAAGCACAGAGAAAGCAGGTCTTTCTCTACACATTTCATCTGCTGCAGCTCTCCAGTGCCACAAACCGTCCCATTCTTGTATTCTGTCTCCATCTTCCCAGGGTTTAGCCCCACCATAATGTATAACATGAGGTGCCGCACCTAGCCTCTCCATATGCCACCTAGTACAACCATACCTAACATGAATATGATGCCACCTGCTCTTGTATAGCTCAGTAAAAAAGAACTCATCAGGTCCCATGAAGGTTTTTTTATCCCCTATAACCGGCTGTGAACTAGCCATAAAATAGTGATCAAGTCTTGGTTCAAGTAGCATGACACACCCATGTACCCCATAGTTGTTCTCAATAGAACTCTGAACCAAGTCTTCTGATATGTGTTTCTCATGCCAGTAGTCGTGGTCCTTTATACTGGAGCATATCCCAGCAGGAGCTGGTAGATCAAATAGATGGTCGATATTCTGCATGACAAGGGAGTCAGCATCCATCCACATGACCTTATCATATTCAGAGTACTTTAGCATTCTTGCTTTAGTGAGACTATAGTTGATCCACTGATTCTCATCTCTATATGCCTTCCCTCGCAAGGTGCTCTTAACTTTAGTCTTGATATACCCTACTCTAAGAACACGATTAAAAACCTTACGCAGCAATTTAAGTGCCTCTACACTGACGTCAGATGTTACCATGACTACCAGTTCATGTTTAGTGTTTTGTTGCCTTAGTGACCAGGCGAGGGTTAGAGCCCCCTTAACATACTCATCGCCGCACATGACGAGTGTAAAGTAGGCATAACGGGGCCTGGGTACAGTCATTCTGAATTCTTTCTTTAGATATTTAGTATCTATAGGTATTGACGATACATGGTCCCTCTGAGTTTTACTAGACCCAGGCCTGTGGTCTTTTGCAGTAAGAGTCGTCCGAGAGGACCTGGGAGGTCGTTGCGCACCGGAAGTGCGAGGTCTTGGTTTTCCATTCATTTGACTTCCGGTTACCTCATATCGACAAACTGAAATGGAAATTTAAAAACAAGAAATATTATTGTCTGTCTGTTTGTCTGTCTGTCTTCCCTCTCTCTTTCTCTCTCTGCATTTCATTTCGTTACAATATCCGTCCTTTAGATTGTATTCGTTTGAAAGTTTTATTTCACAAGGGTTTTCATTTCCGTGAAAAAATATAAATGAAAATACAAAACAAACATCAAAAGCAAGTCGGTAGCAGAGCACATTTTCTTGTAACAGTTTATGCGATTATCATAATCCAAGAAAACATAAATTTAATCGTTTGAAAAAATATTGTTTATTTTGCCAGCTGTATGTAAATATCATTAACATACAGTACAAACGCCAGATTGCCAAAAATAAAACGAATGCTATACCCAACTGTCCTTGGTATTGATAAATACTTCGTTAAATATTCGCTCGTTAGAGAAACACCAGTTTCAGAGGGGATATTTATCGTTTCTTTGACATTCAGCTTCAGAGAAGCACCCAAATGTCCGGCGTTTAGGTGTCAAACAATATGATGATTTTCGTAGCTAAGAGGTCACTGTTTTCATCCACTGTTCCACTAGCGAGCTGAATAGAGGTTTTCTAGTCACTTACTGTAAAGAACCTCCTAAAGTTAAGAGCAATTTTTCGTAATTACTTCAACAACTTACCTTTTTCAAAACTCGTTGTCAATAAATAAGACTTCTGTCTGTTTAATACACGACGGCCCTGTTGCTTTTCGAGTCGATTAAACGGGACAATTCCCCGACAATTCGTGTGCCTTATAACTTAGCGTTGGCAAAACAAGGTCTTTAAAGCGACAAAAACACAACAGATACGTGCTTCTTCTAACCTCTTATCGGATTATAAAATGTCCATGTGTTTTACCTAAAGCGAATAAATCTTCACAATCTAAACCCAGCAGATTATCCCAGACAATAGAGCTGCTTGAGTCTGTAAATCTACACAAACAATCCTTCATAAATCTATACTGCAATTAAATTCACTAAACATAAAACACCATCTTAGATTAATATCGTATAGCAAACTTACCTTTTGGGGGAAAATCGAATTAATTTTCAGGCAGGAAATTACTCTGTTCGAGAATTTTGGTAATGAATTTTCTTCACGACGACCAAAATGAAACTCAATACGAATAATCTAATGTTTCCATGGTTACACTATAGAAACTCTGACCTTAGCTGTCATTAGTTATGTAAAGGGATTGGTAAATTCAGCAGGATTTGTACACTATTTACTTTTGTTGATTAGTATAGTTGTTTTCCAAAATCCGTAAGGTTTTTTGGCGATTTTTCCTCGTGTTTTTTTTAACGATTCTTAAGAATGTAATTCTAGTTTTTCCAGAATGAACCTCAGGGCCCGGTCGTACAAAGAGTGGATAGCCCTATCCAGCGGATAAATCCTTATCCAGTGGATAAGTCGATGCTGTTATCTAATACATTTATCCACTGGATAAAATTTATCTATCGGGTAGCGCTATCCAGGCTCGTACAACCGGTCTCAACATGCTAAAATACCAAAAAAATAAAAACACCACAAATTATAGGAAAAAATAACAAGTTGTACCAATATTTTTACAGAGAAAAATTATACACCTTACCCTGAAGAAACCTAGGGTAAAATTCTTCGTTTGATTAATGAATCTGTTTTGTTGCTTGGTCGCCGTACGAAAACTGTATTATTTATATTATATATCTATTTACCACCTGCTGAAGTTGGAAGGATTTGTAGCAGATGTGGACATGTGTTTTCTTCATATCGAATGTAGTTTAGAGTGGGAGAAGTTTTGTTGGGACAGGATCAAGTCGACACAGGACCTTTTTCCCATGGTTATGCACTCATACAAGCCCTAGAGATCATAAAGAAAAACCAAGATAATATGAATTATTGAAATGACAAAAAAATAGGAAGCGAAAAAAACAGTAGGTGATGTTTGAAAGTGTTCCATAATAGAAAGGATGGAAGGAAGAAAGAAAGAAAGAAGGGAGAGAAAGAAAGAAAGAAAGAAAGAAAGAAAGAAAGGAAGGAAAGAAAAGAAAGAAAGAAAGAAAAAAAGAAGAGAGAGAGAGAGAGAGATGTCTTTTATTTAATCTCGGGAAATTTCATCAATGTACAAATTGGTTTTCATGAAAACCGAGTTCATAGGTAATATATATAAAAAATTAATAATAACGTTAAGAATATATAGACAGATTTATGAAATAAATTCTCATCTACCCCCCAAAAATATTATAGTAATTAAAGTGTTAAGGACCAACAGACGAAAGATTCCTCTTAAAAGATTTTAAATTATTGGACAGTCTGACACTTTGGGGTAACGAGTTCCACACTTTTGCACCGTCATAAGAGAGAGCTCTTTTTAAAAACTCAGTGCTGGGTTTCGGTAACTTTAAGCACTTCTCTCTACCACGAAAATCGTAGGTATTTTCTTGAAAATAAAAGAGTTCCCTTACAGATTTTGGTGCAAGTGCATTTAAAGTCTTAAACATCATTATTGCTTTATGCTCCTTTCTTCTTCTTTGTAAGCTTTTCCAGCCTAAAGAAGTTAAAATATCACTAGATCTGACATCGTAGCTGCTTTTTGTTATTATTCTTGCAGCTCTATTTTGCATTTTTTGCAATCTTTCAGCAGACGTTACTGGTAAATTATCCCATACCACGTCACAATAGTCAAACCAAGGTAAAACGAGAGCCTCATATATGGTAATAGCTGTCTCCAAGGGGATGTAATCGCGGACTCGTCTTATGCCACTCAATCCAGAGGATATTTTTTTACAAATGTAATCAATATGAGCAACCCAAGACACCCGTTCGTCAATCACAACACCCAGAGTTTTTGCTGTAGAGACTCTAGTAATTGGTTTGCTATTTAAATATATGTGTGGTTCGGAGGTAATTTTTTTCAATTTATCGTCAGAAGCAATAAACATGTGCTCTGTTTTAGCTGAATTTAAGCTAAGTTTGTTAGCTTTCAACCAGTTATGAATATTGGAAATATCAGCGTTCACCTCGTCAAATAGAGTCTTTTGTGATGTGCCACAAGTGGTGAGACTTGTGTCATCAGCATACATTCTAGCATTTGAAAATTTGACACTATTTGGCAGATCGTTTATGTAAATAATAAATAATAATGGCCCAAGGATTGAGCCTTGAGGGATGCCGCAATCGAGTGTTCTAGAGCTAGATAAGGTATGGTTTATGTAGCATCTCTGACTACGATCTGTGAGGTAAGATTTGAACCACTTTATCGACTCTTCTGCAATCCCATAATAGTATAATTTGTGGAGAAGTATGGAGTGATTTACTGTGTCAAAAGCTTTTTTAAAATCTAGGAAAGTGACACAGTTCAATTTACCTTCATCCATATTGGTAAGCCACTCCGTTGTGGCTTCTAGGAGTGCAGTAGTAGTCGAATGAAGCGGTCTAAATCCCGACTGCTTTTGAGAAAGTAAATTATTTGAGTTTAGAAAACTCATTAATAATTCATGAAGGAAACACAATAGAAATCATGACCATGAAGGTGATTTTAAATCGAATAAAGATTCGTCTTCATTTGCATAAACTTTAACTTGGATTTTCTCTATCCAACTTGGTTCAATTCGTAAAGAATTCGGTACAATATGAGAACATACATCTGGAGTTTTCTAAGCCGTTTAATAAACTCGCAGATCGTGTTTTATCGGGTCTAAAACCACTCGGCTACGCCTCGTGTTTTATACCCGATAAAACACTCCTGCTCGTTTATTAAACAGTACTTAGATACTCATATAACTGGTTAAAAACTATTCTCTCGAAAATCTTAGCAATAGTAGGTAAGACCGAAGGAAAGAAGGAAAGGAAAAGGAAAGAAGGAAAGGAGAAGGAAAGAAAGAGAGAGAGAGAGAGAAAGAAAGAAAGAAAGAAGGGAAAGAAGGGAAGAAAGACAGACAGAAATACAAACTAAAAAAGAAGAAAGCAAACGCAATCCAACAGCAAGACCTCGACTTCTCGCCCTCCGACATCCCCTTTACCAGTAAGTAACAACTCCCTCCTCCTCACCCCTCCCGCACCTCCCTCACCCCCTCTCCATCCGATCTCGCGCTCTCTCCCCTCGCTACCTCACTCCTCCCTCCCTCCCCTCACCTCCTCCCCCCTCCTTCCTCCCTCTCTCTCCCCCCACTGGCCGCGGGCGCAACCCCCCTCCGACCCCGAAAACCCACACCCCTCCTTGCACCTCAACAGAGAAAACACATCAAGGAGAGAGCTAGAGAAAAAAAAGAAAAAAAGAAATAAAGGAAGGAAAAAGAGAGAAAGAGAATGTAAAAATTCTCATTCATAAGAAAAACGTTTGTTATCGAGTAGCCATCTTTCTTGAAAGAATGTTTCTAAAGGACATTTCGTGATACTCAAGAAATATAGCAAGTTAACACAGTAAAAAGCGTTTTTATTTGGCACTACTGCTTAGCAACTTTACACTAAATGTTTGCAGACATTTGTCATTTGTTAAATAAGTTAAGATCTAAATTTACGTCTAAAAATTATCAATTTTCAAAATTCTTAGGAGTAAATATTTAGAGACCTAAATCTGATATACCACAACAAATTTATCTATCATTCGTAATGAATCAGACCTTGAATGAGCAGGAAACGTACCAAACAGTAACACTCAAATGATTTCCACATTCCAGCGCCGTGATTGGTTGATGTGCACTTACCTGCTTTTGATTGGTTCAGGGCAGAAGCCATTTGAATGCCACTGCACTATGCGATACGTTTCCAACTTATCAACTTATTATAAATATTCTCTGTGATTATTCAAGGGCGGATCCAGAAATGGGTTAGGGGTTCGTCCCAAATGAAGAAATGTATATAGATATATTATGCATCGTAAATGTTTCTTGTAAAAGCCTTCACACGAGTCATGCTTCAAAAAAGCGTAAGAGTAACTACGACATTATGGGGGGGGGGGGGGGGGGGGTGTCCAGAGAACCGCAGGACACTCCCCTGGATCCGCGCCTGTTATTACTTGTAATAAATAATTCCTATTCATCTCCGATGACGGAGCATTTAGTTCAAAACTTTAGAAGAACAATCAAGGGTTGCGGTAAATAGCTTGTAAACTAGCTGGGCTATTAAAACTACGTTAATTTAAATTTTAAAAATCGTTAAAGGACAATTAATCTACAAACGGATCTACTTGACAAATCCTAATAACAAGCTTTAGCTGCAGTAAGATCACGTCAATTGCATTTACATATAGGCTACTGTGACTCTCTGCCTTGCGCACCTTGCATTCAATTTGGGTGTCTTCCAAAATAGTTAGTACTCCTAAGATACAGTCAAGCATTGTGATCCCCAGTGGATCCCATGATACTTTGTGCCCCTCTGCTACAATCAAATAAGGGCTGCTGTGATCCTCAATAAACACCAAGATGGCATGCGCACCTAAGCTACGATCAAATAAGGGCTGTTGTGATCGTCAATGGATCCCAGGTTGAATTGCACGCGTAAGCGTCTGTGACTTAAGACCTCTTAAACCCTCAATAGATCCCGAGATGCTTTGCGCACCTATGCTGCAATTAAATAAGGGCGGCTGTGTTCCTCAGTGAATCCCAAGATACTTTTGGAGCTAAACCTTTGTGATTTATCTGTCTAAGGATCGACAAACGTGATCTTCAATAATCTTCATAAATCTTCGTAATCTACTCTCTAAGCTACTAATTCATTTGGTATTTGTTCTTGTTCATGGTTCACGGCATTATGGTAGCCATAGTGTCGATCGTATTGAATATCTGTCTACCTTTTCTTGCTTTAAGCCAAAAGGACGGACTCACTGTACAATCCTCGGCTGCTGAAAATCAAATTTCCCCAAGTCTATTCTTCTCCACTTCACTTAAACCAAGAGGATCCTTCAGAAGGTCCCAGGAAACCGCCAACACGTGTCTTAAGAAATCCCACTAGGGACCCCTCCTCGGGCTCTTTGGGCTGATTAAGATTCTTACTCTCTTCTGGCGTCTCGCGGGAAAATATTTTACCTAAAATTGATTTCTCTCCTTGGTGATTATCTTCTTGAGTCCTGCTTCTGTTAGCCACCTTGGTACTTTCTGCCCCTAATTGGAATTTTCTGTCATGAAGGCTTGGCATTGATTGTGTGTTAGGGCTGAACATGGGAGAACTGGGCCGCTGTTGTTTGTTGCAGTTTTCTTTTTCGTAATCGTCGCTCTCGTTTAAACCAGATGATTGAGATGTGAGGTCTAGTGACTGCGATTTCACTGACAAGTAAGAGGTATTTGCGTACTGGTATGGATTGGTGTAATCTTGATAGACAAGTTTGTCAGTGGACGCGACGTCTTCCCTGTCGTATTCAGCTTCGTGGCTGTATTCACTACTCCCTATTCCTTGTTCCTTCTCTTTCTTCGCTGCTGCTCTCTGCGCTTTCTTTATTTGTTTCATCCTCCATGTCGTGTAGTCCATGGCTTCAATGTCCTCGGGTGTCATCAATTCTTCTTCTTCATCATATCTTTCTTCCTGTTCTGGTAGATTTTCCTCGGAGTGTTGCATGCCGTAGTCTTCTACTTCATTCCTACTCCCAAAATCTTCTCTAGCGTCTTTGGACATCTGTTCTATCTGGCTCGTAAACATACCAATGGCTGATTCGTCAACGAGTACTGTTTCCTGTTCTTTTGGAGTAGTCATTTTGGAAACATCACTCAACGACTTCAACAAACCCTTCAAGGAAATTCCTTCTCCAGTCTCGACGCTACTTCCCTGAGTTCCAAAAAGTGAATCTACAACTTTATTCCTGTTCTTGGTATTTTCAGAATGGATTTCTACATGCGGGAGAGAGACTCGCCTCTTTGGCAAACGATTACTTGCAGAGTTCATGAGCGGAACTTTCACGCCATCATTAGCGCTGTTACCTTTGCCGTATTCTGTAAGCTTCAGTTCTGATTGGCACCTCTGTGGAATTCCTAGAGCTCCGGGCTCATGAACGATACTTACAGACTGAAGCTTTGGTACGTCATCGTTCTTGTCTGCCGCGAGTGGAAGCTCTAGTTCAGAGGCTAAGAGTTTAAGTTTATTATCTTTCTTACTCCTTTTGTCTTCTCCATCGAGATTACCGGTTTTAGGTTCGTTGACTGTGGATTCATCTTCTTCTGGTCCTGCTACGCTCCACACAGACTTTCCAATCCCCTTCAACGTAGACGAAATGGTATCCGCAATCATTGAAAACGACATTTCTGAGTCGTTCTGGATTTCCTCTTTTGGTTTTGTGAAGTAAACTGGAATATTCATCTCAGACTTTCCCATGTACATCACTCTACTACTGGACGAATTATCTGCCTTACTGTTAGTATTGAGTTTGTTGTTGGTTTGTTTATTGGTGCTAATCTTTGGAACATCAAGATTAATCGAAGATGGGATGGTACCATTTGGCGTAGTGCCGTTCGGGATGATGTTGATTTTGGAAATGCTGCTTCTTTCATCTTCTGTGGCGTCGTCCTCTCGGGAGAAGTTGGAGACGGACAACATTGAAGGACACCTGTTGTTGTAGTGAACCGTGTGAAATGTTGAGTCCATCCCATTTTCCATTCTTCTCCTTCTCTTTCTTTCATCTCTTAGTCTGGCTCTCTTTCTTTTGATTCTCTTGTGAATGGCAACGGATATGCCCACAGGAATCCCAACCACAAACATGAGCATCAAAATCGGCATTAAATGCTTGAGAACACCCCATTCAAACTCATTACCATCGTCCTTTTTCACTTGATCACACGGACCAACCAGCTTCAACTCAACACTTGAAATAAGAAATTTTTCTGATAGAGCCTTTTGGAACGAAGGGTTGACTCCCCCGGAACTCGTAGCAAGTTTGTTATGAATGTTTTGCAGGCGGGTCTTATCACAGGGGGAGTACGGTATTGTGTTGAGCGTCAATGTTATTTGTTTGTGTTTTTTGTTATAAGATTTTATCCAGACGCTGCTAACATCATCATCAATAGCATACCGTGCAAACCTTGAAACGAAATCAAAGCGCACCCTCACATCTGATACAAAATTCAACAGATGAAACTTGGTTCTTATCACGAACTCATGGTTATGATTGCTGTTGCTCTTGCGAACATGAACCCGAAGAATATCTGCTGCAGATTTGCCGTCAGAATTCGTTGCTTTGAGCAAAAATCGAAACGTCCCTTCGTTCCCAGGAAGAGGAAAGCCATAAACGTTCCTTGCTTCTGAGTCGAAATGAAGCCAGGAGTTCCGAGAAATCATCCCTCCATTTATAGTAAACATACTCAGTTTCAAGTTCTCTCTTCGTCCGACATAATACGTCGGGTAAAACGTATCATCCGGGATAGTGAACCGGAAGCCCTGGCCAACAAAGGAAGCGACTTGGTCCATGGGTTTCAAGAGCAAAGGAACGGGCTGGGCTGCCTGTGTTATGGGGTGAGTAGCGTTTGACCGTGAGGGACTAGTGAGAGTAGGTTTGGCGGTTGAATTTATTGATACCATTGAGAAAAATAACTTCAAAACAGCCAGTGCTTTTGACATGAGAGAAGAAAGTTGGAGTGGATGAGCAGACAGAAGTGTTAATCATTGCCTCGATAGTTGTCGGCAGGCATTCGAGTGGACTGCTTTTCTTTTTCTTTCACGTATTCTCTCATCTAAACCTGACAGAAAGAAAAGAAAAAAAAAGACGCTTAGAGGCAAAGGTAAACTGGAAGTGATTTCGGGAGGTGAGAATGAGAGGTGGGAAGTGAACGAAGTGTGCAAGTCATGTGGCAGTCATGTTAAATGCTTTGATTCTTGTCATCCAACATGGCGGCCACCACTGAAGACTAAATAGCAGACATTAGAGGAACAGCCTTCAAACAACTACTTCAAATCGAGGCATTTGGGTCAATACAATGAAATGTATTGAAACAGACCCAAAATGCAATGTAACTCTGATGTCTGCTATTCTTGAAATTCTTTTTAAAAAATTTAAAATCTTTTCCCCTGAGTAATTCTATTGGAATTTGGTCATTTGGTGCTGATTTACGACATTTTATGAATGCAAAAATAGTGGAAAAACGGAATGGAATGAAAACAAAAGCAACCACAAAAGCTTCTAGCTTCAAATCGTCGACAGTAGATTCTTTTCAAAATCAACAACAAATCCAACTGTACACTGACAATAATTCGATCAACGTCTGCATTTCTCTCTTTCATAAATGAGCTTTTTATCCAATATATATTTCGTTATATCTCATTCAGCTGTTTGATTACTTGGTGGATTTGGTTACTAAGACATTAATAATGGATGTAATGAATAGTGTATCAGTCGGGCGATGGCTTCTCTGGGTTTTTTCATATTCAATTTGACCGCTACGTGTGTCATACTCTCAGAATTTGCGTCATTTGGAGAGTCGAGTGTCAAACTCTCTTCATTCTCTTAACATCAACGAAACCATACTTGAATATGACTTGAATATTATTCTATATAAGGCACAAAAATCTAAAAATACCTTCAAATCACAATTTATTATTTCCCTTAAATATTTTTCTCTGATTCGTAAAAATCCACAGAGAAGCCAAGGCACGACAAGCCGGTTAATTTTGTGAAAATGAAATCTAGCACTAACTTAGTGTAAATATAAAGTGTATATAATGGGAACACGGGAGCGATTTTTTTAAAAAAGCGTGTAAGATATTGCTTAAAATATATATAAAATCACAACTTATTTAATTAAGATTAATTTTACTACTTCAATCTTTATGGTAAATTTATTTATTTTATTTCTATATTTAGGTAAAAACCGTGGTTTAAAACACAACAATATTGAATAGAAAGTTTTTTTGAAAAACTTGTTTAGAAAATGAGAGCTCTTTTATGGCTTTCCTAAAGTGATGTAAATGTATTTCAGGAAATTGTCTATTGTGAGAATATCCCCTCCCCCCCAAAAAACAAAGGAAATTAGCTTCAAAATTTCGACGCAACTGATTTTTTTCCCTACTCCTCTTTGAAAGAGCTTGAAGTATACAATACATTTTTGAAATCAATTATAAACATTTCGATACTCTAAATTATTTGAACTATTCGGCCTTGAAAATAGTTGATAATTGCAGCAAGCTTTAATTCATATATGCTTTGTAAACTACAGAAAATAGAAATTTTTGGTAAGACATTTTGGAGATATTCTTTTGCTTTTCAAAAGAAAACGGCTTTCAAGCTCACGAACTTTTCGATCTAGGATTTTTTTGCTAGACAACAGCAGGTGAATTCAGTAAAAAGAAAAACTAATTGATATCCAAAGTTTTTAACACAATCCACACTAAAACCTTTCAAGCAAATTATAATTACATTTAGATTATTAAGATTTATATTTCTTCGAAATAAGGATGTTTCAGATTTGCAGTGCTCGTCGTTCAAAAAGCATGGAAAACCAAAATCTTGAAAGTCGAAAGTTTGGTTTACTTATCTGAGATTTCTATGTTATAATAGAAGCATTCTTCTTGCAAATCGACATTATTGTCTCGTAAATTAAGAGAAAATCAATTAAACATGTTCATGGACACTCTTGCTTCTTTACAAATGCTTCCAGACCTTTTTTAAAAGCTATTTTCTTTCTCTGTTGGTATGTAAGTCGTTGTTCTTGATACTTGGGGAAATTTAGTTCAAAGTCAGATGTTTTTGCTTAGATATAAGTAGTTTGAAGAAAGACTAAAATATTCTTACCTTGAATCAATTTTTTTTTTATCCCATCGGAAAATATAACTCAGATTTTCCTTATTTATGCATTCATAAAATTCCTGAAGAGCAATAGCTATGTGGACTCATTCATAGAGCTCGATGAACACTCTCTTCCAGAGGAGTTAGTAAATAATTCACCAGCAAATCTCCAAGATATTTCAGATGACGCCCCGTCTAGGCTTTTTTCTCTACAAAAACCTTCACAATTTTTGGGGAAAAGCGAATTAATATTTAATAAGTATAAGAAGTATTGGCGTGTTCAGTGGGAGATTATCACGTGATATAGGGTATTCAGAAACTCATTTATAAAGCTTATATAAAACCCATTTTTTCTCGTTTAGGAAGATTATTAGTTGCAATGATAAGTACAGAATATGGCTAACCAATGGCTTTGTGCTCCGGCTTTGGGTGCTAAGTTTAGATTTAAGAAAAAAATTGTTTATTTTTTGGGGTATTTTCTTTGTTTATTCTTTAACCGATATTTATGTTTCTATTTTAAGGAAAACGCTGTTAAGTATAATTATGTAATCTAAAACTATTCATCATTGAGCAGAAACTCCCGATACTTTTGATTTTCTTTTCACTTACGAGCCTAGCAATTTTGAGTAAAGAAATTGCAAAGTTTGTCATGCCTATTTAGAGATACACTACACTGCAACATGCAAAATTAATCTTGCAATATTAAAATTGTTGCAGGAAAATGTTGTTTCTTCATCATTGCAAAATAATGTTGGAGCTTATTTGGCAAAGCATGTTTCGAAATTCATAAATTTCGAGTTGAGAATGAATTAATTTCTGCATGCAATCCCTGAAAATAATTTTGTCTTCCGGTCGGTGTACAGGAAAGGTATTTCAAATCAAAATAAATAAATAAATAATCAAAACTTTGTATTTTATTTATTGCACTGGTATGCACATTAGAACTCCCATGGGCCCTTCTAAAGAGTACCATGGATACGAGACTAAAATGGAAATATAAAAGAAATGACACGAATTCCATCGCGAAAAAGCGTGACTTCTTTTGTATTTTGCAGGTTAGCCTCGTATCCACGATACTTTCGAAAAGGGTCCAATAAGTGGTCACCTATTGCGCAGCACCTATAGTCGCTGTTAAGGGACAATTTGTCAAATTCCCAAATAATTTTTTTATAAATACCTCATTTAAGCCACCAACCATTATTTTGACAATTACCCGAGGGAAGCAGTGCGACTGTAATTCCAAAAATACCTTAATGATTACACTGTTCATCACATACTAGACAACAGTGGAGCCCCAATCTCGTACCAAGAGCCTGCGTTTCTTCGGGCCCCCCAGGGCCCCTGACGTTATACGCATGCGTATCAGCCTATTACCAAACAATATAAGGCAGATATCAGGTTGAACACAGATCAAAAGCGTTTCTGATATTTGGAACACACAAAACCATATTTTCAACAAATTATGAAATCTTAAAAGGCTTTTCTTATCAGCTAGACGTCGTTTCATAGGATTAGTGCCGGTCTACACGTCATGTTCTTGTTTGAGCATGCGCATTTCTTCGTAATTGAAACCCACATGGGCTATCTCAGAAACATTAGTTACTTCACTTTGTGTTTTGGTGAATCATTATCATTATAAAGTGTCAGTGTATAAAGTATTACATTTTTCAAATACTTACATTGACTGCTTCCCTTTACAAATTTCCCATAATTAAATATGTAGGGAAATGCATAATATAAAATGCAAAGAGGTATAAAAATGTATTAATTTCTTCCAACAAAAAAATTAAAATTTCTATGTATTTTCTCTGGAATATTTATTATGTGAGATACTGGAGCGTTTTCACGTGACGTCACAACGGCAATTATGGGGTAACAAAAAAATACATTTTCTATCCTCCGGGAATTGAACTCTATTTTTATGCAAATACTGTGCAGAAAGTTTCTATTGTTTATGGCTGCTTTCTGACGTGAGTGAAAACGCTCTATGGAAAACCAGACATGTATCGAATAAGATGCTGCTATATTTATTGATGAATGAAAACAATCAATTACACAGTAAAATTCCATCGAGAGAGAATGGAATACTACGACGATACGGCGGCCATCTTGGATCGCAAGGCATCATGGGAGTCCAGGGGGGCAAATATAGCTTATTTATTGAATAAATAATGGGCGTTTGATATAAACAGCTCAACAGAAGAAGACTTAAGACGGCAAATCAACCACCTTTACCCATAAAAGAAAGACTATCACAAACTCTATATATTTTCCGTCATCTTTTCGTTTTGTTTTGCCTACTGACAATAAGATGGCTGTCGTATCGTCGAAGTTGTCCAGAGAAGCTCGTTACCAAAACTAGAGTATTTTTAACTTCCTCTTTTTCTTTAGGTCGTGCGTGAACGTAAATCAGGAAGAAACAAACAAAGACTTGTTTTTGTTTTTTTATGTAAGTTAAACTATCGGGGTCTTCCTTGTGGACCCACGCGGAAAAGCCCAACATTTGTTTAGTTTATGTAACCTTTTCTGTTCAGTGTCCCACATGGAGCAAAGCAGCCACGGAAATGAAGTAATTAAGGGAATTTGAGAAATGTTCCGAAATTTTTAGACTGCTGCCAGGTTTTATTAGCATCGGAGACCAAGTTGGAAACCATATGGTTGCTAAGGAGATTATAACAGCGTCTAAGGTTTCTAACTTTAGAAAAACAAAACACTCTTGTATGAATAAAAGCACAAATAGTACAGTATACTAGGTTTTTCAATTCCCAAAGAAACATCAAGAATGCATGAGTAATCGCGCTATTTGGCTATTAGATTGTTTCATGGATATGTGCACTCTTGTCATATCATTTTGTGAATAGATAACGTATTTCCAACTTGTATCTTATTTGTATTTAAAAACGATAAAAATGAAGAAAATAAACGCATAAATTGCTGGACGTTTCGATGACATCCTGTCATCATTTTCAACAACATTTAATGACAGATCAAGCGTTAATTACTCTATGACTAAGTTAATATATGTACATATTCAAACAAAACGTTTTGCTTTCACTGAGTCTGATTGGACTAGGTTTTTCAATGATGACAGGATGTCATCGAAACGTCCAGCAATTCTTGCGTTTATTTCCTTAATCAAATGTTTACTAATAAAGATGAATTCCCGATAAAGCTGCTGTCGTGTTGTATATTCTTGAACTGCGTGCCCTAGGGTGAAGGAAAAAAGAGGACACCTGTCCAGAGTTATGCGCCGGCGTATCCCACATGAACAAGCAGAGTGGTGGCATAGAGTAGTCAAGAAATTATATTCCCAAGGGAATCGAGGGTCTTAAAAAGCAGTTAAATTTGCGCGCGCGTTCGTCTTTCAAAAATCGTACATCCCACATGGATTGTTGGGTTGATATTATATTGGTAGTATCCTATATGAGTTTTGAATCAAAAATCAAAAATCAAAATAATAAAATCAAAAACAACAATGTTAGGGTTAGAACCCTAGCAGTAACCCTAGCTGTGCCTAGGGTTTGTGTTAGGGTTAGGGTTAGCGTTAACCCTAACCCTAACAGTCTTAACACTAACCCTAACCCTAACGCTATTACCCTAACCCTAACCCTAAGATTTTTATATTTATATTTTTCATTTTTATATTTTCATTTTTTATATTTTTATTTTAACAAAACATTTTTTATTTTTCATTCTTCAAAAGGGGGTACCTTTGATCCGACCCTTTAAGAGACTAATTAAGAATCTTGGATATATACTAAGTGTTTTTCATAGAATGTCTATATTTAGAAGTCGAAGTTTCGTTTCATAATTTCGTCCTCCTGCAACCCTCTCCTCCTCCCCATGCAAATGTATCTCTTCTCTATCTTTTAAACACATTTGTCCATGTGGGATATACAATTTCCATACAAATGTACAATTTATCATGATTCATCTACAATCACGTTTCTTTATATTTGCCCTTTATCGTACTATTCTGTACGGGGAGATATCATGGAAGACCCATAAATCTGGGTATCCAGCAAGGAAGGATCTCAACATTGGAAGATCATTGGAAAAGTGGATGAAAATCCATATAGGATCCTCCTCATCCCCATCCAACCTCCCCGTCTAATAAAAACGCAACTACCTAGGTAATATCGACCCAACAACTCATGTGGGATGTACATTTTATTTATGCATATTTTCGTATGGTATTCCTTCAGCTCACGGATGATTTTTGAATGCTTTAAAACGTATAGTTTTTGTAAAAACACATTTATAGACGCAACTTCTTAGCACAACAAAACTTTTAGGAACTGGGGTATGCTGTTGCTCAGTTTTGAGTAGTTTTAGGGCTGACCATGTAAAACACCACGAAATAAAGATTTTTTTGCTCGTAATTGTCATTGCTGGCGTTGAGTTTATGGTTTTGCGCGCGAGCATATGTCTATATTTTCTAAAAACCGAAAAGAAACCCTGTTCAAAACACAACATCCCATATTTAAAAGCGCAATTTTACTCCCAGGGGAATACGAACAAGAAGTATATATGAGTTTAATCGATTTTTCCGTGTGGGATATTGAATTTCTGATGAAAAAGGGGGGAAAAACAATTTGGTAATAAAATACAGTTCTACAATACAACTTATCTAACTCTATCTATACCACAACTACCCTCGGAACGAAAAAAAAGCAAACCAAAAACCAAAAAACAAACAAACGTGCAGCTGTACGTCTTAGGAATTATTTTTGATTTATTAAAACAGAAAATTAATCTACGATTGGGAAGAAAAATGTGCACCAAAATCAGAAAATAAAACAAAATAAATCGATAAAAGTAGTCGATCTCTTTACCCTTGTGTCATTCTCTTGAGAGTAACATTCTTTGTAAGAGTTGTATTGATATTCATGTGTCTTCTCGTGCACAGCCGTTAAACAAAGAAATAATACTCTTGGGAATGACACGTGATCCCTAAGTTGAATATGCGATTGTAATTTTTCTTTCACGTTCGTTGATTTTTTACAACAAACTTACATCATTCTTTTAATTGTATTTTATTTATTTACAGAAAGTTTTCAAGTACAGGTATAAACATTTTCGTTCTCACCTAATATGAATTATGCAAATATGTCAAATAACCTTCCTTATAACAAACAAAAAAATCTATTCCTTAACTGGTATTATTTAGTGCAAATTATTCAGTAATGTTTCATAAGCATTTCAATAGTCTTTCCACTCTTTGATACATTTTTTATTTTTGACTATGATATTCATTCGATCCACTTTCTTTGACGAGAAATTCATTCATTCCCAATGCTGTTTACTGATATTTTCGTCACGTTTTTCTCATCGCACACAATGGTTCTTCCACACAAGACATTTGTTTAACGTAATCATTAAACATAAACACTCGATAGGTGGACTAATGTGTGCAACAGAATTACGCAAAATATATGCAAAAACGCGCTTAATATACCTTTTTATTTGTTTAATTTAGCTGCATATGGAAATAAGTCTTTCCCTTTTGAACTTCACTGACAAACCAATTTTTTTCAAAATGTTAGAGTATAACCAACTAGTCACCACAGTAAATCCGTGAAACTTTAGTAATACTAAATAGCACAATTTCATGCAAATTCCATTGTTTTCTATTGTTTGATTAGCACTACTTTGTACTATTTATTAATTAGTGTTTCACGAATTTATTCAGCATTCCCTTGACATAATCTTACTGATTCAGATGATTTCTGACTCTGACTCCTATGTCTCTATCTCTGCTTTCAATGTATGATAATACTAGGTACCTTTTACGCATGCTCTAAAGTTATGAACAATAAACGCGCATGCACAATTAGGGCACTCGTCATTTCCAGGTTCATCTACTTAAAATTTCATCTGTATGAAATTCTGCGTTTTGAGACTTGATATACTTTTATTTCTTGATTCATTGCTGCACCAATTTTGCAGCCTCTTTTATAAGTCAGCTATTCAAAGATACCATTTAAAAGTTGAATTTTGCATAATTTGTTTTTAAGCGACGCTAAACTTGTACAGATGTGTCTTTAGTCATAAAACACAGAGGTATTTACCGAATGACAAAAAAACGAGAATTACATATACTAGTTACTGCGCAACCCATTTCACTGGTCTTCTTTCACGTACAATTACCGAAACTTAACGATCTTATTTTCTACCTTCTTTGTGGTTTGTGCGCAGTGTTTTCCCATCACAGACCACGTGTCAGTTTCTTGAGAATAGGTTGCTATCAATAGACGTCACTTCCGGTAATAGCTGCGTTTTTAATGGCTTGTAGAATCTTGGAGGTTGTTTTGATCTCTTGTTTTCTGGTTTCATGTCGTAGAAATAGTCAAATACAATAGTTTAAGATTTATTTTAACATGTTTTGACTTAACTTCCGCTACTGTTGCCCCTCAGTTAACCGCTTGTTTGCACCCCCTGTCAACTCCCAAGTCACGTGATTGATATTAAGCAATAACTTTCTAGTATTCAACGCTCAAACGACGTTCTCGGGAATGAAATTTCGTCTTACTGCAGTAAAACTTTACGCCCAAGTAAACGTTAAAGAAAATGTTTCCTTCGGCTAACGTTCCTCATTGACATATTATTTACACCCCGCCTTCTCCGTGTGGGATTAGCGAAACACAACTTTTACGTAAATATAGTCTACGCATGCCTAATAAAAGGAAACAAGTGCGGACCTCATTGCTTACTTCCGCGTCCTTGGTATTTTTCACTTACGAAATTTATTTTCTATGCGCGCATGCGCTAAAGAATATCCTTATTCACAATGACGTGTCATCCACGCAACCGCTCTTTTATACCCTGGTTATCAAATGCTCTCTGCTCCCTATCTCCCCGCTCGGCCTCTGGTGCACAGGGTTCAAAAATCATCAGACTGAATAGACCCTTTCCGAGTTCCAAATTACCGCTGTGTTTCTTGATTACAGACTCATTTACTCAGGCTTGGCCTCGATTTTGTGCAGAATATTAACGTGTTCCAGTCAAGGTCCGTCGAGTTTCAAAATGTTCGTATTGTTGAAATTGTTCATTCTTTACTTTTCTGTTGATATTTGCGAGTAATTAGACACTGATTCGAGGCCAAGCCTGTGTAAATGAGTCTGTAATCAAGAAACACAGCGGTAATTTGGAACTCGAAAAAGGGTCTATTACGACATTATGCAGTAGGGCATCTGACACATAAGCAACAAAAAAGACTTTGGATTTGTTTAACATTATTTTATTATAACCAAAAATAGAAATTACAACTTTTTACGAATCAACTTTTTATAACGTATTTTAACTTTCTTTATAAACCTTCTTAGCAAACATTGCTGAAATGTCACTTAAGGAACTACAGAATTATGGGTAGTTAATTAATGTAATAATATACAAGTGATTTGACTTCGCGCGGTACTTGCACGGATTTCGTCAAAGCGGGAAACGTACAGTTCATTTGCTCTCAAATGGTTTCCTCATACCAGAACTGTGATTGGCTGTAGCGCGTTTTCGTGCTTTTTAATTGGTTGAAGACTATTTGAGCCGAGGTACGGTATTTCTTACTTGTTTGACAACTGTACAAACACCCGACTAGAAAAAATAACTAAAATATGTCTATAATTATTACAACCAAAATGATATTTAAATAACATAAGATTTTCGAGTGAAAAATTATTCATGATAGAAAAATCGATTTTTTAAAAACTTTATCAACTATGCTTTCTTTTTACGATTAGGGCGATAAAAAAATACTCATGACCGATTTGATCAAAAGAGGAAAGCCCCAAAGATGATCCCAGTTACTAACAGCTAGTACAGAGGGTTTCAAGGGTAGCCATTTCACAAAAGATCCCTTGCATGTTACGTCAAACTAGCTCAATTTGGGGGACAAAACAAAAGAATTTCAATCTCCTAAGAATTGAAAACCTATTGTTATGTCCTACCAAATTGAGCTGCTTTCCGACGGAATACAAGGGTTCTATAGGGATTCTGTGCAATTTGGAGGACAGAATTAGATGGTTAGCAACATCACGCGTCCAAGCCCATAATACAGCTTGGGCTGCCTGTGGTTTGATGGCAGACCAATAATGAAATCCCATTGCTCTTGGGAATTGAACTCTTTCTTATGTATGATTGTATTGTTCCTGCCATTTAACATGGCCACTCGATGGTGCAAAACCTATTTATTGCAATACTTCTGCATAAGAAGAAACTACACTCTCCCCAAGGAGATCATGTCTACGGTTTTCTCTCACGAAATGGCTACTTTGAAGCACCTCTATGGAAATACTTGATTTATGTCGGGTTTTTACTTAGTGGAGGAATCACTGCCGATGACAATCATGCTTACTGAATTGCCCTATTTCACTATGACGTCACATCAAAACAATCTATTGTTTAAACGCAAAGGATCATGGTCGTTGGACGGGGTCAAATCAACGCAAATTCCCCGAAAATTGTTCTAAAACCCGTATCAATCCACGAAGAGAAGTAGAATAGCCAGAAAACGCTCAGAATATTTTTAATACATATTAACACATTTTATATCTGAAAACCAGGCCATTTTAGATTAAACTGTTTCGCTAGGAGCAATTGTGCTGAATTTTCTCTCCCCACATAAACAAGCAGTGACGCCATAGTGAAATAGGGCACTGAATTAGCTCGAGTCTGTTAACCATTACTAGTTACAGCCGCCATTATATTTTTGATGTCATCCAACATGGCCGTTTGCCAAGCTTGTATCCAAAAGCACACTGTTTAGAACAAAAATAGCAAGGTGCATCATAAGACCGCTGACTGGTTGCAGATTGCAAACGACGGCTTAATACGTTTGCCGCTAATTTTCGGCTAAATATGTATAAACTGTATAAAACAAAGTTTTGTCATGTTCACGTGCTCTGTCCGTTTAAATGACACCTCCTGCTTGGCTCAATGCTGATTTTATGATTTACTTGAATTTTTTCAGCTGAATATATATATTTTCTCGTAATATGAAGTCATCACGGAGGTCACGTGACTGACCACCCTTGAGTATAAAGACGCCTAAAAATCATTTTATCCCTAAATATTTATATAGATTGACAATATATTCTTTGCATGTACCGTTATCAACACCTCGCTTTTAAAGATTCTTAAAGATACAACATTGAGAAAAGCAGGGCTAAACTTTGTTTGCTCACCTTGACCTTTATAATGGTGTGGGTATACGTTCAAGGATATACTTAGGTTATGTGAGCTTTTTAAGATGTTTGTATGCTACATGACACCAGCAATAGGACGACCATTCAATCTTTATGTCTTTCAGCAGCTATTCTACCGCTTTCAATATCTTGCAATTTTTTTTCAGATTATTGTTCGTCTTTAGCTTTTCGCCGAGGTTCTTCTCAAAGTATGTTTCTAACAGGTAATCGTAACCAATTTCACTGTCTAGGATGTAGCTATCTTTTTAAGGTGGCACGTAGGCAGGCGGTAGTCTGTATCCAGAATATGCTCCTTTCCTTGCGCTGTTTGAGTTGCTGCTGCTGCTGTAACTGTATGAAGAGGACTTGCTTGCGCTCATGGCACCACCGCCAGCTCCCCCAGACATAGCTCCTCCAGCACCTCCTCCCTCTCCACCCATACCTGCACCTGCTCCACCCATTCCTCCAGCACCGCCTCCTCCTCCAGCACCTGCTGCTCCTCCTCCACCAGCACCTCCTCCTCCCATGCTTTGGGACATTCCTCCACCACCGCCACCACCACCCATACCACCACTACCAGCACCCATACCACCGCCACCACCACCCATACCACCACTACCAGCACCCATACCACCACCACCAGCAGCAGCTCCTCCTCCTCCTCCGCCAGACGCCATCATCCCCCCACTACTACCATTTGAACTCATTTGTCGACTGGACGTGAATGATGGTGCCTGGTAAGCACGTCTTTCTTCTCCCAACATCGGTGTGGTCACAGCACTGCCATTAGGTGTTCTAGGGTAAGCCGGAGGCGGCAGAGGGGGCTTCTCATTGGGAAGTACCAACGGCTGCTTTAACAAATTTTCTTTCACGTCATATTCTTCTTTGAACACAACTGGTTTTCGTTTGTAGATGAAGGTTTTCCTGTCGTCACCACTAAGTCCTCGTCGTCTACGACGCATGACAAACAAAAGGCACAGCCCGAGGAGAAGTAACAATATACCCAGTACGATCACGGGTATTAAGGTTGCTGTCCACCATACGCCTCTCCTGGCACCAGTCACAGCACCGACATTTCCAGTGCAGGGCGGCATCATAACATAGGATCCATCAGCCACACGATACTCAGGTCCCACCGCTGCATCGAGTGCCGGGTTAACCTTATCCACACCAAACTTGTCTGTCAATCGATTCATCGCGACTATATCACAAGGACTATAGGGTACGTGGTCGAAGTGGAAGGTTACGAATGGACCTGGTCCATACTCATCTACTCTAATATTCGATATATTGACTCCAAAGTAATCTGCAAGCTTCTGCACCAGTCTCAAACGCACAACAACATTGTTCAAAAACGTTGCGTTATCGTGGTCCAAGAAGAGAGTAAACTTATGGTTGAAAGGGCTGTTGTCTTCCTCGACCAACATTTCGAAGGCATCATATTCCACTAACCCACCCGAATCTCTGGCTTCAAGGAAAAACTTATTCATACCCAGAGACTCAGCCATCGGTAAGGCATATATCTGCTGTGTGGTAGAATTTAAGAGGATCCATGATGTAGGCAGCAGGGTATCATCGTCATCTTCAGCGACCCTTAGAGTTAGACTCAGGTTTCTGGTACTTTTGTCTTCCTTGTCATAGAAAGCGTCAAAAGGTATGGTATAAATCAACCCTTGGCCATCAAACAAGTTGAGGCGACCAATATCATTGACACGTCGAGGTGGGGTATTCAACGGTTTTGGTTTACAGACCCCAACTTGTTCGACCTTCGCATTCTTGACATTGAATTCGTTACCTAAAGCTCTTTTTAGCTCTGGAGTTGGATTATCGATTCCAAAGAGATCAGCGTACTTCAATACTAATGGATGGTTGCACACAAGTGGGGGGAAATCAGACAGGCCAAATTTGAACCGGATACCTGACCCTTCAGGACCGTACGTCAGAACATTGACATCAGATAACTTGACTCCAAAAAATTTAGCCAGTTTGTCAAGCAGCTTTATACGAATTTCCACATTGTTCATGAATGGCTTCTTCGGTATGGCTAAGTCCAAGGTAAACTCCGTTGATACTGGTACGGGTTTCATCACCTCAATTGTAACGCTGTCCTCTGCCTTTTCTTTTTCGGAGTCAAATGCCTTGAGGATATACTTGTGTTGGCCAATATCTGGTTTATCAGGCAGCATGTAGATCTCTTGCGTGTTCAGAAAAACGATCCAAGAATTGGACGGGATTCGTTTGTCGTTTTCTGTCCTCAGCTTGAGATTCAGATACCTAGTGTTGATCTCGTTGGCGTCCAAGAAAGTATCGTAAGGTATTTTGAAGATAGTTCCTTTGCCTGCGTTCACTTGAAGGGTGCCAATAGGCTTGTTCAGGATAGGACCAATATTTCCGGACGGATGACAGGGGCCAAGTGCTTCGTATTCGATATTTTTGACAGGGAACATCGATGAAAGAGCCCTCTCTAAATCTTTATTGATTCTACGATTCCTGCCAAACATGTTTACGACCTGGGTCCTTCGAGGATGGTTGCATGGACTCATGGGTACGTTATCGATGTAGAACGAGAACTTCACTCCATCACCATACGAAACCACTCGAATGTTTTCCCTTGGAACTTTGAAGTGGTTGGCCAATATATCGACTAGACTTAGTCGAACTTTCACATCATCATTGAATTTCTTGTTGTCGTAGTCAAGAAACAAGGTGAATTTCTGGGTGTATTTCTTTGGATCTTCATCCACATTCAGCACTAACGTATCATTCACTTTGCCACCTTTAGAGTCTTCAGCCTCGACAACAAAACGATGAGTACCAACCTGAGACCCTAAAGGCAGTGCCTGGAACTCTTGTTTGTCAGTATCAAACCTGATCCATGAATCAATTGGGATTGGAGTACCATCAGGTCTGAGAAGACGAAGCTTGAGGTTCCTGGTGTTACCCTCCTCTGGGTCGATGAATGCGTCAGCTGGAATAGTATAGTACAATACGCGCCCTCCAAATGTTACTAATGGCCTACCCCGTGGTAGGATGCCATTCTTGATGGATGGCTTCACATTTTCAGCACAGACATCAAGAAGCGTGTAGTTTCCTGTCTTCACAACGAACTTAGGTGCCAGAGCCGTAATGAAAGACGCGGTTAGAGACGTTTTGCCAAAAGCGTTAATAGCTTTCAGCAGTTCTGGATTTTGACATTCCTTGTGTGGGATGCCCGCGATTTGGAAGTTAAACCTTATTCCTTTCGGCTCTAGGTAGTAGGAAGTAACACGGAGTCTATCGAGATTTATACCAAAGTGAGTGGCAAGCTTTTCCATTAGTTCAGTTCGCACTGCCACGTTACTTGAAAAAATAGACTTGTCAAAAGAATCAAACAAAAAGCTGAAGACATGGTTGAAGCGAGAAGGGTCTCTTTTGACGGGTATTGTGAACTTGTCCTTGGCTTTTAATCCCCCACTGTCCACTGCCAACAGATCAAACTCGTGATCACCTATCTGGATGTCCATAGGGAGACCGTAGAGCTTCAGATCTGGCCCATCAAGCAAGACCCAGGAACTCGAAGGAATCTTAACTCCACCGAATGCCATGAGTTTGAGATTAAGTTTCGAAGCGTCGCCATCTTCCCTGTCGACAAAGGTATCACGTGGTAACCGATACGTAAACACTTGGCCAGCAAATACGTCTGGGATGGTCCTAATAGGGTTAGCCACAGTGGGACCTGTGTTATCAGCCTTTTTACAAGGACCTAGCAGCTTGTACGTTCCTCTGGTTATTGGAAATTTGTTCTGCAGTTCGCGTTGGAAGTTCGGGTTAATGCCGTCTTTGCCAAACATGTCAATCAATGTCATTAGCCGTCCTTTACAGTCATTGTACGGCACGTTGCTAAATCTGAAGGAGAAAGTGACACCCGGACCAAAGTTGGTCACTCGAACGTCTTTAACGTCAGTCTTGAAATAATTAGCGATGTCATGAAGAAGTGAAAGACGTTTGGCAACATTTCTGGTGAATTCTACGTTGTCTATATTCAAGACTAGGGTAAACTCGTGGTTGTATTGGCTGCTATCTGCCTTGACATCCAGGTTGAATTGGTTTCGCACTTTTTGGTTATCAGAATCAGTTGCCTGGAGAGTAAACTTGTGATTTGCAACCATATCTTCCATGGGCAGCCCATATATCTTTCTGTTGGCACTGTCGATTAAGACCCACGATATCGGCTGCAATAACGCAAGGCCTTCGGTCAGCAGTTCCAGACGCAAATTGTACCCATCTTCAATATCGTAGAAAGTGTTCTGAGGTACAATGTACTCGAGAGCTTGTCCGGATATGGCATTAATTTGAGTGATGCCATTCCTGACCACAGGGCCGTTGGTACAGGGACCCAAAAGTCTATAAGATCCCGATTTGAATGCGAATCTCGATCCAAGAGCTGTTACCAGGGCGGGGTTTATACTTCTTATTCCAAATTTGTCGATCAGACCTTTAAGAATCGCACCGTCGCAAGGTCGAGGAGGCACGTGTGCAAAGCGGAATTTGAAAACTACACCTGGCCCGTAGGAAAACGCACGAATGTCATCCGCATTCACCCCAAAATATGTAGCCAGCTTGTCTAGGAGTTCAAGCCGGAGCTCCACATTGTTAGAAAACGCAGCATTGTCAATGTTCAATTCGAGAGTGAATTCATGGTTGTACTGGTGGGTATCCCTTTGAACGTTCACAGTTAGAGGACTCTGGCCGCTCAATCCTCCCGAGTCAATAGCAGATACTACGAAATCATGTGATCCAATTTGGCCTGTCATTCCAAGGCCGTAGATTTCCTGTGAGGCACCGTTCAAGAGAATCCACGAAGAAGAAGCAATGCTGCCTCCAGTTAAAGAAAACATCCTCAAGGACAACGCTTTGGTGTTGCCGTCCTCTGCATCAAAGAAGGTGTTGGATGGCACTTGGTAACGTAACATCTGACCTGCTATGACAGATATTGGTCTGAAAGCATTCCTGACAAGCGGCATTGTGTTGGGCATGACTGTCTTTTCAGGCATGACGGTTGTCGGTGTTGGGATGATAACGGTCACTTTGCTTACTCGAGAGGCTGGAGGTGCAATCGTAGCTGTAGGTGTTGCAGTTATCCCTGGAACCTTACCAGGAATGAAGGGCTTCTTGGAAGGTGTTGGGGTAGGGAAGAGAGGTATAATGACTTGTCTGCGAGTACGTCTGCGAGGTCCTTTTGGGAATCCTGTGGTAATATGCCAGCTGGAGACTGGGGAGGACAAGGCTTGGTCAAAAGCTCCGGTCTCAGCACTTGACTTCAACAGTGAAGCAACTCGGGTACCTGAAACAAACAAACAAACAAAATTAATAAGATGACCGATAAATTTTTTTTTGACGTTTCACGGAATCAGAAATGACCTTTCACTTTGGGCGGTAATGTCTTCCCATTTCAAGCTTCTTGGGAATAATATTTGGGTTACTCCTATATAAATACTTCGAAAAACAAGAACATAATGCTCAAGGGAATGCTCTAAAATGAAGAAACAAAAAAACAAAAAAAAACATTACGCCCAAAGTAAAACTTTTTAAAGAGGCATCGCATTACGGCAGCGCACATCACCTCCACACAGATATAACACTGTGATATCTCATAGAAAATAATCATTAATAAATCTTCAAAATAAATAATCATTAATAAATTCTCAAAATATCTTGCGCTTACCAGCAACGTCAATACCACATCCTATCTGCCACGACACCACAACACCTGGTTCCTTAGCCTCGCGAACATTTCCAGGTCCCGCAGTGAGCATCATAACATCCTTCAGGTTCAAAGCTGTATTATGTCCTTTACCAAGCGACATACGTAGATTCTCCACATCCACATCTGCAAAGGCTGCCACTCGTCGTAACAGCGCAATCCTGTCTTTCCCGCTCAATTTTCCTGCGTGAAGATCAAATATTATAGTAGCAGCAGCCACAGGAAGCCCATTATAACAAATTGCTTCATGCACCAGAGGCACCTTGGTGATGTTGGAGTTCCTTAGAGCAGGGTTTGTTGCGACATCGTGTAAGTCTTTAACGTAAAGAGTAAAATGCTCTGTAGTTGTACTGCGTAGTTCTAAGTGATATGTGCCTTTGTCTCTCCACGAAGGCACGCCGAAAAGCTCGTTGTTTTTGGAGTCGAATGAAAGCCATTTCGGTAGGGATTTCTTGCCTTCTTCGGTCACCTGAAAGTGTAACAGAAGACGTTAGTATTCCAATATATCTTGTGGCTTTGATATATAGCAAGCGCTGTTGATTGGTTCATTGAGGACTGAGCTGGTCTCACGTCAGTTGTTGTCACGTGTGCTTTCTGATTGGTGCAGAGTGGAAGCCAACAGTCACGATAATGTAACGGTGCAAAAAAGAACCAACCAAAAATCACGCAACCTAGTGGAAACCATTTGAGACAAACGAATACTGAGTGTGACAGTCTTGCTTTTCTTATAAGACTTTGGGTGAAGAAGCATCAGCAACTGGATGGGTGTATCAAATTATGACTCGATTTTGAGGTTTTGGGGGACATAAACAGCACTCCTTACTCAAAAATTTAACATGCCATTTAGAGGCCATTTACATGGAGGTAGGGCGACCCTGCTACTAACAGCTTACTCGTTTTTGGCCTTAAAACGAAGACTCTCCCTAGCACTAGGGTCACCCTATCTCTATAACAGGCAGATCGCCTTGAACTGTTTTATTTTTGTCCTGAAAACAAGGCAGCACATTCTATGAGTACCACACTTCAGATAATCACGCACAACCCCATAAGAAGCTGATGTGATCTATGACACTGGTAGGGAAAAACGTTAAAAAGAGATAGCAAGGCTTAAGATAACGGCCTGACATCGGAAATGTCCGGCAAAAACTGGGACTTGTCCGGTTAAATCTTCGCCTTGCCATCTTGACGAGTAACGTTTAGTCAGAAATAAGGTATGACTAAGCTAAAACTAATCTGGCCTGTGATCACGACCGGCGACTGATCGACCATTAGTCTAAGCCCTTCATAGCATTTGAATATTGGCTTCGTATGTTGAAAATAAAGCATGAATGAAAAAAGATTACGAATTTTAATCTTTGATTTTTGAGATCAAATAACGGAAACTCCAGGTGTTTTTTCTGAAAAACTGATGACGAGATAAGAAGGCTTATCTTAAAATTATATTTTTCGCTTCATTTCCTTTCCAATGATGACAATATTCTTAATTGTTTGCAGAGGGCGAGGGAAAAGATTTAGGGGCTGTGTTGTTTTTATTGTGACAAAACAAGCCACAGGATATGAAAAAACCACAAATAATTTCGTCACAAAAGATGTTTGAATCTGTGGTTGGAATAGCCTGTACTTATCCTTCACTAATGATAAATGTTTGCAATAAATCAATTCGGAAAGACAACGAGAGTTTTCTTGCCGAAAATTTCGTAAAAATAATGAGAAGTTTAATTTAAATTCGAAAAAACAAGAAGAAAGATTTCAAGATATCGCAAAGAATTTTGGAAAAACATAGAGAGGCTTAATGTAAAGGGGGAAAGAATAAGAAGAAAGGTTTCAAAATATGGTCAAGGATTTCGGACATTCCTGAAATGCTAAGATTTCGCGTCTGACCGAAACTCGATATGATAAAAAGGGGAGAGTTTTAAGGGTTGTTCTTAGGATGTGGAATGCTGATGTTTTTGGGGTTCAAGGGTGGTGTTATGAATGGTATTCCCGTAAAAGCCAAAGCTCATGCGGTGGTGATGATAATCTGTGAGAAAATGTAGCCACAGCGTTAATGAGTAGCCACACAAGAAGCTCCCAGTTCAAAGGCCATACTCCACATTTAATATTATGCTGTATTTTTCGCATTAGACACAATAAAAAAAAAAAAGTCTGTTTGTTTTGACTTTAAGAAAGAACAATAATCAAGAGCTTTTGGAGCTAATTAATGACCTCTTCGAACCCTTTTAACAAAGTCTGGCTTTGAGAACTGAAGTATTCATATCTGCAAGCACCCAGGAAAAATATCTATCGAAAGATTATTTAGCCAATCCAAGGCCTAAGAGGTGCTAATAAGACAGCCAATAGACAAAGAGGAAAGAAACGTGGCTTCCTATTTGTGTTGAGAGAAAGGAGAACATGTCCTTGTACTTGCATACAGCTAAGAGAAGCAAAAGGTGGCCAGACTGATTGAAAACTAAACTTACTAGGTTTGTTAGTTTATTTTACATCAGAAGTGAAATGTGGTTGTTGAACCTTATTGAAGGGTTAATAGACAACGGACCTTTAGCAAACAGTTAGTGAATAGGGGTGGCGTTTGATGTAGTTTGTTCTCAGTTTTAAAGGCTCGGCTTCAGAACTTCAGCATTGACTGTAGACCTTAAACTTGGTTCAGCATTGACTCACTTCAGACCACAAGACTATTGCTTCTATAATAATAGTATAAGCAATGAATCCAATTGACTTGGCTCAATTATGTCCCATGGAAGTGTAAGCAACAGACCGATTCAACTTGGCCCGATGTTGTCCCATTTCAGACCACATAACCTCTAAAATACAGGGTTTGAAATGAGTTTTTCTTGACTTTACTATTGAAAATAGTACAAAACATTTGCTAGTAAAAGTTTTCCAGATCTGGCCAATGTTTTCATTGAAAAACAGAAATTTAAATGTTTGATTGTGGACAAAAAGGTTAAGTCTGAGCCATGTCTTATAGTATAAGAAGAGATAACTAGCTAAGAACTAGTGTGAGCTGCGTTGGTGTTTCTATTGAAACAGTAACGATAAAAAGATAAATTATACACTGTGAAAAGATGAAAAAACTTACTGACGTTTCGGACGCAAGTCCTTTGTCGGAGTAAAATAGTATAAGCGATATACCCATTCATTTTATCTCAGTTTTGTCCCGTTTTAGACTATAATGACAATTTGCTTAAGCATTGCAATAGTAATAGACCCATTTAACTTGACTCATTGCTGTCCCTTGAAGCAAATTCCCAGAATTTGCCACAGCATTTTATACCAGAAAGAATCACATCACATAAAGTTAAAAGAACAGGTTTGCAAACACCAATGACTGTTATTAGAGCCCCTATGTTAAGGCCGGTTTAGACGGTATGATTTTTGCCTATAACTATTGTATACAATATGCTCGTGCCATCCTACAACTTGAGTTGTAGCGTGTAAATCAAGCCTACAACTCGCCTACAACAGACGTGAGCATGTTGTATATGATAGTTGTATGCAAAAATTGTACCGTCTAAACTGGCCTTAACAAAGAAATAAGTACAAATATTTCTAACAAAAAAAATTGAGTAACTCACCATATATTTTGAATGACTATCCCTTGGTAGTGAATATGTGAAATGTTTCCCAACAATAGCCACTATATTTGGTAATCTCTGTCTTGAATTTAGTGTCTCTTGCTTATTTGATTCAGCTACTGAAAGTCCTACAGTGAGACTAACAATTAAAAATGTTTCTATTTTCATACTTAAATGCAGTTCTTTAGTGTATTCCTCTTAAGAAGTATTCTTGATTATTGTTGCTAAGGTCTCCTGTATTCTTGAGGGGAACTGTTCATTCCTATAACATAAAATAAAACAATGTGAGATGCTTTCAAGATTATACAAGAGGATAAGCCTAGCTAAAAGTTAAATTAAAATTGTAGGATTATTAAGGTATTTTTTTACTACGAAGTGTACCCAGGAACCAATATAAATACTAGAGTTTTCGATTTTTGAAAAAATCGTCAAATAAACACATCTTTGCCCTTTGAAAGTATTCTTACTTTATTTAAAATAGTCAAGCACTTCTGCTTACGATAAATGATCTATATTTTCGCTTTTGCTGTTTTCTCAACATAGAATACGAAGGTCAATTTGAAGACACTTCCAAAACAAATTTAGAAATAATTTAGATCAAACATGCTAGCTCCCGGGAACCAATTTCAAAATACTAGATACCCGGGAGTTTTTGATTTTTGAAAAAAATCTTCAAATAAACACATCTTTGCCCATTGAAATTATTCTTACTTTATTTAGAATAGTCAATCACTTCTGTTAGCGAAAAACTCCCAGGTATTAGAAAGAAAGCCTTTGAGCTATAAAGTCTGTTAAAGTTTTAGAAATGGTCACCTAAGGAAGAGCTATTGCAATAAGACTGCTTTGTAGTTTAGACTCCAAGTTGAAAATAAATTGATTATCAGTGATGCGTGACATTAAAAAGGTCAACTAGAGAAAAGGTATTGCAAGAAAATTGCCTTGTAGTTTAGAGTCAGAGTTGGAAATAAACCAATTAGCAATATTCTAAGGTTATGCTATAGCATCCAGTATGAAAAGGCTACTTAGTTTCTTTTAAAGGAGCTAGGAATGTGAGAACATTACTATGAAAAGGAACTCCTGCAGAGTAAGTATCAAGACAAATACTCTGATGTTTACTGTTATCCCAGTTGAAGTATATCACACTGGTTCTTGTCTTTTGTCAGTATACTAGTTATCAGGCATATATTTTGACTGATCTGGGCTACATTATGTTAACATGACATCACTGAACATCAACTAAAATGCCAAACAAACAGCATTCTGATCAAGGCCTATATTCTCTTTATGATATCTAATGATTTAATTAGGTTACCAAGGAGAATTTAGCATTTTATCACAATTATGTGTTAGCTATTATCTTTAATTTGTTTCGGGCATGATTGGAAGTAAATGAGGTTGATCATTAAGAATAGTAGGATAACCCTGAAGCAGCTTCAGCAGGGAGTGAGTCTACATATTGAGCATGTGTGATTCACTGCTAGAAAGCTCTAACTATGTTTTCATTAGTTTGAAAATGATCAGATAAATGGCCAAGTTATGATAACAATGTTGTTCATCCAAGCAGCAAGCATACTATATAAAGTTACATAATTTCAAAGCCAATATAGTTAACAGAGTTTGTTTTTCAAAGGAAACAACAATGAATCTTTGTACTAATTTGTGGAACAAATCAGCTAAGCTGGTCAAATCTGAGATTAGTAGTTTTTAGAGGCAATGTTACAAGTTCAAGTATCAGATGCCCTTCATAACTCAGCAAACAAAGTTTGTTTTCACAGTATGTCCTGGCAATGAATAAAGAATAAAACTTCAAAGATAGAAGTCTTATGTCATATACAACTGGTTTAAAATAGTTTAACATGTTATGCACAAATTACTCAGAACGCAAAAGATCTTACACAACAATACAACAGCATATCTTTTTATTTTGTTATTGTTCTTTTATTTTACTGCACGAGTCTTTGCACATGTTGTATGTATGAGAAGACATCTGGCGTTAAGTCATACTACTGATTAGCACAAAGTGAAGCTAAAAGAAATATGATAAGGAATTCTGATGGTTATGATTGTGAATTTAGAAGTGTGATAATAAGTTCTTGAAAGATGTAACCCTCAGCTGAGGTTTTTGCCATCCTTACTACTATACTAATATGGGGTCACTAAAAGTCTCAAGTTACAGTTTTAAGATCAGTGTTTGGTGTGAAGGTTTAGAACATAGTTAATAGAGGCTTAGAAAAAAGGCCAAAACATCAAGGATACAGGAAAAGATGTTTAAACTGTGCAGCTAGATGGAGTAAAAATCGCTATATGAGTCCATGAGGAGATAAATAATTATGCAGTAAACTAATGAATAGCTTTTATAGAAATACAATGAAATATCTGATTGCAGTGATAAATAAGAGTATTACTTGAAGCAATAGTAGTATCAATTCATTAAAACTGTCTAGATGAATAAAATAATACTATGAAAGAATAATGAAATATCTATCTGATTAAATTAAAAGTTGATTAAAACTTCTTTCATAGTGACCCTATATCGGTTAGAGAAAAACAGAGAACAGAGTGAAAACAAACCTCTGACAAGTAACCTTTGGCCTGAAAATTTAACCAAGAACATTAAGAGGGAAAGAACTTCTTAAAGGTTGGAATTGATTTTCATTATCTTGAAATTCTCTTAGGGGAGTTACCAACGTACATTCCACCAATACTTGAAGAGATCTGAAGCCCTACCCAAGACACATATTCATCATCTAACATGATATTCTGTTGAGTGAGGGCCGTAGCTACGAATATCAACAACTGAATGACACTAACTGCTCATTTTCAAGTGTTTTTTTTGTCATGCAAATATCAATACAGGATGAATGTGGGCTGTGAGTTTATGGTTCTTATATGGCACTCCATAAATCAAACTAAATATAGAGTACAAAAAATTAATCACTGCAATGTTGGTGTCATTCTTTTAGACTCCATTTCAAATTGAGGATATGATTTATCATCTAACTTCACAGCATCAAACCATTTTCCTACAGAATTAATTAGGACAATTGGTATAGTTATAAGTATAACATAATTTTTAATTGAAAATATCAAATATGAGTCAACAACTCATAATTTTTCCAGAGAAAACAATTTAAACATAACTCATGGGGAGGTATCAACTCCGAGGTATATTTTCTAAAATCAACCTTAAGCAGTTCGCATGACATTAAAATAAAAACAGATCAAGTACATTATTAATTTATAATCAAAATTTAATCACTGGCTTTGCTTCGATAACGTAAACGGCCTGTCAATTTCATGAAATCTACAAAGTCATGCAATCTATCGGGTTGACAATGATTTGGAAATTCAAATTTATAATATTTCTACACAAAGATAAGCATTGCCTGCGGAGTTTAATCGTCTCTATTAAAAAAAGGTAACGAAAACAATAACTAATGAGTATTACAACGAATTAACTCCCATTACTAGTAAAGGCTGGAATAAAAGAACGTTTGATACGGTCAAGAGAGTACGAACGCTTGCTAATATCGTATGCCTCTGAAATTCTGCTTGGACCATTTTTGGTACACGCTTTGCGATTTCAAGAAAAGACGATGGTTGACTCATATTACAAAACGCTGAAACTGCTCTTAGGTCTTTGGAAGTTCATAAATTATGAATAAAACCGCAAAGATCTTTGAAAACTTAAGCGACAAACTTCGGAATGATAAAAAAATCTTTATTGAATACTTGGATTCAACAAGTTAAGCGTGACTAGATAATTAAAACTTTGCGCTTAATATAATGAAATATTCTAAGTCTGGTTTTTTATTAATCATAATTTGCGATTAAATTTGAGGTTTTGAGGCGTTTTATCTCAAGAATATTCTGTAAAGGATTTCAGAAACCACAAAAATGTCGCCTTACAAAGACGCGAGATTGAGTTCAAAAACCAAACTTCCCAATTAAACTTCTGCATCCTACTACGAGAAAAATCAATGATCTGAACGTTAAAAAGAAATAGTTATATTTTAAGAAGAGTTTGGTTTAGAAATTTAAAATGAATTGAGTAAGTTAATGTGGCGTTTTAGTTGACAGATAAGCAGAGTCCAGAGATTATAGCGAAGCATAGGTATTACGTCTCACCGACATTTGATTCAGGAAGGAATCAAATATTGTTTAAAGAAAAGCTCTTTATATAAAACAAAGATTTGCCAGTCATAATCGCTATTACCTCCTAAGGGGGCCTTCTTTTTATTAATCAGAAGTTAACAATTTTAAACAGTTCTTCTTGAACATGGTGGTCTGTGAGCCTTGGTCATCTTGACCCAAAGCGGGTTGCTTTGAATATTGAGTAGATTATAACAAATGTTATTTGTGTTCTCTTTGCGGACCAGGAGTGTGAATCTTCTAAGTGAAAAGCGCTAAATAACACTATAATAATTTCTCTTTTGTGTCTAACAAAGTGATAACTTCGTCATTTAGAACAAAAGAAACCTTCAATGAAGATGGGCTTCAGGTATAATTAGAAGTTGAAGTTTAGATGAAAGTTCACAGAAACTTCGCCTGTCAACTTCCATCTGTGTTCTTCTAAGTTGAATTAACTCAAATAAACTCGACCACGAAGCAACCAATTGTTTAAATCTAAAAAAAGCATGCAATGGTCTCAAAACAACAGCAAATATGGTGTAATTTGATTCAGCTTACCTCTGCTAACTATGGCTCAAAATTCCCCAAAAGAATACGTATTTCAATCAAAACACCGAGGACGGTGTCTCTTGAATATTAAATACTCCTAAACAAAGGTTTGAGTTGGGTCCAATGGAGTATTTTGTGGACACAAGAGGACAGAAGTCTTGCAGTGTTTGGAGAAGACGCGACGCCAATAATGAGCAGAAATCTTGATCCAAATCAAGACAATCATTTGATTGACACATTCTTTGAATACTTGTACATCAGTGCTCGATACGACCAATCAGAGTGCTAAGGGTCGAAAAGGAAACGATTTGCATAGAAAAGTTAGGTTGCATGGGTCGGTGACTTGCATTCATATATTGAACTTTTCTCGTAGATTCCTTTTGTTTTTTTCGGGTCTAAACAAACGTGACATGTTCATTGACCATTGGAAGACATATTCCAAGTTAGGAAATCATTAGTTCTAGAATACCGTGGGAGAATAATCCTGGATTAAGTAAGCAAATGACTAACAAACTAAGGGAAGGGCTTGGTCAATCTTTTCAAGAGATTCGTTTACATAAAACATTTTATGTAAACTTCGGTATTGACTATCACTTTATGGATTAGCCTTTTTTGCGTTTATTATTAACACAATTTGTTAAATTTTGATTAAAAATTACACATAAGATAGCGTATGTTGATTTTGTTCAAAGAAAGAAGTAGGGAAGGAGCTAAGCTGAAGTTGTCACACTTGTACTATGACTTTTTTTGTGACAGAAAAAATGTTTTTAAGAATATTTTATATTTTAATTTCCTAAAAAAGCTTTTTACATGTAATATTTAGTTTTTTCGATCCGAAGTGACTACAAACCTGCCCTAGTGAGTATAGATGGCATCTGATTACTACCGGAGAAACACAGAACACGCTGATGATTAGTACATAGGTCTCTAACCATTCTTTTCTATTAGATAAAATTCACCCCAGTGCTCATACACACCTTTGAAAACTTTCAAAAATTGGCCAATAGCAGGAAGACCTGGTTGGGCTGGTTTTGGAACACATGGACTTTTGACTTAAAACCGTTATAATTACCGAACTTGCCTGCCCCCACTTATCCGGTTGTCATTAAGAAAGACTAAGCGAACAAGGGCAGGTATGGTAGGCAGCAACGCGTTCGTTTCCTACGCAACCCAACAAGGCAGCGTTAGTTATACGACCAAACTAATAAGAGGCAAAGGTCAAGTTGGCAGAAGTTCTGTGTCAGATATCTGAAATATAATCTCGTTTATCGAACTAAGAGAAGAATACTTGCACTTTTGCGATAAACATTTCAAAAACAACTTATAAGTTCATCGAGCTGTGCATAATTTGGGTGCGTACACGCTGAGTGTCGTAGACAGTGAATAAACAATTCTTAGTAGAGATTCTGAATAGTGTAGAGTCCTTCACTAACAGGTCAGACATAAGGCGGGGTATTCAATATAGACAACCTACAAAGGAAAAGCACCACATGCAAAAGCTATAAGAGGCTTTACGAATTTGCTATTCTTATGCACTCTCTCACATCATGTAGTCCGTAAAAATCATAACTTTTGAAGCTCAAGCAATACGCGGCTGTCGACAGCATATATTAACAAAAGCAGCTTTTGTGATATCATTTTACTCCGTTCAGCATGGCGCCGGATCACTTCGAGGTGGTCACCACAAGAAGAGATATATACCTCTATCAGCAACACCCTCAATGGAAAGAAAAGATGGATATTAAGAAATCTTTGTGGAGAGTTTTCTTTTCTAATATAGCTGTAAATATATAGAAAGTTTAGCCGTGAAAGAGTCTGGATATTTTAAGGGATCAAGGCAGGGGCTAATGTTACCCTGTTGACATATATACTGTGGTCTAACACTGACTCCTGCAAGCCTACTAGGAGATAATTGCACCGCGCATCCAGCTCATAAAAGGGATGTCATTTGAAGAGAAATTATAATCATAAACCATACCTAACCGGCTATTATGCAGATTATAATGAAGAAATATTACATTATTCATAAATTTGAACAATGGAATTTCAGAAATTATTATTTGACTTTAGAGTAGCGACAAAGTCGCGGGTGGGGTCGTGCGTGGCCATGAAAAACGGTACGCATGGCGACATTTCCGTAGGTTTACACTCCTAGTATATCTCACGGCCTGTTTTAAGCAACTGACCTTATTACAGTATTGAATCTCTGGATGGGGAAACTCTAGTTATCTCCGAGAAAGAACCCGAAGGGATTGCTGCGGGCGATTCATTTTGTTGTGTCTGTCATCACCGGAAAAAATTATTTAGACAACGCGGAAGATAGCGGCTGTAATGGAGCTGATTGCTAGATAAATGACCAGATCCCGTACTCTCCTGATTACCATCCATGTCATTATCGCTAACTATCGCCTGCGTCTTATCAATGTTTTCCCCCCGTTCTTTTCTTTATGCGTCCGGTCGGCTTTCCGACACCGATATGGAAAAGTCAAGATGTGACTACAGTGAGGTCGCAGATCTCAAAAAACTTTCGTGCTAGATTTTGATTCCGAAAACTATTCTTAAACTATGCGATCCTTATCTTTTCAAATTTGTGATCTTCGTCTAATGACTTTGCCAAGAGCGAGGCGTGGCTGCTGATCTTCGCGGCAATCGAAGTCACGTGTTTCACGCACTAAATATTCTCTCTTTTATCCACGTTCTGTAGGGCATTCGATAAATGCTTATCATTCGAGTTATGTGCACTGATCCAAATGCAAAAAGAAGGAACAAAATAATAGTCTTGTGCGTTTCAACTTCAACGTGTACGTGTAAGTGTGCAATGTAGATGAGGTGGGATCCCTGTGCTTTTAACCAAAGGAAACCCAAAATAAAAGATTCTCTTTGTCTTCAGTGTCAACGCATGTGTTTCCTTGAATATTTTATCTTCCTTTGTGTGTGATTAACAATAGCATAAAAGCAAGATCGAATATTTTCGCGATTTAACGTTCTATTTAGAAAAAGTTGTATCATATAAACTATCTATTTAACTATAGGAAATGAATTATTTCATTTGATCGGTAAATTCCACGTTTGAATGACCTAAAAGACACGTCATGACAAGATACCACCTAACCACGTGCTAGACTCCAGAACGAGACCACAATAACAATACATGTTTAAATAATCTATTTTATACATGATATCATCAGCCGGGTGTCGTGGCGTGCGCCTGTGATCCAGCTACTTGGAGGCTAGAGATGTTGAACGGCTTGAGGGGTGGATTCCTGGTGGTCGTCGTTCTATGTAGATCGGGTGTCCACGCTAAGTCGGGCGTCAATATGGTGGTCCGAGAGGAGTCTTGAGTCACCAGGTTAGTTAAAGAGGAGCGTACCGGCCCAGGGTGGAAACACAGCAGGCAAAAGCTCCCGCGTTCGACAGTAGTGGGATAGCATCTGTGAATAGGTGGCGGTTATCAGCCATCTCGAGATAGTCGAACACATCTCTCTTTTTTACCTTTTTTTTTTTTTTTTTTTTTTTTTTTTTTCCATCTTTTTTTTTTCCATCTTTTTTTTTCCATCTTTTTTTTCCATCTTTTTTTTTTCCATCTTTTTTCTTGTTTTCTTTTTTTTACGTTTGAAAAAATACATTTTATGTTACATTTCAAGACTTATTCATTCATTCGTGTTTTTCTTCCCCTCGAAAATATTTCAAAATACTGCTAAAATATAGGAATTATTTACAATTTATTAACAAATTATTATTCTAAAGTTATTTTATAATGCTATTTTATTTCAACATTATTTTATTAGAAAATATTTGATTTGATTTGTTATTTATCATATTTGAAAAATACTCTATTTTCCGGTTTGATCCCTATCTTCTACCGGCTTCACAGACACACGATTTGATTGGTGTGACTAAAAATAGCAGCTCTGTGATTGGGCAGTTCGATTTGGCGCTCCTCTTCCTTCCTCATTTGAATGAATTATTCCATTGTCGTTTGGACGAAAGCAGACTTTATATATAGCCAATCTTTCATTTTCGTAAATATCCAAGTAATTCCTGTGGGATGGACATAATAGGGGCTGAACGCACTTCAGCTCCGAGGTAAGCGCGTGTAACGATGAATAACTTTGCATATATTTACTAGTACGCTTTTAGACCGTGATCCCTTGATGACGTAAAACCAAGAAAGTAAACTTGTCTAAAAACGTTCATCAGTTTTGTTTACTCTTTCCATTCTTAGTCTTTACCTCTCTGTTAGATCACAGAAACTTGGCAAACAAAATTCTTCAACTCCAAGGATAGCATGTGAAGAGGTTAGTAGTGAAAATTTTCGTGATTTATGAGGATAAAGACGACTAATATTGCTCATTTCTGCTAATTCACTCAAGGAAAGAAGTACGCAAATAGACTAGAGTTCCAACTTTAGTAGACTCTACGGTTCGAAATTCACTCCTGAAAGATGTCCTTTAGTGAAGCTCTGGATCTAAAAGTTCGTTATTTTATAAGGAGGCATTGTTTAAGTCGTTTTAGTAAGAAGATATTTAACTTGTAACGGTTTACATTCCAAAGGACATTGTTAATCAGTGATTATATCACAGCTGTGATGAAATATGAAGATACCAGGAATATAAAGATCGAATAACGTTTTTAAAACTATCCAGATCATTATTTCATGTCTTTCATATTCGATTCTTGTGACAATTATAAAAGTTTACCTCCAATTAGAAAAAGCTTCTAAAACATAAACCCAAGTCAGAGGTTATTTTCTAGGTCCGGCTTTTCGAAGAATAAATCTTTTGTGTATAATAATTATTTTACCACAAACACATTTTCACTTACAAAAAAAATATTGATCACCTTTTTTCTTTTGTTAAAAGAAGAATGGATAAACATTTAAAGTAGGAAATCTAAATCTTTAACATAAAACAATTAATAATATAAACGGTAATAATTTAATAGAAACTCTTACCATATTTTTCATTACATTAGCTGTGACTTATCCCTACCAGTGACAGTGAATAAACATGATGCTACCGGCCGGAATTTTAATCTTTTTAGTTTGTATAGTAGCTCTTTTTCCCAAAAAATATTTTAACTATATCAATCTGCATGATCCAACATTTGTACGAATGTTGAATAAAGTTTAATTCTTTCTTATAACTGTCTTATAAAATGTATAGTTTTCTCTTCACTTTTTGACAGAGAGACAGAGGTATTTCTTTGTTCTTTTTACTCAGTCAATAATTCTACTATGAATCTAATTAGTGTCTCACAGAAATATTACAGAAGTCATTAACAGGATTAACTAGGATAATCTTGCCTGAGAAACCGTGTCTTTACCAAAAAACAACAACAAAAAACCCTAGAATATCAAAGTTTATCAAAGTTTTGAGACTATATAATGATATATTCAAAGTTTATGCAGTGTCAAACTCACATTAAAACAGTTAATGTTTTATATTTGATTGACTATACTTTGCATTTTCTTGTGTAAAGTGGAGTCCCATGATCTCAAACCTTCTGGGGAGCAGGGAAAATGTTTGAAATAACAGGGTTCAAAATATTCGGGGTAAAATTGTAGACATTATCCAAATAAATGCTGAGTCAATGTTAAGTACTTTTTGATATAGTTAATACTTCAGTTCCGAGTTCTCTTTGCTCTGTCTTAGTCTCGTTTGTGTGTTATGATATTCAGCTATTCAACCAAACTCTGTGTTTTTTTAATGAACTCGTATTGTTCCATAGTACGTGCATTCCTGACTTATACAACTGATCTTAATAAAATAAAATGAAATATTTTATACACAATCGAGGCTAAGACTGAGCAAAAGGCAACTTGAAATGGGGGTATTTTCAACATTCGAAAAAATTAAATTTAGAAATAGAGAATCTTGCAGAAAGATATTATACCTTCATTACTTAGCAACAGAATTCTGTTTATGATTAGGTAACTTGGCAGCAAATGATAATTTGGGGTGTGAAGCTGGTAATGGATCCCTGTAATGACAAGTTGTTGTTGTTACTTCTAACAAAAAAACAAAAGTTCTTATTGTTTTTTAGTGTAGAGCCATTAGCACTAATGGCAATCCCCTAATTAGTGTTCTCATTGAAACTCAGTACCTTATGAATAGGATTACTTATGCTTACTCCTGTGCTTACATTTGAGGGTTATCTTAGTGTATCCAGTTCATGTCGTACCTCCACAAAAATCAAATTTTTAATTCGTTTTGGAGAAGAGCCATGCACTTTGTGGAAATTTGGCCAATACTATTAACATCTGTAGAAAGTAAACATTTTGAATTTTAGTTTTCTGTAATAAATTATTGTGTGTGAAAAACATCCTTTTGTCTTGTTATTATTTTCAAATAATATTTTACATTGCTCTGTTTGAAATATTTCTAAGTAGTTTTTTTCAACAAAGAATAATATTAGTATTTCTCAGCCAAAAGGTATTTTAGCTACAGTTAAACTGCTAATGTTAAAGATTATGCTTATCGATTTGTCTCACAATTGTGGCAGTTAGGAGGACAATGATGTTTTGACTGCTACTGCTAATGCATTATGTTAACCTTGATTTGCTTAAATTTTCAGCAACGAGTCAACAACAACGAGAATAACAAAAGCTGTAGAAGAAAGCTCAAGGTCGCCTCACCAGCTTCTGTGTGGCAAGGAAGACTACGCAGTAAGAAACTGCCTGGAACCAAAGGCCAAGTAATATGTTAAATAATCTTCGAATTTTATCGATACCCTGAAACAGATATTAATTCACAGAACAATGAAATATAAATTTAACTTAGGTTTTGCATAGAGAGGACAACTTGAAAAACTAGAAAAATCTTCGAATCAAGGGAGACCTAACTAACTGAAATGCAAATACAATGACTGAAGATTTTTACGATTATAATTATGAATAGAGTGCAAACAATATAACCATGAAACTTTAGTAATACTAAATAGCACAATTTCATGCAAATTCCATTGTTTCCTATTAATTAGCACTATTTTGTACTATTTAGTAATTAGTGTTTCACGGATTAATTGTTAGCGCTCTAAGAAAGCTTGTAGTATTATTTATTTAAAGCCAACATTCTTTTTAATATATTATATATTAGTCAAGGGGGTTTTCTTATTGTTACGTTCATGGCGGTCTTTAATATGTATAGTCTCCAATCTTTAATGGATCTATGTATACATTCATGACTGATTAATATATTTATATTATGTACAGACTGTGTTAAAATAATCTAGTTTTTCTGTTTTCAGATTAATCTTTTCTCATAAAATAACAAGTCTTTCAGTGACTCCTTTGTTTGATATATGATTTATACTCAGACAGTTTTCTACCTAAATCTTTAATATAGGCCAACAATCGACCCTGCAGCCTCTTCAATGTTACGAATCTTCAGAACCTCAATGTGAAAGACTTTAAAGTAGGTTTCATAAAATAACTGCTATAAATCTTGCGTTCTGATTGGTTAGGAGCGCATGCTTTATGAGAGCACACAGCACACACACTTGCTTTCAGTTGTGTCATTCTATCTAAAATAACGATCATTGTAATTTGTATTTTATAAAAGAAATAAAAACCTTGTTTGCTGTGCTGTGTGGAGTTATGAAGCACTTGGGGATTGGTAGAACACTTGAGAAGTACTCTGCTACGATTCTACTAACATTACTTCTCTTGTGTTCTGCCAACCCCTGCCTTGCTTTATAACTGCACATAGCTTGCACATGCGTTTTCATTTCTTCATTAATGCTATTTATTTATGCCCATAAACATAGCCAGCAAGGTAGCCTAATTTCCAACTTTTGAATTTTCACAGAAACAGTTGTCCATACGAAGAAAACGCAAAGCCAATGATTCAGATTTAAAGAAAGACTCCATCCTTAAGGTATAATTTCTAATAATGTATTGATTTATATTGCACAAATAACAATTTATAAGTTTTGTAATGCACATAACAATAAGTCTAAAAATTAAATGAAGGAGAAAAGTAAGAATAATTAATAATAAATAAACGACTATCAAATATACATATTCTAAAATGAATGAATCAAGTTATTTTTAAAATGTTTTATATACGATTATAAGGTATGAATAAGAGACTAAAAGAATAATTTTGTATTGATAGCCTTTGTTTTAAATTTTAAAGTCCAGAATATGATGAGAATTTCAGTCTAAAGATATTAAGTAGCAGTTTATATCTTTTTTATCTCTTTTTTCCTGTGCTATTTTGAATAGTAGGTTGACCCTCAATCTGTGTTACCTGTGTTATCATGTTAATTAAGTTTGAAAACAATGATATGTCATACCCCACTTCAAATTTTAACATTCTCCATACATAAGGGGACTCCGCCCTAACTCACTCCCTCAACAAGCATTTAAGTTAGTTATGTTAATATTATCAGAGAAAACAACAACAAAAGAAGAGGAGAAAGTGAAAAACAGAGAAAAGAAAGTAAAAAAAAGAAAAGATATTTTCTAGATATTTGTCAGTATTAGGCCCCCTGTGTTGAACAGTTACCACATAGAAAAAAATATCATTATTTTTTCAAACTTCAATCCTCCTTTTCAAAATTCTCATTGTGAAAAATAAGGGGAGAAATAAAATTAAGCAAAAAAAAAAAAAAAAAGGTGAGAGAGTGTGTGTCCTTTTAGTTTCCAGCCCTGGGCTGTTTGGTTGTCATGGAAACCGTGATGAAACTTCTTAAAGGGTCTTACAAGTCAAATTCAACACTTCAAGAAGCTTATCCTAGTGAATAAAAACATGACTTTCAGCTCGTACATGTACTATAAAAGATCGCACATGACGTACACAATCCTACTTTTTCTTGTTCTTTTGGTTTCCCATGGTCGCCAGAAATGACATATGACGTCATCTCTCAAACCACTAGCACTCTGGATATGCAAAAGTGGAGGGTTATGGACCCCGTAAACAATGACCTTCCCTTTGTAAACTCTGTTTATTTGACATTCCATGAAGATTATCACAGCGGCATTTGATTCAACAGCATGTTGTTGATGCACGTTTTTTGTTGTAAAGAATTAATCTTAACACGCTAACAAAACGTAACAAACTATCAACTATAAATGTTTCCTTTGTGTAAGATACGTTAATATTGTATATTTTAGAAGCAAAATATAGATGTTGTTTTTTCTTTAGCGACTTCCGCTCTGCTAATGTTGCAAGCTTGCTGGCGTCCAAGGCATTCGAAAAACGTGAATAACTATTAGAAGATATTATTATTAGACATTTATTGTTAATTATGTATTAGACTAAAATGATGATTTTATCTATGTAGAAATAGCTTGATGTTTTTGCATTTGTCTTTAATTTTCTAGCACCATCTTCTCTATTCAAAGCTATTCAATAATTGTGGTAAAATTGCTCCCACTTTGCAATTGAAATTTTCATCTTCAAAATCTCCCTCGAAATTTTCACTTTCCTTCCAAATAGAAATGACATGCATTGATGAATATTCTATTATTAGAGGCTCAAAGAATTCCCCTCTCTTTGTAGTAGAATATTTTTAAACAAATGCACTTGAATTTATAGTAGTAGTATAAAGTAGTAGCCCAAGGGTTGCCAAAATTAGTTCGTTTTTTGCATACCAGACTATCAAATTTCGACTTTTGATCATTAATTTGTTAATGACTATGTGAATGTCAATACGTTTGGTTGTTCAGCAAAGCTTCGAGTTTTCTTGATTCAAGATGATTTGAAAATGGATTCTTAAACCACGTAAAGAATATGATGTCTTCAACAACGAATTAACGTATAGTTGTTTACAGTGAAGAAAAGAACTCAAACAGTTGATAACCAGCTTTGCCGGGTCTGTCTGGAACAGCTTTTATAAAACATCACACGTAGCCAGAAAAGGCTGTTGACCTTGAACGAAGGATTCAAAAATAAGAACAATGATGGCGATAATAAAAAATCGCTCAATTCAGCGCAGAAGAACAATTCTAACTTCTAGTAAACTGCGCAAGCATGAACAGTCATCAGAGTTTAATCATTTTACCACTTCTTCTCTCGATAAGGTCCGTTTTTCCTCTCAAGTCACCGAATTTCACTCGCTCTGTTTGCAGTCCTAAATGCAATAATATTTTTCTTTCTGTTATAAGATAATTTCTGTTGTGTTTTTTAGGAGCCAAACATAAAGAAATCCTGCCAAAACGCTAATGCTGTTATGAGCACCGACTCGTTGGAAACAGTTGACTCGCCTTCAAGTACGAGAAAGAAATTAGGAGGCAGTTTAGTTCAGGTAAGTCATTAAATTTGTCAGTAATATCTCACATTCAAAGCGGAAACCCCTTCCTTAAGACTATTGCTCTTCTTCAGACATATTCCATTTATAAACCTTAATTCAGATTAATCCTAAGCCTTGGGATTTATTTCTATCAACGCCAGTATTGAATGGTAAAGGAAATCTTTTAATATTTTTCCTTCGAAATTTTTCGGTTTCAAAACTCTTGTAGTTGACTTGTTTTGAAACAGCTAGAACAAATGCGTTGTCAATATAATCTTCTTTTCAATAAACGAATTTTTTTGCAATATGTTTTCCTTTTAAAATTGCCAACTATCGTTTTTCTGCAAATGAAAAGTTACTAGTCTAAACAAAATTTCGAAACCCAAATTATTCAAATTTAATAATGCATTTGATTTAAAAATCGTATTGCCGATCCTTCACATTCAAACGCTGAAAAATAGAACAGCTTATTTATTTATGTGTAAACGAGATTTAATTGATTTTAATGTTTTAAATCTTTTAATACTTGATTTGACTGATAACAAATGGCTAGTCTAAATACAACTCAAGTGCTCTTTATGTAAATAAATTTTTTGTTTTGTTTTTGAGCGTTCATTTTTCTGAAGATAACCTTACAAACATAATGAAGACGGAACAAGTCTTGTAATATTGGACTCGCTAGACAGTGGAAAGTGAAAGCTTATTTTTACAACATTGTGTAATGTTTATTTTTGATGTAGTTAGTGTTTTGTCTGTATTCAGTATTTCGTCTTCCGGTTTTATGGGGATTTTAGGATTTTTTTAAAAGGACTTTATGGATGCATGGAGGGATTAATGAACGACTGAATACATGGAAGAGCGAGTGAATATAATTGGAACTAACGGGAATCTACTAAATAGAGCAGAGTATCTGAATGAGTGGATCAATAGCAAAGATGAATGGATGGAGGGAGGGAGGGAGGGAGGGAGGGAGGGAGGGAGGGAGGGAGGGAGGGAGGGAGGGAGGAAGGAAGGAAGGAAGGAAGGAAGGAAGGAAGGAAGGAAGGAAGGGAAATAGGGAGGGAGGGATTTTTGGATGGATGGATGGACAATTGAGACAAAAAAATAGGATATAATAGACTTTATTTTCTTATGATTTCCATTCAATATACAGCGGTCCTTCAGTCTTCGTGTTGGTGGCGACAAAGATCATGAGTTTGCAAAGAAATACCGCATTCTCCCAACACCCATCAAGATCCGACCGAGTAAGGTAAGAAGAACACGACATGTCATTGGCTCTACTTCATCTTCCTAAGCCTTCAGTATCCATATGTAGGTTCTTTGGAAAGTAAAAGTTGGTGCTATTCTTGTCGCTTCTGATAACTAAGAAGGAAAATTTCTGCCACTCAACCACTAACCAAAAACCTCATTACTTTTCTGTGGTCATTTAAACTAGAGAAAAAGGGCTACTGAGGGGGTCGAATAGTCACCAAATATTACAAAGACATTTGTTTTGAAATCTCATTCTTATTTTCATTTGTGTCATTTGTAGCTATGGCGAGATACGGTTTCGAAAGGTCACGTGCAAGAGATGTCGCCGATGCAACTTAAACGACAAGAGGTATGATGATTCGAAGTCTTATACGACCTAAAAATACAAACTTTCATTAAAAAGTTTGCTTTGCGCGGAGATCGAGAAGATTTCATTTGAGTGGTTCAGAGTGGAAGCCATTTGAGTTGTTCCGCGACACTCAAATGGCTTCCGCTTAGAACCAATTAAAAGAAAGAAGACCTGAGCCAACCAATCATATTAATTTAAAAAATTTACTTTAGAGTCGCTTTAGCCTCTTTCCTGAAAACAAACGTTTCTTATTAATAAAATATACGATTAACGGTCGTTATCATGGAGACTTTCTTGTACAAGATATCCAGGCGCTAATAGCGAGTCCCAATGCGTTTCCAGGTATCCGGGTGGACGGGACAGCAAGGTCGTAATGCGCTTCTATATATCCGGGTGGTCGGGATAACGAGGTTTTTAAAAGGTCATTGGTCGACATAAGCAGGTTTTAATTGTCATTCTAGTATGGTAACTTGTCGTTTGTTCTGTCTCTAGGCGATGTACGAGCTCTCATCAGGTGAAGAAGGAGTCGTATCTGATCTCAAGATGATGATTGAGGTGAGTATCGATAAACACAGCTATCTTTACCTTCATACTGGCTTGACAAAATTTCATGACATTTACCTTGGTATTTTTTAGGTGTATTACAAACCAATGTGCAAGTTAAGACTGATGAGTGAATATGAATTTCAGACGATTTTTGGATGCGTGGAAACCCTGCTTAGCTTACATCAAGGTATGTACGTAAACATTGCAGTAAGTTCAGATTGCGTGGGTAGAACTCTACTTCAGCAGATCACGTAGTAGTTTGGGTAGATGTCAGTTATCACAGCCTTACTCTCCAATTCGTACTCTCTCTAATTCGTAGAAAACGTACAGAAATTGCAGCACTAAAATGGCTTTTCATTTATAAGCCAATCAAAGGGCACGAATTTGATGCTTAGCATCCAATCATGATGCTAGAATGGGGAAGCCATTTGATTGCAAGTTAACTTTATTTTCCCCTCTGGGATTTGCTGCTTTAGTTTAATCCCCCTACCTCCTTCCCTAACCTGCCCCCAAACCCCACCATCACCCCAAACAAAAACAAAAAACTAGAACTTGATATGAGAGGTAATAATGAGAATCTGTAGGCTATTTCTAATATGATTACTGCATTCATCGAATACCAAAACTCTATATAACATGATATATCTATCATTTGCGGTGATTAGGAATCGATACTTGTTGATTTGCAAACGATCGTTTTCTCATTTACTGGCTTTATGATAACACGTCTACCAAAATACTTGTTTTTGATTGGTTAATTGGCTCACAATTTTCTCTTACGCACGATTTAAATGATAACCGATTTCACCGATTTCTATATCTAATCGACGCGTTTTTTTAGATGTGTTATAAATAGGAAATGCCATCTTTAGACGTAGTTCTTAAAGAATTCGTGGCATTTTTCAGTGATTCTTCTTTTCTCGATGGTATTTCCTATACTCAATGATCAAGCTGAACCAGCCAATCTATAGCGATCACCCACAGATGTTAATCTATATGATGAACTATTCCTCTTTATTAAGACAGATACCCTTAGGAGAAGCCATATATCTAAGATAAAACAGTTTGAAGTCTTGTTAGGTCATTACTGGAATATCTCAGAAATAGGAAGACCAGACTGAAATAAATAGATAAAATGATAATTTTCTGTTGTTGTCACGTCCACATTTTGCACGAGAAAATTTCGTAATATGAAATGGACTTGACTATGGTTCTTCTGCATAGCTTCTGTATAAGCCAATCAAAGAGCAAGAAAAAACAAGGATGCTAACCAATCACAGTGCGCGCTTGGACAGATGGAAAGCCTTTTGAGAGGCACTTTACGTACGCATTCACTCATAAAAATAACTTGCTTTAGACAGAAAGGATAAGAATAGCTATGACTACCTAAAGTACTTTTTTCCGCTTTGCTCCCCCGCTTCGTTTCTTGTGTGGTGAGCAAGGTAAACGTTCTCATCGTTTTACAAATCACGAGGGATTTCCTTCTTGGCTTATGTCCGTTTGTCTGTCAGGAAGTTTCTAGATGCCGGTATTTATTTCCTATCTGTTGCTAAGGTAACGATGATAAATTAGTGGTCAGAAGAATATGATTTCTTTTCTGCACATTTTTGTGTATGTACAGTTCGTAAAAAAGAATAGGCTTTTAATTTTAGTTAGCAAATTAGATATGGAATGCTCATATCCTTTTTTTCTTGTTGTTGTTGTTGTTGTTGTTGCTGTTGCTGTTTCGCTTTATCGGGTTTGGATGTTTGAATGTGAATTATTAGTTTAGACGTTTTACTCTGTAATAAACGGAAAGGGCAAGTCTACAAGCATATCTTGTGTGACATCAATGAATCTCTTTTTTCTACAGAACTGATAGACAAATTAAAAAAAGCCAGAACGACTGATGGAGCGATAGACAGCATCGGTGAAATCATGCTACATTGGGTAAGATCAATTTTGTGTTTAGAAAACTGATAATTTTATCGGTACGAGTGTGAAAAATTCGAAGTGTCGGTCACGGTACGAAACTAACGACAACCGCCATGCGTTGTGTGATCCCATCAAGCGTTGTGTGATCCCATCAAGCGTTGTGTGACCCCATCAAGAGTTGCGTGACTCCATCAAACCATTCTTCTCAATGGCTAGGAGCTGTCGCACTTCTCCCTTAGTTTACTCCCTCACCCCCACCCCCTCCCCCTCCCCCATCCAACAAAGAAAATTGTTTCGTGAAGTTTGCGCAAAATTGGAAAGTTGGTTAAATACCATGAGAAGAAGATATCGTTGTTATTTTAGGATTGTTCAGTTAACGGATAAGCAATCACTGTTGGAGATTCACTTTTGACCCGCCAATAACACGTTTGACAGTTTCTGCCAAAACAAAACCCGATCAGATCATGTGATGGCAATCATATAAAACAGCTTAGAAATCTTATCTTTAGAATACTTAAGAATTCGAAATTAATTCCTTAAGCTCTCCGTTAACTCTTCCTCAATCATTCACTTTTCCCATTTTTTCATTTTCCTATTTATCCATTTTTTCATTCCAGTTTCCACAACTAAAATGCTACACACGATACTGTGCTAATCAATTCGAAGCTAAAGCAATGCTGGATGAGAAAATGAAAAATGATGACAACGTAAAAGATTTCTTACAAGTAAGTAACGCCAAGTTTATCTACTCTCTCGATCTTCCCTATTTTCAGACCCTTAGTTGGGCTGCCTGTTTATGAAAGCCTGGTCCTAACACGGGAAGCCCAAAACATGAAATTAGAATAGAGAGAGAGAGATTGGTCTTATAAACAATCATTTACTTTTTCAGAGATGTCAAGATTCGCCCTTTAGTAGAAGACTAGATCTATGGAGCTTTTTAGGTAAGTATTTCCCCTCTGATTCCGGCATATTTTTTTATTAGCGATAGTTTAATCGATATTAGGCACTGATATTTGCCGGCTTAGAAATCTTTATGCAAAATTAAAAATTTCCTTCTTACGACCATTTTTATGGGAAGCCATTTCAATGTTACAGCATGTCGTACCGCATACACGTGCTGTGAGTCATTAAAAAAACAACTTATATTTTACAACCACCACTCCCTGTACGGGGCTCTTCCGTGAGGTTCCCTCCACACGCACTACCACCACATTCTCAGCTATATTCAGTCGTACGACAGTACTGTACGTTTCCCACTCATATGATAATCATTCTTATGGGAAGCCATTTCAATGTTACAGCATGTCATACCGTGTGCGTGCTGTATTTCAGTACCATATGATGTTATCCCCTTCATACGATAACCATTCTTATGAGAAGCCATTTCAATGTTATAGTATGTCGTACTGTGTACGTGCTGTGAGTCAGTACCGTACGTTTTTCATTCATACAAAATGCGCCTTCTAAGGCTTGACTCGGGGCTTGCTGGTACTCATCGTTCGAGTGGTTTTGTATTGTAGATTCTCCGCGAAGTCGTCTTGTCAAGTATCCTCTTATGATGAAGAGCATCATAAAAACGGCAAGTGTACACGCTATACATAAATCTGGGCCGGGTTGTTCAAAGTTGGATTAGCGCTAATCCAAGATTAACTCTATAGGTCTTATTAAGAGTTAACCCAGGATTAGCACTAATCGGGCTTTGAACAACTGGGCCCTGTGTTGTTGCTCTCAAATCAGTATTAAGTCGCATTTTCAAAAACTTTGCGAAAGTATTAAATAAAAAAATGTCCCCCACAGAGTGGAAGACCACAGCCACTACAACAGAGACCGGGATCTTCGACCTGTTTTGTTGTCGGGGAAGAGAAAAGCATTCACCATAGAATCATTTGTTGCACGTAGCGGTGATGAGTACGCAGGATTTAGAGGATTTGCATGGTGTTTCCTCAGTAAAAGAGTTTTAAATTTTACTTTTAATTTTAATTGCTCACCATAGAGCATCGGACTTGTCTAATGAGAGTTGTAAGTTCACGATTCTCATGCGGGACCATTGTCGACTTCCAAATGACCGCTGTGTTCCTTGATCACAAACTCATTTACTCAGGGATAGAATCATATCAGTGTACACATATTCACAAATACCAACAGTAAATGAAGATGCACAACTTCAATAATACAAACACTTTGAAATTCCACGGACCTTCACTGGAACACATGAATATTCTACACAAAATCGAGGCAAACCCTGTGCAACAGAGAACTCTAAACTGAAGTATTTTATGTATAACTAAATTTTACTGTTTGGCACTTTTGCCGTTCAGGAAGGGGAGGGCCAGGCCACCCAGTGAACCTCTTCTTCTAAATTTGCGCCCATTCGGTCTTCGGACTGAAGGGTTTTCTCATCGTACGCTTGAAAAGGCACTTCAGTCATTCAAGACCCTGAACCCCTTTAAGTGTCAACTTCCTGTAAACTGATCGAGAATTTTCTTTTCTTCATATAATTCTCAAGTGTTGGTGTAAGGTTTTTTTGACTTGACTTTGGATTTTTATTGTTGTTTTTATTACAGACTCCAAGAGATCATCCTGATAGAAAGATGTTAGAGGATGCGGTGAGTCGGCGGGGGAATTCAAAATGCAACGATTAGAAAAAATTTATAATGAATAAACTTGAAAAGAAAAAGAAGGAAAGGAAAGAGGGAAGAATGGAAGAAGAAAAAAAAGGAAGGATGAAAAATTAGGGTGGAGGAGGAGGAAATAACGAAAGGAAGAAAGAAAAACAAGCGGAGCATCATAGGAAAGCTTCTCAATCGTATCTTACCCTGTATCATTTTCTCCCCTCAGAAACGTTGCATAGAAGAAATCATCGAAGAAGTGGACGAAAAGACTGGTGAAGCCAAGGTTTGTATGATTAATTTATTTAGCGACCCTTGTAGGACAACGATCGTTATGCTGGGGACTTTCCTCTATTGAGGACAGAAAGAATGACAGTGCTTTTTGGCCAAGAGTGCATGCGATCTTAAGTTTTTTTTTACCTTGCGCGCATGAACTATTCGTTGAAAGGCCTCCTATGAACAGGAATTTATCGGGTTCATTTCCTGGACTCGGCATCACATTTGAGCAAAGCTTGTTAAGTATCTCCTTTGATTCGAGGGTTTTGCTTCTGGCTGTCCAGTTATCCTTTCTCCACAAAACCGCACAAGCTAATTTCCAATTCGATCTGTGAGTTAGCCGTGCCCTGACTGTAGATCAGCCTAGAGGTTGCTAGGGTTCGATCTGTGAGTTAAGCGTGCCCTGACTTAGAGCAGCCCAGAGGTTGTTTCAGGTTCAATCTGTGATTTAGCCGTGACCTGACTTTGATTAGCCCATAAAAAGTTCCACGGCGGGTAGCGATGAAATTTGGAATTTTAAAAGAAGTGCGTTTGTTCCGTGCAGTCTATCATTCCACTAAACCTTTTTTGTTTTGTTTGTTTTATTCCAGTGTCAATTCGTATTGTCCAGAATAGTCTTTCTTTACGACAACAAGGTAAGCCATGTAGCAAAAGAAAACCAAACATTTAGCTGTTACAGTATATTCTTTAAAAAATATTATCCTTATGATCTTGAATAACATTGCTTTTTCCTCGCTCAAATGTTGTTTTTTTTCCAGATGTCTTTCCCAGAACTTTATCAATCAAAACGAATGATCTGTAGTGGAACCCTAAAAAATAAACATGGAACGGTAAGACATTTATTTTCGCGCATTAGTCCAAGTTACGCGAACTGTCCATTTCTGTTTGAGCGTTTTCGCGCGTGCGCAGACAATCTTCTCGCGACTTTTCCCAATCAGAACGAAATTGAAATTGAGCACGAAATTTCGCGCGTAAACTGAACAATAAACACAATTGTGAAAATTGGGTCCAGTTCTGGACAAGCATATTTCAGCTGTAATGTTACCTTAGCTCAGCTTTAGCCTGTTGTTTTGTTTCTGTTGTGTTGACGTGTTTCCGCCCTTTCTTAACCAGAAACTCCAAGCATTTCTTTTCGAGAAAGCATTCCTGTTAACGCGACCTGCATCAAGAAGTGGCAGACAAAGTTACCAAGTTTTTAGTGAGGTATATAGTTGCGGACTTCTTATGGCTTTATTGAGTATAAAGATACGATGATGTAATGTGCGCGCGTTTTCCATACTCGACCAGAGCCCGGTTGTACGAAGCCTGGGTAGCGCTATCCGGCTGATAATTCCTTATCCATGCAGTGAATAAGTCGATGCAGTTATCCAATAAATTTATCCACTGGATTTATTCGTCGGATAGCGCTATCCAGGCTTCGTACAACCGGCGGATAAATCCTTATCCAGTGGATAAGTCGATGCTGTTATCCAATAAATTTATCCACTGGATTTATTCGTCGGATAGCGCTATCCAGGCTTCGTACAACCGGCGGATAAATCCTTATCCAGTGGATAAGTCGATGCTGTTATCCAATAAATTTATCCACTGGATTTATCCGTCGGATAGCGCTATCCAGGCTTCATACAACCGGGCCCAGATCTTTAAAAGCACTTGTCTTCACAGAGCAGTTCTCGTATGACTGCGAAACGCTCACGGCACGAACACGGTCATGACACGGCTAGGCACACGCCAGACCTATCACACTGCGCGAGAATTTACTTCATCCAATCAAATGCCCGAAACATGTCATGAACACGGCGCGGACACTCGGTAACGTCAAGGTCACGACACTGCCACACCAATCACATTGTGCGCGAAAAACATCAGCCAATCAAAATTCTGGAAGACATCACAGTTGCGGCAAGGCACGCATACGGCACCGTCGTAATTTTCACAGTCATACGAAAATTGCTCTATTACATCTATGTTTGGAGAAACGCCTTTCAATATCACTGTCACCCTGTGGTATGCTGTTAGGAGCATGACCATCTCACCATAAGGTATGTCTTCTCCTCTATCACAGCCAATTCCCACGAAAGACTTGTTCGTAGAAGATTTACCAGACGGGGATGTCAGACTCGGTGGATCATTTAAAACTGCATTATCAAGATTAGCAACTTGTAAGTAAACGAATCACTAAAATATTGCACTAAGGTTTTCTCCATCGCAGACGGCGGTTAGGATTCCTGTTAAAAAAAAGAAGGGAGGGGAGTTTGGGTAGAGGATGGGAAGTCTCCCTTGGTCACCACAAGTAGCCCGCCAAACAAACAAAGTAGGACCTCCAAAGCAAAGAGAGATGCCCGCAAAGGGAGGCTAGTACTAACGAATGTCTCTCAAAAGGGGGCAGCGAGACAGTGGGATTCTGTTCCGACAAGGGATAGTCGTCTAAATACCACGCATGAGATCATCACGCTGATTTTGAACGTAGAGAACGTTTCTCAAAGTCGTTTCATAGAGATAGTAGTTTTTTTTTTGTTCGTTTGTTTTTCCACATGCGCAGTCGTAAAGTTTAATGAAGGTTAGCTTCAAACGGTGTTGTAAAAGGAGCAGGCGTAGCTCAGTTGTTTAGTGCGCGACCTTCAGAGCTTGAGGTCCACGGTTCGATCCTTAGGATCTCCAAGTGCGCACCGTCGGCTTCCATTGATAACAGTTGAATTTCAACTGAAGGAACTACCGACGTTAAATATAGGTACTTTACCTTTTTTAAAATGCGAAGTAGACTAGATTTTATTTGCCTGGCGGGAAACGAACCTCAATACAGTATGCTGCATGTAGAGGAAACTTATGATTATTGTGTTGCTTATAATCTTGTCCCCTTAATGTTACAGCGAAGAACGTCTTACGTGTTTCCAGTACGGACCGCGAGAATGGTCAGTCACACACACTCCAGGCATCCAACGATGATGAGAAGCGACGATGGCTCACTTCACTTCAATCCGTAGTTACTTCATCAGAGAACTATAAGACATACGTATAATATATGCTCTGACTCGTGCATGTAGCACCTCATCTTGCGAATCCGACAAATCTGGGAAAAGATAGAACTGTGCAGGCGCATAAGATTGGGCATAAGACCACTGAACAAAACACCAGGCAGGATCTGGTAACAAGTTTGGTATGCCAGTATTCCCAGTCCTTTTTACACTTCTGGCACAGGAAACTCAACAAAACGATAGTGTAGCTGCTGGTATAACCACCAAATAGGAAGATTCCCCTATTAACACTTACTACCCTGCATCAGGATAACACCAAGGATCATGATCGTTGCATGATCAGACGTTGAACCTCATCTACATTTAGTAGTATTATAAGTATAGTTTTCTATAGTGTCCGCCAGGGGCGGATCCAGGGAGGAGCAAAGCGGTGCTTATTTATCAAAGTAATGGATTTACAGTAAAATAAGAAGTTGCTTGCGAGTCAAGAAAAATTCGGTCAAGCTCCCCTTATATTTTTTGGCTGGATCCGCCCCTGTCCTGTATCTAAAGAAAGAAATTAATAGGATCTACTGTAGTGTCTTTTGAGAAAAAGGAATTGAATTCTATGTACATATATTCAATGATTTTCTGAGAAATTCAATTTATAAAGCTGAATTTCAAATTTTTAATATCACTGGAGATACGAAACTTCTTTCATCAGATTAAATTATTAGGGCATCTTAAACCTGTGTGTGTGTATAACCCCTGGTAAGCTGGGTTACTTTGGAAAGAAATTTGTTTTGGACTGGACAAAAAAGTTTATCTTATTTTCATCATTCTCATGCAATGAACGGTGTTGTTTTACACATTCCTCAAGTTTAAAGGTGTTAGGAATGTCAATCATAATATTATGCAAGGTAAAATGGATAAAATGAGTCTTGTTCTCTCATCCGTCATACCTCATCAAGCCTCTGGAACCCAGGGTAGAAAGCTAAAGCTATTGACCAATCGAAGTACAGTTTCTTTTCGATCTGAATAAGGTCCAATGAAATGACGAGTACAGATTCTGTGCTCACGAAATTGAGGCTGGCAACTTGTGCTACCTGCTCCTTCCCCTCCCCTCTCTCCTCCCCATTCCTCCTCAACCTCCTCAAGCCTCTGGAACCCTGGAACCCAGGGTATGAAGATGATAACTTGATGCAAAAATTCAGAAAAAAAAAACATTTCATTTTCTTGTGATGATGGGAGTTGAGTATTTCCAGTTCAAATTTGTGTATCATATGCAGAATATCCTTACATAGAAACATGTACAACTTCGAGAAAATCAGGAATGAAATGAATAATCAGTAAAATAGAATGACTTGAAAGTAAAGAAAATTGAAAATAACATCAGTACAGAATAGTTTATATTTCCAATATTGTTTTTAATTGAAGGGAATTTTTAACTTTCATTTATAAATTTTTATAAACAGTTTTGATTGTCTGAATACTAGTTGTTGTGGTGATGGCAGTCATGGCAATAATCTCTAAGGGTTTTCGAAATAAGATGATGAGTGACTGTAGTCCTAGTGATGGTAGCCATGGTGATGATCATTTACATTCTTGCAAATAGTCTTGTTGGTCAGTGATGGTTGTCATGGTGACTGTAGTCATGACAATGATCCCTGAAATGTTTGCAAATTGTTGGGATAGTTGTCATGGTATTGATCACTCTCATTGCTGGAATTTGTTAATTTCAGGAAATGTACAATTATTAATCTCACTCAAACCTTTTTTAAATTCCTTTTATAACTTTGTGTTTGACCAGTGAACCAATGTATGGAAAATGGTGAATCCTCTAGAATACTAAGGCTGCTCGGAAGGCCACTGTTGCTATAGAAACAGGTTGTTAAGGATACTATAAAAGTAGCCTGCGTAGCCAGGCTACGCAGGTGTCTAGAAAAGCATTTCCTGAAGACACATACATTAATTGCAAATGGCAATATTTTTTTCACTATATTGTATTTTTATGAAGTGGAGAAAACAGGGACGTGTTAAATAAATTTTTGAAAAAACTAAGCCTTGATATGTTTTTCTCTTTCATTCAGATGAAATATTCCTGTACGTACATTATCGTGAAGGTTCGACAAGCAACCGGTTAACTATGGGTTTAGTATGCGAAAAACCACGGAAGAAAGCCAGAAAAACTCGGTGACCTATCGGATATTGTTCGAATTTAGAATATTTGGGGCTTCCAAGTTTCATACATGTAATTTCTTATTCAAATAATAAGTTCTGCTTTTGATTTATGTCGATTAAAAATTCCATAGGAAAATATGCTTAAATAGCAGTTTGCACGGTTAGTAGACATTCCGAAGCAATAAGAAACCGCAACATACTGTCAGTGGTCGGGTAGATGCAAAAATTTTGATATACCAATTTAAGCTACAGAAAGAGCATCAAACTAAGTTATTTAGTGTCTTAATGACAATTTGAATATGATATTTATTACAAGTGCAAATTGGGATAGTTTTGATAAAGTAATTTTTTGATTTTTTGTCGTTATTAAAAAAGGTTTGTACCTTTACTCCCTGGAGAAATTGATTGATTGACGTCATGGATTTTCGCGCGTTTGCCATATGTAAAGCACACTGACCATGATTGAAGCATGTGGTCGTAAGTCAAATAAAAAAATACGGCTCAAACAGCCTTGTTTTGCAACTTTTTAGCTCTCCTAAACATGCTGAAGTCTTGCAAGAATAATGTCTGTCGCAAAACATCCGAAGCCTCGGAAAAAAACGGACAGAAAGGTCCAAATATTTTGTCATGAAGCTCAAAATGTCGGGTCAAAACACAAAGACGACGTGGACGAGTCCCAGTCGTTACATCAAGCAAAGCAGACCTCAAGCTTAAAAGATAGAATAAATAACAACATACTGAGTACCAAAAAGAAGGAGTTTGTCATCCCGAGAAAGAAAAAGCAAGCAAAAGGTTTGTATTTGACTTTGTGACGACAGGAACTTGGGTCTTCTACGATGTCACGTTACTGACATTGTTTGAAGCTGCTTGCTCAATTGATTGTTATTGTACTACTCTTTTCCTTTATTAGAACTGCTTCAGTCTCACCGTTTTGACTCAAGAGAGACCAAAGAACTTCTTCGTTCTGTCCAGCTCTCTTTACGAGACCCTAGTTTTTGGTCTTCGTATAAATTTGAGAGAGTTGAATTAGTGAACAATGACAAACTTGCTCGTAAGGTAAGTAAACTTAAAAAATAAAAATATATTCTTGCTTGCTCGCTAACTTGTATAAACTGTACAATTTATTAAGACAGAACTTGATACAAGAATGCTTGCCGTGTTCTGATTTATTTATGAATGTTTTTGTTTTAGTATGGCGATAAAAAGCAAGCTTTACGACTTGAAACTATGCGAACAAATCGCGAACTTGAAGATAGATTTGCTTTTCTTTTCACCACGTCGAGAACTGAGGTAAGATTTTTCTTCGTACACGTACTTCAGGTTTATTTTTGATTTTTCTACTAAAATACAAACGATGCCTTTGAAAGGATAATTACTATGTCCACGATGTTTATATTTTGAACGCAGCTGTCTTGATCACATGTAACTTGTTATTACCAATGGTCTTAAAATAATACAAATTAGTATAATTTTAGACTTGAATGGCCCTCTTTACACTAGACATGAAAAATGCACCGAGGTGCATAATGCATTTATTACTTTATGCATCTAGTGTAGAGAGAGGCAAAATATAAGACAAATTTGACTATCTGATGCCTGTCGAGAGCATGTGAAATGGGTCTAGCACTAGCATATTGGATTAGGTGAAAATTCTAGAGTTTGTAGTTTCTTCGTCTGTTGCTCGTCTTTATACTGTCAGACCATTGAACTTTTAGACGGCAAGATAAAATTCAAATAATTTGTAGTTCAAGATGCATTAAATCAAGTAGTGCATCTGAATGCATAATGTGACCTCTGCCCATCTTAATAACACACTAGTTTTTAGCAAGTTATATCTTCCCATCTTAATAACTGATGATGCAAGAAAGGATGCACTAAGTTTGCCCAACTTCGTCCAGACGCATTATGTGTCTCTATTATGAAGACAGAGGATATAGAGTTTTGCGTACTGTGATTGGTTGAGCGATCAGTGATTCTGAGATATCACTGCTCAAGCATTGATTATGAGGTTTTCCAAAGTTATCCAGAACGAAAGTAATATCAAAAAAAATTCTTAATATGAATTTGGTCTATCTCTATTATTCAAGTCTAAAATTATACTAAACCAATATTATTCCCCTCAGGCTCAGTGAGTATGGTGAATATTTACCTTGCTACTCAAAGACTTGTAGCTTGGTAAATATTCTCCGATAATCGCTAATAGTTAAATATACTGGTAAAAATAACAATAAAAGTAATATTCTGCTACGGTATATTAATAGTTTTTTTTGTTCCTAAAGCTATTTGCAGACTGAATGTTTTTAAATTTAAATCTGATTCTTTTCAAAATTACATTGTTTTGTCAATTGTTGCGATGTATCAAAGTATTAGATAAATGTAATAAATTTCAATCCTAAACATGTTCTAATCACTTGCTTTAGGTCAAGTCAGTTTGTGAGCATGGACTTCACACTGGTAATTCTTCATTGACGTCTCTTGGAGATCCAAAATTAGGTAGGATAACAGTTTTCTACATCATTGCTTTTGCAAAGTAAATCAGTACGTGACCCCCTACTAACTGCTATTGTATTCCTCTTTGCCGCAGGTGTATACTTATGTCGGTATTCAGATGTTATTTATAAAAGACCATTAACAACTGAAGACTCAGGATATCTCTTAGTTTTTCGTGTTGTTAAGGTGGGTTACTTTCAAAAATCATTCTAGTAAAATAAGTAATACAACCTGGTTAATACGGCCACCAAAGGGACATGAAAGTTTCCTCATTAATCAGGCACCAATAATGTAAATGTCACAGACACATGTTTGATTGATACTATATTTAATTTCAAATTAACAGAATTTTGTTTTACAGTTTGGCTATTATTGCAAGCTGATGGTCTAGTAACTGTATTATTTTTTTACAATGTGGATTAAAATGTTTTTGTATTTTTTCCTTACATTACAGGGAAAAGTGAGATTCATTGGTGGCAACAACCCAGAACTACAGCCTACCCCTCACCACGACTGTCATGTGTCCAAATCACTAACAACTTTGTCTTCCAAGGCATCATATTCTGATGTTTTTGAATCCTCACAGGTATACTGTATTATGTATTAAATCTTTTCATTTTATCTCTATTTCCAAGTTTTTTTTGCTCTTGTCATTTAGAGATTGATTAATGCAGGCCACTTTCATTTTGAGGGGCAAAAGACAAAAGATTAGAATAATATTGATGCTTCTGCAGCATAGGAAAACCTGGGTGTGTCTGCTGCTCAGACACAGCATCTCACTTGTTTGGTTCATGTCTTAATACTAAGAACTACTTTAGAATGTTGCTTGCAAGTTTAGAGAATCAAGAATGGTGTAGCAGTTGAGCACTAGCTGCATAGCAGTGTCTCATACCTACCATCATGGCAAAGCTGTCCTGAATTGATTCCTAAATCCATTTGAACTAAACATTTGGATCTAAACCATTTGTGTCAAAATGTTGAGGAGCAATCTAGTTATAAATTTAATATATTTGGGCTACATAAACATCCCAAGTCCTTTACTATTTGTACAATTTGTACAAGTGCTACATGGTTAATTGTACTCTCAGTTCATACCCTTACATTGAATTTATTTATGTCCTTGACTGACAGCATAATGAAAACGGTTATAACGATAAGGGTAATGGTTTCTACAAAACAAAATAAATACAAACTGTTGAAGCACTAAATAAGACTACAAAATAGCAGAAAATATAAAAGATTGCCTAAAAATATACTTACAGAACAAAATGAGGCACAGAAAATAAAGAACAATATGGCCTTGTCTGATATAAATCAAACTGAGAACTGAAAACTATTGAAAAAGACAAAGCAAAAGTACTAAAAATTTGAATACGAAACAAAGAAACTAAGAAACTAAGGTGACAAAACTAGAAGCGTGACCGGAACGAAAACTTAAACAAAGACTAGGAATATATAATTGAAATTTCTTCATGCGGCACTAATATTGATAGAAGTTGTTTTCCCCCTTTCAGTTATATTTTTATGAGATTGATGAGAACAGTGATGACTTTCATGTCAAGCAACCAAGACAAGTGTTGCCGTATGCAGTGTTGACCTTCACTATCCTCAAACCAGAGCAACAGCAAAGCAAACTAGATGAGAAATCAGAGGTAAAACAACAGGTCAATGTTTAACTCCAGTTGTTTATTCAGTAGCATGCTTTTGCTATTATAGTTGTACATTCATCCTGGACACCTAGAATTCCAGTTTGATGTGTAAGTTAGCAATGACCTATTAGGAGAGCCTATGTAGCAAGCAGTTAATGTAATGTATTCATAAAAAAATACAATGAATCACACCTAATGTAATAGATAGACAATAGAATACAATAGATTTGCTGAATACATTATATACATCAACTGAGTGTTATGTAGTTTTTCCCATTACCTATTACCAAACCCAACCAAATTACTCAAATTACCCATGTAGGTCAGCCCAGATTTTGTTTGAGAAAAAATGCATTTGATTTTGTCCTGTCGTCAGACTTATAATGATTATCAAAAGAATTTACTTCCACATAGCAAAGTAAATTTAGTTTGTAAACTATGTGCTATATTGCTATATAGTATTTGGTAAACAAAATAGTGTGAAAGCAGTTTTCTGATGAATTATTTTTTCCTTCAAGGGCAAGAAAGCTGTAGTCACTGGACATGATTCTCTTTCGAGTGCAGATGAGAATATTCTGTATTCTCCTAATAGAATAGGTACATTACTTTATATCATGTAACATGTGTACTTATATCGGGGCTGTGGAAGGGAGGGAATGAGGGAGCCATGGTGAGAGGAGAGCGTTCTCATTGCTATGCTTCTCCAAGGCACTCCTTGGCCTTTGAATATATTCCAAATATTATTATTTATAATGTATTTCATTTAGTTAATTGATTTTGTTTTTCAGAAAGTAAAGATGACCTCATCTCAAATGCAAATGTTTCATGGTCCGGTGTACTTGCTATCAATAAAAAGCAGTTTGCTTATGTTGATTTCCTTAGCTACTCACGGAAAAAGCATCCTCTCCCTGTTAATGTGTAAGTGTATGAGTGAAAAACATATCTTGGATAAAACTGTTGGTGTAATGATAAATGTGATCTTCAGTATAATCATATTACATGTAGTTTCAGGTTACTCAGGTGTTCCCTTTTTGATACGTACACATGTCCTAGTAAAGGGTATCATGAAAACACAGTTAAGCCTCCAGTCTATTTCCTATACTTTGCAGCAATGATACTGTTGGGACTTTTTGTGGGTGCCCAATTTTATTTCACGTTACAGTGAAATTTTTGTCTCACCCCATACAATAGGGACCTTAACATCCATAATGAGCCTCCCAAAGACAGATTATTAGTTATGACTAAACACTACTATTACTATTACTATTAGCTATGACTAATAACAGACTATTAACTGTGACGGCTGCTTTGTATGGAAGATAAACCCAAGCTTGTAAATAATCTTGTTCTGTGTTTGGTTACAGAGATTATTTCAACATTAGTCATAAGGTTTCTCATGATGACTTGAGATCTTTGCTTAAGTGTCCAGTCTTTAGAAATGGAAAGCCAGCGTCATCAGGGGTCTGCATAGGTAGGTATTATGTAGAGGAAATTCATTATGACTGAAAATCCATGGTATGGACTGCCATGATGTGATCATCATGTTATGATGTTTGAGCATTTTCATTGGCTGACGAATGATTCAATTTGCTGTGATTGGTTTAAATGATGTTATCCATTCAGTAACATGACGGTGCCATGTGCAATTGTGACTGGACATGACCATCCTGGTACCATGTATGGGTATTTTCATTGGCTGAGCAATGATTCAATTTGCTGTGATTGGTTTAAATGATGTTATCCATTCAGTAACATGACAGTGCCATGTGCAATTCTGACTGGACATGACCATCATGGTACCATGTATGGGTATTTTCATTGGCTGAGCAATGATTTAACATGACTTGATTAGTTCACATGATGTAAATTCATTACCATCACAGCACTGTGCACAGTGTCACACAAGCCTTTCTGTTGCAATATTGTGACTGGACATGACCATCATGGCTGAGGGATGATTTAACATGCTGTGATTGATTCAAATGATGACTATTCATTACCATAACAGCACCATGTGCAGTGCCACACAACCCCATTATGCAACCATACAATTATAGGGTGTTATTTTGTGACCTTTACCTGTATATCAGAATCCACCTTCATTATATATTCTTTTTTCTCCTTTTTAGAACTGAACCATGGTAGAAAATTCATATATTATGAAGTTAGAGTAGTTAATCAAATCCAGGATAAATTTGATGCATTGGTTTCACATTTTGTCAACAATGAAATGGTAAGCGAGGTCCACATGCCCTACTCGTCTTGGTAATAGTTTTCTGAATAGACCTTTCATAGATCTTTCTTGAATTTGCTTGAGTGACCACCAAACAATGGCTCCTATTTGAGGTTGGACTTGATGTGTTCATACATTTACTGTATTTTATCAATTCGAACCTCAGAAGACAAAGGATGAATTACATTTCTTACATAGTAGCATCACCATACACCCTGATGAGTATGATGCTCATATCATCTGCCTATTATTTTCTGCTTTTATCACTTCCTATTACATACTACATGGAGCATGTCAAAACTTTATAAAGCTTATAACCCTTTGTTTTGACACTGGGATTTTGTTCCACCATGATTGTGCAATTCCAATTATGTGGAGTCACGTTTTATTGAAAAAGGAGCCATTTGTGGGAGGTTTTTTCTCAAGAGGAGGGGGGCACTCAAAAAAGTATGAGTTGCTCCAGCACTTTTTTATAACCAATGGTAAACAAGGGATGGCCATTTTTCTTTGCAACAACATAGAGGGGGCAGTTTTCTTGCTTGAGTTACCAAGCAAATCCCACTGCACCGATCCTGGCCCCCAATAAGATTTGAATGGTTCCTAAATCACTTTTGTGTTATTTTACAAGTAAGTTGTATGTTCTAATGAAGTTAACTGATTGATATTTTAGGCTGGGGTTATAGAGTACCAGTATTTTAAAGGTCCAGTTTACTTGTATCTGATTCCAACATCAAAGCTGACAAACGACATTGGTAAGAACCTTTAATTGCTAGGTCTCACTAGACATCATTTCCTGTGTCCTGCAAAGTGTTCATCGGCTGAATCCCAAGTTTTCAATAGAATTCTTTCTGCTTGACTGCACATGGTGGTCCTTGTTTGACCACCAGCAGATAATGATGTTCTAAAGCTTTTATAAGCTGTTGAAACCCAGCAATACATTTCATTGAATAAAATAGAATAGAAACATTTTGTGTTAACAGTCTTTTAATTTTCAAAGGTATAACAGATAGAAAAAGCCCATTGGCTCTTCATGCATTGCTTCAACTCAGGCATGTCAGACGACTTCCTAATGCACAAGGTTAGAGCATGTTAAGCCAAGAGAATTTGTATCATTAAAGTATCATTAAAGGGTCTTTGCTCCACTGGGCTGCTTATTGAGTATGTATTATAGTCCCAGAGGGTGGGGGAACCATTCCCTACATGAGAGGATTCTGTAAAACAAGGCCCTGTCATTTGCAATGTTTGAAATGGGGATTTAGAAGTGGTACTGCAGCAGGAGTATCTCTTTGTAGAAAATCAGAAAAAAAAAATTCATTAACACAGGGGATAAAAAAAAGGAGTGGGGGAGGGGTTTTTTCTTTATTATGGAACTGAAACTAAGCGTCTTATGATCCTGTGTTTAAGAATAATGTGGTAAGCAAACACTCCCACAACACATGTTATAACTTGTTTATCTTTTAGAAAATACAGTGCCAACTGAGCATGAACAAGAGCAAGATGCTGGAATCGATGACACTTCCTTAAATGAAGCCATAATAGAAAGTCAAGTCCAAGAAATCTTCATGAAAAAATATGAAGACAAGCAGGAAAAACTACACAGAAAAACAAAGCAAGATACGTTGACACCACTTATGACCAGGAGGACATCTCTAGAAGATGGGGAAAATACCACTGATCAACCAAAAAGTGTTCTTGAAGCAAGGAGAAAGAGTACAGATGTGGGGTTCTCCCTTCCACCAGAAGGAGCTTCCCATGAAAAGCGTGTACAGTTTCAGAAGGAGGCTCGGAAGTGGGTCGACAGTTTCTTTAGCTCTGTAAGAAAAGAAAGGGGTTCAAATATGCAAATACAGGATTCCCCTACAAGCAGCAATACTCCGACCAGGAAATCTAAATACAAGTGGGTTAACCCAAAGAGTTTAGACAAGCAGAGCTTATCATTAGAAACAGAATTGCGTAATGATGATTCAATGAAAACAAGTAGAAATGAGAAAGAGAATTTACCTTCTTCAAAGGATTCTTCAAATGTAGATCAGGGTACAAATGTTAAACAAGCTCCAAGTACACCATCTACTAATGTTAACCAAGATTTAGGGAGGAAGGAAGGCATTGGGGTGGTGTCTGTGGACAATACTGCTGACTCTAGCTTGCAATCTGCAAACATGGAAAATCAAATAGACTTCATAACTGTTCAGAAACTAATCAAAGAGTTTCAGCACCATGACAAACAATGTAAGACTACTGTTTCAACAAGATCTTCTGCACTAGTGGATCCAAGATTACAAAAAAGATCATCTTCTTCTTCATCCCAAGATATTAACTCTGATAAACCTGGTTTTTTGCCTAGTATACCACCTCCACCAATACCCCCACCACCTCCCCCTCCCTTTAGTCCATTTTTAAGTACTACCCTTTTGTCATCTAGTGTAGTTGGGAATACACCTGTCTTCAAGACATCCACTTCTGAGCCATCGACAGCTGCCACTGACGTCCCTCTGGTTACTTCTCCTGTTTCTCCCCCTGCTGTTAAGAGACAGGAAATGTTGATACCCGGACTTGAACCTACAGGAAGCCCTGTCTTTCAGTTGATGAGGGAAAAGATTTCTTTTATGAATCAGTCTATTAATACCAGTGCTTCGTACTTGAAAGACAGCAGCATTTCCACACAGAGTGTCACAGCTTGGAATCAAATGCACCCAAGCTCACCAATAACTATCTCTTCCTCTGACAACACACCCACTAGAACTATCATTACACCTGTCTCAATAAGCAACAGCAAGTCTTATACCACAAGGAGTGAAAACAGGGAGCATGGTCAAGAACTACAAACAAGAAGACCATATTCAAAAGAAAATTCTCCAAAAATAGCTCAAACTCCACCAGACAGCAATAATGATATTTCCCTTGAGAAATGTGCTGCGCAGAATGATATGCTTGACTCAGACATCCCTGATATTCCAGATTATGATAATATTGTTATTAATAGACCATTAACAGAAGCAGAGAAAAACAGTTCTAGGGCCATCAGAGAAATCAAGAATATTCTGCTCCGAAATAGGGATGTGTCCAAGGACACTTCATCCGAGGAAGACAACAACAATGATGAACATTGTACTGATTATCAATCTGGAATATCTAGAAATGTTGGGGTAGAGAATACAGCGTTGAAACACATAAGGGAAGATAAAATATTGCCAAAGGAAAGACTTGATGAACCTGAATATAGTTCTACGAAGCCAAAAGAACATTCCAAGAAAGAAAATAAAGCTAAAGATTATGCTGTAAAAAGTAGAGGTTCTGCGACAGAGAATAGGTATGTGAATGAAAGAGATGGAAGAAATGTGGATGAGAGGAATGTCTGTCATAAACAGCCAATGAAAAAGCTTTTGCTCGACAGAAACACAAGTGTTGAAACACCTGGTAAACGATCATTGAAGTCAGATTCAGCATGTTCGAGTCCTAGCACACCTGAACTTAAAAGTGGACTGGATTTGTTGGATAATTTATTATCATGTCAGAAAAGAGGTCACCAACCATCTCCATTGTCAAAATTTGACCTTCATAGGTATCACCATGATCATAGGGGTACAAGCAGTTCTGAGAGGAGATCCAAGAGCCGATCCAGGGAGACTACACCCAGAAAAGAAAGGTCTGATGAGGAAAGAAAGAAAATCTCACCGTCTAGGAAACGAAAAGTTACTATAAAAAGGAGTAATACTACAGTAAACGACAATAAATGGGATGATATGACTAGTGATATATCTGATACAGAACTGCCCTTGGATTCAGGTAAATAGTGACAAACTTTAGTTATCAGAGACCTTAGCATAACCTTCTTGCAAGCCCTGCAAACCTCGAACTGCAGTTCATTGTCAGGTGTTTTCTGTCAAACTTTTGACATTTATCAAGGTGTCATAACGAAGTTGTTGATGGAAGAGTGGCCATATTGAATTTCATTGATGCCGAGTGTTTCTCTCTCTGTGTATGTGAGCATTTTTCAGGGCCTGATTCCTAGCAGTCAGTGGTTAGCAGTAAACACAATGCTAAAGGTCTCTAACGACTTGCCTACTGCATATGTGAGCAAGCAGAGTTTGTTGTATGTCAGACTTGATTTCAGAGTTTTTCTTTTCGGCAAAACCCAACACGCTGAATTACAATTAATTTTGATCTGTTAGCTAGTCATGTCCTTACTTACTTCAGGCCAGAGGTTGTTGTAGAGCCTGTTAGGATAAATATTTAATGTAACAGTGCTTGATTTTTCATTCTCATACGATATATTGACAGCCATTAAAACTCCAGTTTTGAGGGCTCAATTCTGAGATTGGAAAATAAAAGCAGAAATTGGAATAACAAAACAAGCAACTCCTGATACACTGGAGATTAATATTCTTCATTATACATATATCTAAATGCAAAAATTTACCCTTTTCAGATGGATATAGTACAGAGAATCATAGAATTGATGGGTATAGAGATTACAAATCTTCAACCAGATCAAAAGACGTTTCAAGGCCGTCTTCTCGTGATAGATTGGAATTGAGCCATCATCATGATAGGTTTTCTACAGAAAGAACATCCCCCAGGCGTACAGTGAACATTGCCCCTAAGAGAGACAGCAGTATAGATACACACAGAGGTTACAGGGACGATCATGAAGACTGGGATAGAGAAAGGAAACGGAGGAAGCTAGACCAGGACCAAGGTAAGATGGTGGTGGCATGATGATGCATGATAATACATGGTGATTGTACATGACAATAACCATGTGGATGATGATACATGGTGATGATACATGGTGATGATACATGATGATGATACATGATGATTATACATGGTGATGATACATGATGATGATACATGGTGATGATGCATGATCATGATGCATGATGATGATACATGGTGATACATGATGATACATGATGATGATACATGATGATACATGATCATGTTACATGGGGATGATACATGGTGATACATGATGATGATATATGATGATGATACATGATGATGATGCATGATGATAATACAGTACATTATGATGATACATGATGATGAAGCAGGATGATGATACATGATGATAATAATAAAAAAATCTCTGTAAAAAGCACCAACCAATTAATTTTGTTTTCTATTCCAGCACGAGAGATCCCAGAACCATTGCTACAAGATAATGAATCTATCGACAGCGATTCAGCCATGTCCATATCCTCTCTTGACTCTGTGGCCTTTGAATATGCTGTACCTAATGAAGAGTCATCCTATAACAGATATCGCTTTGTTAGAACAAGCCCTATTAATGGCAGGTCCCTTGAAGTCACCATCACAAGAGGTTGGTTTGCTTCCACTTCTTCTTTGATAGACTTTAAAAATAGTCTATTGGCAAGTCGTAATTCATATTTTGACTTTTGTATCTTTTTTTCCCAGACATAGAATGTCCTGATACATTTCCTGGTCACACCAATCCAGATGACTGTGGGGTAGACACCTACCACACCCAACTTATACCCCCCTCCAGTCCAACTGAAGTGGATATGACAGCCATGCCCAATAGTCCTGGTACACCAGAAACTGCTGTACCTAGTGAGGGCTTCTTGCATACTAACATTGGATACTGGTCAACGGGATGTGCAACCAAAGAAGGTGCTGATATTTTTCCACAGGATATAGGTATGCCATATTTTACTTCCAGTACAAGGATCCCATGTTTATATATGATATATATATATATATTTAGTAAAAATACGCAGGTGATTATAGAAAGTCTTGCACGCTGATTGGTCAAGAAACTCACACTATCACACGATAATCACCTAGAGGGAAAATCCAAAATGGCGGCCAGCCGCTTTGTTGCTGTTACCGGAAAAAATGCCTCTTATCTTCTTTTTTTTTTTTTGTTGAAATAATCACCTGTGTATTTATACTAAAACAATTATTTGCCTCAGGCTCAGTGATTATTGGGGAATATTTACCTCGCCTCTTGAAGACTCGCGTCTCGGTAAATATTCCCCGATAATCACTTCGCCTTCGGCGGATAATTGTTAAATAAATCGAGCTTTAGCTTTCCCATTACATGGTTGTACATGAGAAGACACATGAATATGGATGCAATTCAAACAAAGAATCTTATTCTCAATAGAATGATTTGTTGTCTGATTGGTTAACATAACTTCAAGCTAAAGAGGTCTATATTGGTTTTGTTTTGCCAAGTTTGCACACCACGTACTAGTGCCCAATCCACCACTTGTTCAGGTTTCTGTCAAAGTCATTACTGGTCTTAACAGTTAAGAAAACCCTTATTGTTCAATATTATTTACAGTTCCAACACAGCAAGAGAATATTCAGGATAGCACATATGACCAAGGTACCTGGTCAGCCCCTTCATCTCCTTACCGTGGGTGTGACGATGACCATGATGTTACTGGAGCAGGTTACAAACGTGAGGAGCTGGTGGTCAAGAAATCTCGGGGTGAAGGCAGGTGTAGTACTTGTATGTAATCAGTGCTGGGGTAAAAAATACAGTCTTAATGTGAATAGCCAACAAGGACAACTTTGGTGTCTTGTGTTACCACACAAATTGAACATAGATGACTTCTTGAAATTTGATAGATGTGTTGATCATCACAGTGAATGAGCGATCTAAGCGAACGCTGTAAAGAAAGACTTGAAAAAAATGATTTCAAGCTTCAACGGGAAATTCTTGAAGTTGTTCAAAACTCAAGTGGAAGCATGAGCACAGCGAGTGGTTTCACTGTAAAGTTTTGAACATTTCAAGACGTCATCTATGTTCAATAAGAGGACAGACAACGGAAATCTATGAATGATTTGTTCTTTACAATAAAATGAATACAAAAACATCAATAGTAAAAACAAGGAAAAAGTTTAAAAGAAAAATGGTTTCAAGCATACACTTGCTCTATGCACGAGTGGTTCATCATGCTATGTGTCTGTCCTCTTATTGATCATAGCTGTCAGCCAATCAATTTGCAAGAATATGCTCTATTATTGTAAAAATAGTTATTGCAGTAATTTGTAAACATTTCAATATATTTCTTACTATGTTGTTTTTATTGCTTACAACAGGTCATTGTCAAAGAAGGCACAGCAGTTCTGGCGGAAGTACTGGCTATGACTACAATAATACTAGTTACAAAGACAGGAATCAAAATAATAATCCTGACTATTATAGACACAATGATGGACACTCCCTTAGGGCATCCAATCAAAGTGCACCTTATACAGATAATGATTATGATAATTTAAGAGACTTGAATGATAACTATCCACATAGGTATCCCCATACATCTGACAGATACGATGATCAAGGAGATCATGGACTGTTTTGTGCTTCGAGGAGTCCTTACAAGGACATTGACTCACCTCATAGCATTGATTTTGTTGAAGAATTGGGTTCTAATGAAAGATATTACACTAGTGATGGAACGGATAGTTACTCTAACATTGATAGGCGTGCATCACCTCTACACATCTGTGAAAGATTTTCAGCAGACCGGAGGGGAACAATTGATGATGACTATGGGCTAAGATCGCCTACAAATAGTGATGGACCCTTGCAATATGATTATTCTGAATGGAGAGAGAGGAGTGACCATGATTACAGACGGAGGGGAATTATTACTAATGATGGTCAACCTTCACAGTATTCACCAGAGAAGACCAGTGAGATCATTGATGATGGTTATAGACATAGATCACCTCTTGCTAAGAATAATCGAACCTCACAGTACTCTCCAAAGAGGAGTAGGATTACTGGGGATGAGTACAGGAGGGGGTCACGTTCTCCCCTGATCAATAATGATAGACATTCACAGTATCCTTCAAGCTGGAGGGGTGTCTCTGATGATGGTTATAAAGAAAGATCATCTCTTGAGAAGTGTTCCTATTCTTCAGACAGAAGAAAGAGATCACCTATTGCTATTGCTGAAAAACGATCATCTTCTCCAGATCGAGGGAAGGTCACTGATAATAACTATAGACAGAGATCATCTTTTGAGCATAATGAATTGCGTTCACAGTATTCTCCAGATCAGAGGGGAGTATCTGATGGTAGTTATGGACAGAAATCACCTCCTATTACTGATGATAGGAGATCATCATATTCAGCATACCAGAGAGAAGTTTCAGATGATAAATATGACCAAAGACTGCCTTCGCCTGTTGATATCAATAACCGCCCTTCTTGCTATTCGCCAGAAAGAACACCAATCAGTGATGACGAATATGGTGAATACTACGAGGCTTCTGGCAATGAAATTGAACCTGGTAGGGAATTCAATGAACATTATCAAAATGATAAGGATTTTCCTCCAGATATTGAAGAAGAAAAAGATTTTCATGCTGATGTTTACCAAAATGAAGAGCAACAAGATTACCTATCAGAAGACGAAGACAATGGAATAGATCGACAGCCTAGATATACATATGATAATGTTGAACCTAGCTATGGTTCTGACATAGAAGGGTTTGAACACGATGGTGTAGATACACCAGAATATTACGACAAAGAACAGCACAAATACTTGGAAGATATCGTAGAGAATAACATCTCATTGACAACACTAGCACTTGATCAAGCTGTCTTTGATGGTATTAGAGATTTTCCTGTACAGCTATTTGAGTTGGCAAAGTATTTGAATGATATCTCCAAGACGTCTAGTAATGGAGAAGTGGTTTCTAATGCAGATGGTACAGTTTCGAGTGTCAATAGCTTGGCAGTTAGTCGTGATCCTCGACTGAATAAAGGCCTAAGCAATGTTTCTGGTGGCAAGGGCAGTGCAAACAGGACTGTTACAGAAGCTGGAAGAAAAAGGAAATCTGGAGGTATTCTTATTACCATCAAGTATTGTTATCTTCATCATGTATCATCACCAAGGAACATCATGGATCAGAAACATCATGGATTATGTATCATCATCATTATTGTGTATCATCATCATGTATCATCATCATGTATCATCATCATGTATCATCATCATGTATCATCGTCATGTATCATCATGTATCATCATCATGTATCATCATCATCATCATGTATCATCATCATTTATCATCATCATGTATCATCATGTATCATCATGCATCATCATCATGCATCATCATCATGCATCATCATGTATCATCACCATGTATCATCATCATGTATCATCATCATCATGTATCATCATGATAAAAAAAATGCATCAACAACATGAATCTGGATGTATGATCATCATCATCATAATTATCCATTTATCTGAATCGTAGACCTTGATGACTTTATTCTCACTCATTTCAGATCACAAGAAAATAGTCAAACCAATCGAGAAAAAACAATCATGCTTTTATGTGTACAATCCTGATAGCGATCCAGAATGTGAAGCAGTTAAGGTAAAGGTAGTTGGGAAAGAAAGGGGAGGGGAGGTGTTAATAGACCACATTCGAGTTCCAAATTACTGCTGTGATACGACACAGCTCAAAATCACTATTAGCCATTCTGAGGTTGAGAAAAAACTAATCCGAGTAGGCATTGCAGTGCACTCTGGGATTGTTTTAAGGACGAAATAGACCAAATAGACCGAAATAGACAAATTACCGCTGTGTTTCTTGATTACAGACTCATTTACTCAGGCTTAGCCTCGATTTTGTGAAGAATATTCACGTGTTCCAGTCAAGGTCCGTCAAGTTTCAAAGTGTTCATATTGTTGAAGCTGTTCATTCTTCACTTTACCGTTGGTACTCGTGAATATTTAAACACTGATATGAGGCTAACCCTGTGCAAATGAGTCTGTAATCAAGGAACACAGTGGTAATTTGGAATTCGAAAATGGTCTATTACAATAAGCTGATCTATTTACTACAAAAAACTCTGTTGTTACTATCTTGCCCTTCCAATTATATATATTAATAACCTATATTTTCGCAGGGTAACCCTTTTAGTGTGATTGAATCCACACAGTAGATATTAATTTAATAACACCCATTAGTTGGTTGTAAATGTTTACCCTTCAAATCTCTTGGTAATAACATTCTTTGTTTCTTTGGGATACTATTGTTTGAGATAAGGATAATCTCGTCATTGACAGTTATTTCTTCATATCCTCAGCATTATATGCTCAAGACAGGTGCACAGTTCCTTGATGTCAGCGATGAAAACAATCTAAAGACCATGACGGGAGAATTAAGAGTTCTTGTACGCAGAAAGCACAGACCATCCATACACCGGTTAGTCCGGGTTCATAAGATAACTATTTTGATGACTGGGTGGTGTATTTCCCATTAGTCCTACAGGTTGGGCGTGGGTCCAGTCCTTATGGATGCCACAATATGTCAATAGGCTGATCTTTATTTACGTCTTTATGTTCAATATTTTGGGTATTAATTTTTTTGAAAGCATTATGAACATACTTTTCTTTGTAATTCATAGTGTTTTCAAAAAAACTTTTACTCCCAAAATATTAAACCTATAACTCTCAAATTTTCAGTAGTTACTAAATAAGACATTCTTGGTTTGCTTGTAGCTTGAAATCCTTTTTATGCTAATGAGGAAAAAACGTAAATAAAGATTGGCCTTTAGAGTTTGTTTGCCATTCTTTCCCTTGCCACAAGGATTTTTTCTCTGGGTTCTCCAGTCTTCCTCCCTCCCCAAAAATCAAAATGCAAGCTGAGAGTTGTGTGCTTAGAGTATTAACTGTACTAGAGCTAATTAATGAGTGTGGAATTTTTATGTAGTTATTTACAAGTTAAGTTGTAGCAGAGTCTGGTCAGCAGTATAATAGCTCTCAATTGGGCATGCTCTCTAGCTGGCGCTTGGCTACATTGCCAGCTTTGCTATCACTGTTACAATATTGCTTGTGTTCCTGGCTTTGGCCCCATCCTCCCTTTTCCTTGGGGAGTAGTATCATAATGTAAAATATAATAAAGAGCTCACATTCTCTTCTTTTTTCCATCCGTTAAAGTATCAGTAACCTTGTCAAGATGAAGCTCCGTTCAACAGTCAAGTTTGCTTTGTTCAATACTGTTGAAGGTGGGTCTATTATCAGTGAAGGAGAACACTATAACTTAAATGGGAAAATTTTCACAAGGGAATGAGAAAACTGCAAAGTGTGAGAAGGATTGTAGCACAATAATTCATTGATAGTGCAGAGGGACTATAAAAGGGGTAAACAGAATTATGGGAAGAAACACCGGGTGAAGTTCAAGGCCGTGTATTCTGTTACTCAATTTATCTTGGTGACCTTGTCCTTAGTCACCAATATTCCTTTCCATCTCTCATACATACAGCCAGCCAGCTGTCTTAGGGCTCTAAAAAATGGCTTGATATTGTTGGGTCAAATGTTGGGCTTGGTTGTCATGAAGACTTTTGAAGACACAACAACATGCCAACATTCTGCCTACAAATATCGGATAATTGTTGGTCAAATGCCTTTTGTCAGGGTCGTTTTGCCCTACAGTGTGTTACTCCTTGCATTTGTTTTTTAGATGTAAGTAAGAAGACAAGAGCATACGCTGCTATATTCCAGTACGGTGGTGTTCTGATTCCTGATGATGCCATCCTAAGGACTGTTGATCCAGGTATGATTTTGTTGTTTCTGATTATTTTTTCCAATTTCTGCAGCAATTTGGCCTGTTGGGTGTATTTATAGAATACCCCGCAAATCGTATGCACATACTTAATGACCATGACTTCTATTGTTATATGTGTCGTTCTTCAGAGAGTTCCGACAACTGCATATCATTTGCGGGGTATTCTATAATTGCTCCGCCTGTTGTAGTACTATACCCAATCTCAAAACAGCTAGAAATAAGAGAGTGGGGTCTACTCATTCTTGATTCCTGTGAATACTCTTTTCTCCAATTCTTTTCAACTTATCCCATAGATTCAATCCTCCAGTTTTTGTTTCTTTCTCTCAGCTTTACTTGAGGCATTGCTTCGTTTTATGGCGGAAGAGAATGCCATGCATCAAAAGTTCTACTGGGTGATGAATATTCGCTACATAGCTTACAAGAAACTAGGATCTCAAAGGTAACTAAATGAATACACATGGATAGGAATCAAGGAGAGGATCTTATTCTCAAGGGAAGGACGTGGTTCAAAATGGGAAATCATTGCACGTGCTTGAGCATGACATACTGATGCCCAATCTCCTGGGTTTCATCTCCTGGGTTTCATCTCCTGTAATCTCAATAGCCTTACCTTGGTCACTGATTCCAATTTCTTACTTTAGCTAGCTTTTCGGGTTCCAAACAAGATGGTAGGGGTGAAAATATCATATACTTTCAAGGAATTTTGGTATAAGCACCCATTTTCCCTTGCCAACCTGCATTCACTAGGCACACTTTCAACTAACAAAAGACCTTTTTTTCCTGTTAAGGCCTTTGACATGGAGAGACGCATTTGTTCTTGACCTTCTGAGGAAATACAGGAAAGAAAGATTTGTCAACATTATTAACAAGGTAATATTATACTCCTGAACAGATTTTATGATTATTATATTAAACTTGAATGTACTGTGACCATGCTGGTGGTTTGTCCAAGCAAACATGGATAAGTAGGGATATCATTCGCTATGATTTTGGTAATCAACTAGTGGCGTAGCAATAGTGACTTGCTTCTTGCCTCTGGGGTCTCAGGTTAGCACTTGGACTTGGCATCTCAGTTCCTTACTCCGCAAATCCTAATCAGCTAAATTCCAATTCATGAGTTAGCTGTGCCCTGCATTTGATAATAATTGATGTTGTTTATTTCGTATCATAACCACGCAATTCCATGATATTTTGCACTTTGGTAGTTTTCCATACCAGATTCTTCAACATCTAACATAAATACCTCTTGTTTTGTCTTCCAGGATTATGTGCTTGAGAACTTGTCACCTGTGCAAAGATACTTGGACACGGCGCTTAAACAGCAGCTAGAATTGATGCCAACATACAGACACTTCATTCTTCTGTCAGGTACATTGCCAAAACCATTGAATCGTAATGCATTAGTAATAGAGTATCAAGATTACAAATGAGTAAATCAGTGTACCATCACTTGCTTGACTAACCACAGTGCAGTCAGCTTTGATTAAAGGGATCGTTCCTAAAATAATCCCATCGTTAGGGACAAGACACGACAATAGACCGTTTTTTCAAGGTTGCGTACGCATCCAAATTTAAGGAACTTGCCATTGATATGAAAACATTTTCAATATGAATTTATAAAATCAATTATTCTCCTCTTTAAATATTAACCTGTCTTCTCAATTTACTGAATTTGCGTTTTTTCAGTTTTGTGGCCCGTCAAATTGAATGCGCACGCATCCTTGAGAAAACAGTCTATTGCCCTAAATAATAAGTTGATTTTTTTGATTTAGGTGGTGGGTACATTAATAGATAAATACCCCCCATCCCCCTCCCCCTCCAGAAACCTGTAGCAATAGACATTTTCTGAGATACCGAGCATGGCACATTGTGGTCTAGCTTCGGTACAAACATCTTTTGTTAGTCATACTTCATATGTGTTGCTTGTATCAAATTTAGACCACAATGCATCCTGTTCATTGAACTCAGAAAAGTCGTATGCTCGATACTGGGTGTTTCTAGTGACAATTCTCTTTCTATATTGTTCAGCATACATACAGAAAGTAAATTCAATTCAACGATTTCGCTTTTATATCTGGAGATGTTGATTACTTAATCAGTCCGGAATTTCACTTCCAGAGGTGGTGGGTACCGGATAACCCCACCCCTTCCCTCAAAATGACAATTATTTGGACCTTATCCCTTATATGCCACTGTATTTTTGTTGCAGATTTAAATAAACAGACTGTAGAAGTGTCTTGGTTTTTTAATAGAGGGGTGAGTATTAGTTTCTCTAGACCAGACCATACCTCGTGTGATCAAGCACAATTAGAGGTATGGCACTTGGGCTGTGCCAATCTCACTATTGTTAATGGTGCAGTAATATTAGCTGTGACTGTTTCAATAAATGCAATGGTTTTCGTAATGTGGCTATGCCAAGTGGCATTATCTATCACCACAGTAGGTGGCTACAAAAGTGAATGTTGAATATATTTCCTTCTTGTAGATTGGCTTTATGGATGTGAAGGAATGGCTTCATCTGTTTGCTGGGTAGGTGGATTATCTTATATTATCTTCATGTATCGTCACCATCATGTATAATCATCATCATGTATCGTCATCATCATGTATAATCATCATGTATCATCATCATTTATCATCATCATGTATCATCATCATCATGTATCATCATGTATCACCATGTATCGTCATCATGTATCATCATCATTTATCATAGTCATATATCATCATCATGATGTATCATCGTCATCATCTTGTCTTGTTTCCTAGAGAGGCAAAGACACAGCAGCTACTGTCAGCGAGTAAATATACAAAAGATGGATCTGAGTACACAGCAGAAGGCACCAGGCAAGATACCATACAGTACGATACAATAGACTCTCCTGAAGGTAATAAGTTATTCAACAATGCTCATCCATATTGCTCTTAGATTACACACTCATGGTTTTGTGTTTGTACTGCTAGATGATGAATCAATTGAACCATCAAGTATACCTGTTACAACAACTCATATTTCAACTGAGTCCTTGAAGCGTTCACATGAAGGGCATCGCCAACGCAATCACCTGTCCAGGTCATTATCTCATAACATGGTCTCTCGATCTACCAACTACAGGGACGACAGCAACATGAAAGAAAAGAGACTTGAAATTCTATCATCCATAAATAATGTCAAAACAAATCTAATGAACAACATGGGGGCCAAAGGAGTAGATAACAAGGCCAAGGAGGACTGTGTTGGGATCCAAAATAACGTTGCTAAGCAACGAAAGTATGGGAGATCCAGAAGTCACGAACCACACCTTGGAGTACGCAATGAGAGGGTGATGCCAAGATGGACTGACAACCATCAAACATATGACACCACGAAAACCTTGGATAAAAACGGTTTGCCTGACTTAAAGGAAGCACAGAACCCTAAAGCACTGTATGAGAAACGTAATAGTTACCATGGTAACGACAGGCATAACAGCAACATCAACTGCAAGGGAACGATACAAAGCAGTAAGTTGAAACAGAAAAACTCGATTCGAGTGGAAACTATAAAATCTCTCGGAAGTCCACACTGTCAGGATAGGAAATCTCCTGCTACTAGATATTCTCCTCTGAACACTGATCAAAGAGCGCATTAATAAGCTTTGTTTTTAGAAAACTTTTTATCATTAATACTAGCTATTACATTAACACAGGGAATTTAGGGACGGACCATTAGATTTTTAAGGGGGGAGGGGGTTGGGCAAAGACCAAAAAAAATTTCAAGTACAACTTTAAAGAATGAAATAAAAAGACCGTGCATAAGAAAGTGCCCAACAAAATTTCCAAATTATGTAAAATTTCCTGCCCAGCCCTTAGGCGTAAAAAAAAATCCTGCACAAATTAAATTGCCCAACCCCCCCCCCCCCCCCTCCTAAAAAATCTAATGGTCCGTCCCTTATTTAGGTATTCCAAGAACACCCTTTCGATATTCTGATCCCTTGTTAAGGAGGGATTGACTGGTGTTCAACACTGTCAGAGTGTAGGAAAACATCTGTGGATCATGGGTAGGGTGAACCGTCTGCGCATGCTTTGAATCCGTATGCAAAGTAGTCAAAACATGTAAATTTGATTTTCAAACATGCCTGATAAATTTGACTTCACGAATGCCAAAACTTAGTGTCCATGCTTTAAACTGTCCCAAATTGAAAGGTTTCTTAATTGAATTTATACTATACCTGCTTTTATACAATACTGATTATCAGTTTATTCCAAGTTATTTTTGCGTGTACAGATCATCAAGAGTTTTGGTATTACAGAAAATGTATTGACTTACGAAAAAATGTTTAAATGTACCTTAAACGTCTTCAAGCTTCTATCTTTTTCTGTTTTTTACTTCTTCATTTTATTTTTGGATACCAAACAAGGTATTGTCAACATTGTCTGATCAGCCTTCAGCAAAAGAAGTGGGTTTTTACCCTCTGGTTACCCCCAAAGGCGCAAAGTATTATGGGAATGTAAAAGTTGAGAATGCCAGAGCCCTCGTTCTTCGCCGCAGGCCAGAAGAAACGCAGGCTCTTGGTACGAGATTGAGAAAACATGCTGAAATGCACGTATGCGCAAACGGTTTTCTCTAGTGTCGGGTAGGGTAGTTTGTCGCTTCTACGATTCTAGTGCTGTGTTATGAATTAGTCGAGCTATGACTTAGATCAGTCCAGGGGTTGGTTTATGGTTTGATAAAGTTGAAGATAAAGTTAAAGGTTCTGACTGATTATTTAACTTTTCGTTTTTATACGAAGTGTATAAATTTTGAGATATTTTTCATATTTCGTATGCTATTTTTGTGTAAACGTTACAAGTAATAAACGATTTCCACATGGAAGATTCGTCCTTGTACTAAGTACGTTTTTATTTTACTTCACAGCGTTTAGCTGAACGACCACTATTCTTGATTACACGGACAAGACCAGACAACCTCGACAACCCTTCGTACAGGAATACAAAACAACTTTCATCCACTCTAAATTTGTATGGTGTGCCACAGGGCACGTTTTGGGACCTTTTAAAATTTAAAAAATCTTGATCCTTTCAAAATAAATGTGCCATCTACCTACTGTTTACACCTTTAATAATTATTAATAATTAATTAATTATTAATCAATTTATTTACTTAATTTCCTAAAAATTAAAAAAGTTATGATTATAAATATGATTGGTAAAGTATTTCACGGCCAACACTGGAGTCGTTAGTTAATTACAGACTCACTAGGTATTAATAGTTTTCAAAATTTCCGATATAAAAAAGATTTTTTTACGAAAATGCTCCCTATTTTGTACAAAATGTTTCTACGTTGAAAAAGGTATTGTACATATCTAAAGTTGTCATAAAGAGAAATTATATTTTAATATCTGCGTTTACATTTGAATAAACATTTTTTACACGCTGATTTTTTTCAGTTTTTAATAAATGAATTAGTCATCAAATATATGAGATTACAAAGATAGTGATACCTCTGTTAAGCGGACCCTTTAATAAGCGGACAGCTATTTGCACGGTCCCCAAAACTTTCTTATATTTACTGTAAAACACCTCTATTCATCGCACTCTTTTACGGCATATACCAGGCAAGGTCCAGAAGGTGTCTACTTCATTGAGGTAACACTGTATTTGCTGTAAAACAAGGTCCTAAAGGGGTCCAATTTTAATATAGGTACATTCATTCATTTGTTAATTTGAGAATCACGTGTGGCAAAGTGGTTGTGCATTCGCTTCTCACCTCTGACATACACGACAAACTGTGGTCTCAAAACCCTTCTCGTTTGATTTGAGCGTAGATGGTAAAAAAACTGGAAATCCTCATGGTTCAAGTGGAAGACTATTGGAGAATCTTTTGAGGTAAATTAATTCTCCTTTTGTATTCTATGTCGTCGCGGACATGTTGGTGCTATATGACATAAACGACATGGCTGCCATGTATTTGTCATAGGACAACCCTCTTGAGAATGGTTGCCAATAGACTGCAAACTAACCCTCTATTTTCCGTGTCGCTATCCGCACAGCAATGCTGCTGGTGTGTTTTGGTTAGTTTTGCCGAGGGGGATTGGATTCGAATGTAATATCCCAGGAGGGGGCTATAGGTTGCTAACCATGCATCAGTTGTCTTTCAGGGCGTAAATATTCAAATGGAAATTCCTTTGGTTGGCCAAAAGGAAGTTGGACATCCTCCCCTTCGGGGGGAGGGGTAGGTACAAATATTAATATACGTATTGCAATGACGTTCACAAGTTGACGTTCACAAGGGACGGGAGGGAGGGGTAATTGGAACTAAACCCCAATACATAACGCCCTTGGAGAAAGTAACGCAACACTCTTCATTGTTTAACTATTTTATACTATTTCTTAATTGGACTATTTCCTAGGATTCACAAAGTTAAGCTCTCAAAACTATATACATTATATATATTTGATTCTAAAATCGTATAATAATGATGGTGTGAAAAACATCTTGAACTTGACTGTTTTCTTTAACGGGTGGAAGCCATATCCATATTGCAACACGGGGCTGCACCCTGCTTTACCACTTATCACTGCTGTGCACTGATTGCGACAACAGTCACGACAGGGAAATGGCGGAAATACACTATGTAAAGGTACGAACACTTGCCCTATTTCATAATGACGTCACGGTTTGTTTACATCAGCTAAAATGATAGAAATCTAGGCTAAATTTAAGCTTAATTCTCTTCTTTCGCGATATTTAGCGTAATATTTAGCTGTTCTTGCCTTCACCAGCTCATAAACCAAATTTCATTGTGATTTAAGATGTGTTGTTGTCATTCCATCTCCCTCCAGCGACCATGATCCCTAGCGTTAAAACAATAGTTTGTTTTGATGTGACGTCATTATGAAATAGGGCAATTTATTTGATTGACGGCAGTGTTTTCCCAATTTCGCCTAAAGTGCTTATAAGCCTTTACACAATATTTTCAGAATTGATTCTTTAGATAGTGGATAGTTGATTGTGAAAATATTTCGCCATTTGAATGTTGGGTCTTTAAGATACGATGGTTTATATTTCCAATATGTTAATGACTATGACGTAACATAAGGGATTTGAGTTATTTTGTGGCAATTTTTAAGATTGAACGCTGGACGTTTTTTGAAAACAAATTTGTAAGAACCTTTACGTGAGTCACGAGTAAAAGGGTGATGCTTTTAAAATACTGCATTCCAGAACGAGTGCAGTGTTGTATATTAAATGATCCCTTATGTTACGTCATAATAATCAACATACTGGGAATATAAACCTTGGTATCTTAAAGACCCAACATTCAAATGACGAAATATTTTCACAATCAACTATCCAATATCTAAAGAATCAATTCTGAAAATATTGTGTAAAGGCTTATAAGCACTTTAATCCGTAAAATCTATATTAGTCTACTACGCATCAGTAGACACTACTTCTAAATGTTCTTTTTCCAGGCGTTCAATAAAATTACTCTACTAATAGATTTATTAAAACCAATTTTTCATTTCTTAAAAAAAAACCGTATTTTCCTTGCTTTACGACCCAGGCACTCGATTCTTTGGGCTAATTCTTCGAGTTATAAACAACGAATTCAAGTCAATACAGAAGCAAGACCATCACGATTAGAACTGCATAGATCGCGTAAGAATAAAAAAGTATAAACATCCTTGAGATATAATCAAAAACGATGTTTTCAGAAATAAATTTTCCGAGGAATTACCCTTAAAAATATAAAAATAAAAGTAACCCGCTAAATCATAGTAAAATCGGTTAGCGCATGGAACCGGGGAACAGGTGTAGATACGGGACTGTTCATAGCTAACAAACTGAACCCGCTTGCCATGCGCTTGTAATATTAATATAAATAATCATTTGTTTCTGTTATTAACAAAAATAAGCGAAGTATTAGAGTGATTTTATTTCCCTCTGAAACTGTATGTCAACACTCGGAAAGGAAGCAAGATAAGTGTTTGACATTACTATTATTTTAGGGGGAGTAAGACCACTCCAAAACGTTACAGCAAAATAACTTTATCATATGCAGCCATATGCCGGTGTACAAATCCCGTATATCACAGATCACTACTTGTCTCCAATGGTGGTAGCGTATACGAGTAGAACGTAGGTGGTAGTCTGTAAGCAGGGGGAGGCTGTTTGAGCGGTTCTTGAGGTACATTGTACTCGGGGGGCGGTGTCTCGTACACAGGTGACGATCGTGACGCACTTGGTTTGTAATCCTCTTGATCGTAATCATCGCTGTCGTAATACAGTGTGTTATCCAGGGACATCTCAGACATATATGACGGCGGATGGCTGAGCTCGTCGTTCTCTAAGATCAGCGGTTTCCCAGATCGAGGTTTCATTTCCATTTCCGGTTCAAGGATGATCGGCTTGCGCTTCTTGTAGGTTCGTTTTTCTGGGTCCGCTGGGTTGCCTCGTCTTCGCCGTAGAAACAACAGTAGAAGTAACACGGCTATGATGATGAGAATAATCGCTACAATGATCCCCGGTAGAACATGCTTCTCCCATAAACCCGAAGGTTCAGTGCCAACTACTTTATCCGGTACAACCGGGGGTGCTAATGTAGTTGCATTGCACACTCCACTCAGAGTACGGTTTGCGTTTATAACGTCGTATTCAGGGAATAAATGCTCTTTGAATGCTAGATTAACGCCATCACTCCCGACCACCCTCTCTGCAACATAGTTGAATTGGGTTGTGTTGCACACGTCGCTCGGGAGGGAATCATTCGTCCATGAAAAAAGAATCGATCCTTGACTATAGGACAACACTCTGACTTGACTCGTATCAGAATCACCATAGTATCCACTAATTCTACTAATAAGATCGAGTCTCTGAGAAATATTACGTTCAAATGCATTGAAATCGTTGTCCAGCCTCATAGAGAGCGATTGTGTGTACGAGATGCTTGATATCCTGATCAGGATTTCAAACGCATCGTATCCTATCAGCCCTGCACTGTCTGTTGCCTCAAGCAGAAACTTTACCCCTCTTTCTGGATCGCTTGGGACGTCTTTCTCCATTGGCAATCCATACATTTCTTGTTTATCAGCACTGAACGCCAACCAAGAATCATTACGAAGTTCTTCTGCAATAAATTCCTCGTTAAAGCGTTTGAGAGTTAGAGTGAGCTTCCTGGTGTAACCGTCTTCATCATGGAACACATCTTCAGGTATTTGGTATCTGAATACTTTCCCGGCTGTTGCAGTCAGACGTCCTATTTCATTGTATAACTGAGGAGGGTTATTTGGTGTAACATTGGTTGGCAGTGGTTGGACGGAAGAAGAGAGGATCTGTGATGTCTGCAACACTGTTGATACCTCAATAGACGAGAGGACGATGGAACTGATGGAAGATGAACCTAGTGAAGAAGATGAAAATAACAATTGATGAACTAATGGTGTTAGTATGGCAAGAGTGATTGATGGCCTTGTTATCAACATGTATGGTGTTAGTAATGACAGTGTTACTTTTACTGGTCTAAGTAATGATGAAAGAATGACCGTCTCAGCACAGTGGTTTACTCTTACAGGAGAACGTAGATGTATTATAGTGGATGACATGGATTGGATCATGAAGAGATAATGTATGTGTCGTGACGCTCACGTAAGAGATGATGTTGATATCGGAGAGAAACAAGACGCCTAGATCTTTTTGTTTGTTTGTTTTTGAGAGATGTGAATGGAGCAAAGGGAGAATACTTTGGCTCAGTAATTTGAAAGATATATCTAAAAGAAAAGAAAAGAAAAGAGAAGAAGAAGAAAGCAATGCAACAGACTTCTGCAATCTTCATTGACGTTTTGAAAGAGAAGGCAAAGCTAAGTATAGTATGTAGTGAAGCAACATTTATGTGGATGACTGGTAATGGTGTACGTATCTTGACTTAAGAATGCAGGTATTTGAATCACAGAACTGGCAAACTCAAACCAGTAAGCTAAAGTGATCAATACCTAATTAATGTGACGCGAAGTGATGATGATTTAGTTAGTAAAAAAAGGAGGTAAAGAAACACGTATGGATATTGTCGAGATGATTGTGCTTTTACTGTGTCGAGAGCTGTCAAACTTACTCGTACCAGTAAAAGTACACCTTTGTCAAATTCGATTGTCGAGTTTGGTCCCATCAAAATGTCTTAAGTTGATGGTGTAATAGTGCGAAGTAAGATACTTGCCATCACATCCTGTCAGAATAAATTGAATGAATGAAAAACCAAAAATGATGAACTCACTTGTTTGTGGTGAATCCGAGGTAAATGGTGTAACGACGGTGCTATTTTCCATCCAAGAACTTGAAGGAGCTAAAACCGTTGATATTCCACTTATAACAAGACTTGTCGAGAATGGAAGGCTCGTAGCTGACGACGGGATAAAGGAAGAGCTCATTGTACTCGATATCACGGACGTACTGAAGATAGCAGACGAGTTAATAACCCTTGAGGTTTGCAATGCCGTTGTTGCAACTTGCGTACTACTTGCCAAAACAGAAGTACTTGTCAATGGCTGCAAAGATGACACCGACAATGTTGTCGTAGTAAAATATGGCGTCGTACTGTTTCTTATAAGAACCGTCGTAGTTTTTTCCAGGAGACTTGAAGACGAAGGTGAAATGAACGTGGTTGGAGTTACAACTTGGGTAGTGACATTAACACTGGGCACTGACGTCAGGGTCGACAATTCTAAGTATACACTTGTATTTGTAATAACTGTGGTGTTGATGGTGATGCTTCTTGTTGGTATAACCTTACTAGACAAGCTAGTGGTAAGCAAGGCAGTTGATGTTGGAGATACACTTGAAGGCAACACTATAGGACTAGAGCTATTAACAGTGGCCGTCGTCAGGACCTGACTTGATGCATTTGATGAGGGCGTCTCATCAACCAGTGACGTGGTCATGGTTACATTCAAGATATCACTGGTGTAGTTTGTAGACGAGCTGAATTCCGGAGACACATTAACAGACGATGTGACAACTGGAAGACTTGTGGATAACACAGGAGTCGGACGTGAAGACAGTGGTACCGTGGACGTGTTACTTGGTGTCACCGTGGGATAAGGTGTCCTTGTTTCTAGGACGACCGTGCTTGCTGTTTCCATGATGACGCTACTTGAAGATACAACTAAGGAACTGGTATTTAAGAAAGTTGGGAGACCTGACGACAGTGGGACCGTGGACGCATTGCTTGGTGTCACAGTGGGATAAGGTGTCTGTGTTTCCAAGACGACGCTGCTTGGTGAAACCTTTGTCATAGTGTCATTCGTTGAACTTGGAAGAACTGACGTCGAGAAGAGTGGACTACTCGTTGACACACCTTGAAAAGAAAGAAGGAATCAATTAGGTAACTTCGTACTGATGACGTCATTCAAGTATGGCCATACGCTTTTGTAGCCTTGAGATGACGTCATCTGTAGAGGTCACATAGTTAGGCTGTCACGTGGGTGGGGTGGTGTCTTCAAAAGAAGCTACCAAAGTTGGTTATTAATTCAAGATGTCCAAAATATGCAGTGAGCAGTCGATTGTACATGCATGTATCCTGCAAGTTGTCGAACACACGTTGGTCATCTTGTTTTTTTTTCAATAAGATTTTTGTAAAATAAAACTGTTTCATGGTTATCGGTTCTGTCTGAGAAGGTAAAAGCGTTGGAGTAGCAGCTTGCTTTAGTTGAAACAGAAAGAACTCGAAGAGAAATAAAGAAAGAACGAAAGAAAGAAGAGAATAGTTAAAAGGTAAAATTAGAGATAAGCAGCCATTATATCCCATCACCAGCAGTAATAACCGCGGCTGAAGATCAAGAAAGAAAGCTTAGAGAGAGTTAGATAAGCTAGCTCGATAACTTGCCGTTCATTACTACAGGTCAATATGACCCCCCTAACAATCACCACGGCTGATAGATCGAGCAGAAAAACAAGAGAAAAAAGAAATGTCATCCTCATTAGTTGTTATGCCAGCAATGTCTCGTTAATTGTCGTAGCATATATGTTTGTAATACAAGACCCGCTACCTGATACCACAGTTGAGTTGATATCTTGACTCGTGTTTATAGTTGTGTATGGCAGCTGCAAAGTGCTTGACTGTGCCACTATAAACTGAGAAGAACTCGTTGCATTTGGTGTCATCATTGAAGACCAGTTGCTCATCCTACTTGACGAGTTGAATAGCGCCATTGACGAAGATGGTGCCAAAGTGCTTGACTGTGCCACTATAAACTGAAAAGAACTCGTTGCATTTGGTGTCATCATTGAAGACCAGTTGCTCATCCTACTTGACGAGTTGAATAGCGCCATTGACGAAGATGGTACCAAAGTGCTTGTAAGTGCCACTATAAACTGAGAAGAACTCGTTACATTTGGTGTCATCATTGAAGACCAGTTGCTCATCCTACTTGACGAGCTGATTAGCGCCATTGACGAAGATGGTGCCAAAGTGCTTGACTGTGCCACTATAAACTGAGAAGAACTCGTTGCATTTGGTGTCATCATTGAAGACCAGTTGCTCATCCTACTTGACGAGTTGAATAGCGCCATTGACGAAGATGGTACCAAAGTGCTTGTAAGTGCCACTATAAACTGAGAAGAACTCGTTACATTTGGTGTCATCATTGAAGACCAGTTGCTCATCCTACTTGAAGAGTTGATTAGCGCCATTGACGAAGATGATACCAAAGTGCTTGACTGTGCCACTCTAAACTGAGAAGAACTCGTTGTATTTGGTGTCATCATTGAAGACCAGTTGCTCATCCTACTTGACGAGTTGATTAGCGCCATGGACGAAGATGATATCACACTAGTTAGTATTTCACTCTCCTTTGGCAAAACACTAGTGGAGTTTAGGATCATCAGTGTAGAGCTTGGTTCCAGAGAACGCGAGTCGTTTTGTGTCGACATTATTGTCTTCCTGGTCGTAGTCACCAATGTAGGGCTTATTCGTGAGGAACCTGTTTGATTGTTGGTCAGTATTGAGCTTGTCGTGTTTAAGATGGTCGTTGTGGAGCTTATCATGAGGGAACTAGAGTAATTCTGTACTACTGGTGCTGTTGATGATACGAACTCAGTTCTGAGCACTCCTGAGGTGTTGGTAACTGAGGTGTTTACAGATGGCATTTGCCTTGTCATTGGTGGTGATGGTAGTAACAGTGATGTAGATGGAAATAATGTTGATATAACAGTACTATTTACCATGACAGAGCTACTTTTCGTGATGATACTATCATGCAAAGTGCTGTTAAGTGCAATTGTGCTGACAGTGGCAAAACTCGTCAACATATGTGCAGTGCTGCTAGAATTAACGGTACCTATGCTGAGAGTTGGACTTAGCGTTGTGTTAACAGTTGTAAACGAAGGCAAAACTGATGATGTGTTTATGAGGTCTACCGTTGTTGACAGCTCGACGGTTGGAGTAACACTTATCGATGCATTCATGGTCTCTGTACTCGTCAGTAACGAGAAGCTCAAGTTGTGAGTTGTTACTGTTGGTAGAATTGTAACAGTGTTCCAATCACCCACAACTGTAGAGTTCCAATCTTTAATCTCTATTGTTTTGTTAACACTCGTGGTTTGAAGAGTAGTCGTGTTGAAGTCTACAGTAGAAGAGTTTGTCAAGTATATTGTTCTTGTAACAGACGTCAGGTTTAATTCAGAGCTTGGAGTTGGATTCACAAAGCTACTAATGTTTGAAGTCGATGTCAAAGGCATTCGGGAGATATTCGTAGATGCGTCGTGTCCCCTAGTTGCATTCGGAGACGCAGTCGACAAGATAACCGAGGAAAACGACGTCGTATTCTTAATTACACGACTCGTGGATGGTAACACTCGGGAGATATTCGTAGATATATCGGGTCCTTGTGTAGCATTCGGAGACACAGTCGACAGGGTAACATATAAGACCGACGTATTTCCGACTAGCGAGCTTGCATGCGACGTTGCTGGTGACGGGAAGACAATAAAGTACATATAAAGTAAGATGAAGATTGAATGAAACACAATAAATACAGGAATTGAAAGATTTTAACGTGCCATTTTGAAGTTTAATGCTGGTTGTTTAAGACTGTGCACCCAAGATGTGCATCATGAATTTCGAAGATTTTATTCAAGGTTTTCCGTGCAAGATGAGAAGCGCTCCCTTTGCTTGTGTTCTGTGACATGCAGAAGAGATTTTAAAAAGCGGATTGGTGCCCGTATTCCCATGCAAAAGTAAATGTTTAAGAAGTTTAGGTACAAAGAATAAAGTGAAATGGTTTATTGTTGTTTATACCGTGTTTAGAGAGATGTTTAGACTTCATCTTTTAAGTAGTCAGCATCAATGGTGCTCACAATACCAAGTAGATATCTGCAATCCTACGTGCGACCCGTGAACCCAAGATAATTGGGTGCTGGTGTTTCTGGTGATTTGAAAGTCAGCATTGCCTGGATCTAGAAGGAGTGAGGAAGAGAAGAAGGCGGCGGAGCTGTTGGAAGGAGACCTCTTTCTCGACCCTTCTTCTGCCCGCCCTCCTCTGGCCTCACCAGACCCATTGACCGGCAACGCAGGCTAACAACAAGTTGGTTACAGTGCTCATGTGTTTATCATGTTAAAATGGTTCATTTAGTGCATATCAATTTATACATATATCATCTTTAGTGCATTTAGTGATGTGTTACGTGAACCATACACGGTGATATATTTACATTTATTATTAATAGGTGATTATATTTATGCCATCATTTGTGTCGTGTACATTCATAAATATCATGCTCATTCACAAATTATGGGATGGATATCCGTTTCCATGGTAACAGTGCTATTTGTTCAAGGCATGCGTAAGGTTTGTTGATTGTTAGTTCTACATGCATGATTCATGCTTTGGGATTTCGTACTTATTTGGATAAGAACACTTGGTCATAAATCATAAGTACGAAGTACAAGTTGCGTAACCGAGGAACGGCAGTAGCTGTTGTTCTCCATTATTAGTACTTTTACATGCCTTTAACAAATTCTTACGAACAAAATTTATTATCTTTAAATATCTGTTGTTCAAATAAAAATTAGTAAGTTGAGGTTTAGAGCAGACAACGTTGCAAAAATTCAGCGAAAAAATCAAGAGATCATAAGTATTTCTAGCAAAAGATTTAGTTTTCACCGGTTGTTAACCGTCACAAGCATTACTTGGCATTCCATCGTGTACTTACCATCAACGACACTTGTGTTCATGACTGTTGATAGTAACCTGGAGAAAAATAAGAGAAGAAGACGCTGTGAGCTAAACATATTTTACTTTGCATCTTCAGTTCCAAGGAAATTTGTTTACTCACGCTGTAGTAGACATGTTTACTGATGTTATGATGGGGACTGTGGACAAGGTTGGCACAACAGATACAACCGAACTTGAATTGACCACTGAAGTCTTCAGGACTTCATCTGTTGTGTTAGAAGAACTAGACAACACGACAACAGAAGTATTGGACACCATCAAAGAGACGGCACTCGACGTCATGTTAGTAACGTTCAGCGTCAAACTCGAAGTCGTTGTCGGAGAAGGAGGATAAAAAGACGATGTCTGGAAGCTTGGTTGAATGGTACTCGTCTGATTCATGAACGCTGTACTGTTCAATGCAACAGAACTTGACATGACTGAGGTCGAAGGAGGCAATACTGATGTTACAGCACTACTATTGACAGGCAATGATGAAGGCACACTACTCGTAAAAACTGATGCCGTTTGAGTCAAGTTTAGACTTGCTGTACTGAAGTTAGTTCCTGGAAGCATCGTGCTAATAGTACTGTTTAGAATCGCAGAAGAATTTTCAGGGAGAAGTACTGATGGACTTGGCGTAATCGAGTAAACTGTACTTGTCATGATGCTGCTACTGTTGAACAGGAAGACGGTCGATTTTTCCAGTTCTAGCACAGAGGTGCTGTTCAACACAGGCAATAAACTAGTACTCGTGGCATTTATAGATGTCACTGATAAAGAAACGACGCTACTTGTGTTTTTAAACACAGTGCTTAAAATAACGCTTGTACTTGTACTATTCATCGTGCTCGAAATGAAAGTACTGTTGACTTTGCTTGAAACATTGACTGTAGGAGAAGAGGATACCGACTCGAAAATAGTAGTGGAATTCAAGGAAGACAAAACTGGCGTACTCGTTATGACAACTGTGTCTAAAGTAGGGCTAGTTGTCGGCATGCTAGATGTGAAATTCCTCGTTGATTCTACAGCTAACGTTGAAGACATCGACACTGACAATGTGGGTGTCACTTGCAGCGTACTGGACAACGACAAAGACGGCATCAGGGTAGAGTTCGGTGTTACAAAAGCTGTTGTCAAAGAAATACTGCTGGTGATAGTGACAGTAGAGACGTTCTTAAATTGCGTGGGGAGGATAGCTGTTGCTGTAGGTGTTGGAGTACCAGCAACTGCCCGACGAGCTCTATGTCTTGCCTTCTGGACACCTGATGTTACATGCCATCCAACGACAGGATAGCCAAGGACGTTACTTATTGTCCCATCTTGTGCACTGGTCTCTAGTTCTGTGAGGTACGTTGGTCCTAACCTTAGGGCTCCACAACTGATTTTCCATGTGAGTAAACTTTTGGGTCCTTTCTTGTAGCGTCCATCACCAGAACCTGAGACAACAATGGACGGGTTCTCCATTTGTGAGATCAAAGGATGAACATTGTCGTGATGAAAGAATGCAACTCTGTTGAAAGAAAGGTTCATGTGTTGTGCCATTCCTTGAAGGATTGCCATGCGTTTTTGTCCGCCAAGTTCGTGGATATCAGTACTGATAACAACAGTTGCAAGCACAGCTTGTAACCCTGGATCACACACAAAATGTTCGTTTGATTTACTTGGCGAAGTTTCGGAGTTTCCAAGACCAACTGAAACGCTCTCAAAGACAGGACCAGCGAAACTGGGATTTTTGTCCTCTGAAGAAACGTAAATAGTAAATGCTTTCATTCCACATATCTTTCCAGTTTCGCTTCCACTTTTTGCTAAAGCTACTACAAGGATCTCGTAACTTCCAATGTCTTTCATAGACGGAACGCCAGCAAACTGTTGCTGTGTTTCATCAAAAGCGAGCCACTGGGGAAGATTTCTACTACTACCTTCAGATACCTTAAAAACAATTAAAGAAAACATAGTATTACATTTTTAAATCGATTTTTGACCGTATTCGAATGAAGGAGTAATTTAAGTAACTTCTTGGTGTTCTGCAGCTCTGCAAAAACTGAATATTGCTCAAGTCGTATTTGACAAAGTCCTTTTACATTGTTGTAACCTCTCTAAATTTACTCTATCATTTTCTTTCAGAGTATTCAATATCCTTTTACACAGTTATCTTCTTCTTCAAACAGTTTTATATTTGTCTCAAACTAAAGCTACTCTCTTGTGGCATGCAAGTGTACTGCTTAAGGTATTATAGTTCAATATCTCTAAACTGCATGGGTTTAAGATTTTAATCCCCACTAAACTATAGGCAATGATAGAGTAGGAAAAAGCTATGGCTGCAGTTAGAGTTTTTATAGTTTGCATAAAAAAAAGCAAGGACTTACCTCTAATCTTTCAATATCACAATCAAATGTTCTGTTTGGTATTTTATAAACAAATCCTAGTCCAACTGGAACAAATGAATCTAATAGCTTTCCTTGTCCTTGAGACATGAATGTAAGTTCTTCACCAATTGAATGAGTTGAGAGAAGAATAACTCCATAAAATATCAAAACGTACTGTAAAAAGTTTCTCTTATAACTGTACTTCCAACAAGATAAAAGTCTTGATAAAACTGCTATAAAATATAATATATAGTTAAGAAATCTTGCAGCAAAATGCGGCATGTTGAATGTCATTTTTGATAACTTTCCAATTTGAGTAAAAGTTTTTGTCCATAATGAAGAACGGCTACCATTACTTCTTGAGTTTAAAATAGTTTTTTGGTGTCCTTTGGACAAAGTTCTTTGATATTCACAGTCATTGCAGTAGAAAACAGTAGTAAAACCGTCTCGTTGGGAATTATAATCTCTGGAATGTAGTTTATCATTCGGAAGCATGCCATACTCTAGGTCTTGCATCTTTAGCTCACTTGTAAAACCTCCTTCCATTTCTTCATGCTGCAAAACAAAAATAAAATATAGTAAAGTCATACAGTTTCCAGGATATCAAAATGTATTCTCCTGAGGATTTCATTCTTTTGAAATATTTTAATTTCTGAAAGCGATTAAGTTATTAATTATTTATTAATATATTAAAATGTGCCCTCACTGAACGTGCATTTAGGGTTTTTATAGTTTAAAATAACATACCTTATCTCAGTTAAGAGATAACAAATATAAAGCAATTAATATATAGGATGAAGTAAGCCGAGAAAATCTTCATTATTAGTGCTAACTTACATCTCTTTGTCTATCGCCATCTCGACAGAGACAAGAAACCTCAATGAGTCACGTCATGTTTATAAGCCAGTTTTCCAAATACATTTATGGAAAATAATGCATTAAAATACCTGCTTAGTGCTAGAGTTATGAAGAAAAACCTGTTTCTTTATATATACTAAGCCAAAAGGCAAGCCTGCGTTGCAAATTTGAAGTCGTTTTGGATTATTTACGGGGGTAAACAACGTTTGTAACCAATGGAGACCAGAAGATCGTATTGCAATGATGACTTAATGAAGTTCAAAAATACACCTACGATTGGAAATGACAATGCGGAGTCAAACAGTTCGCAAATAATCAGCGAGACAAAAGGAATAATACGAAAAAATAAGAAAATAGAGGGCACATAGTGGTATTATATCGATTGATTCTAATAACATCTTACACTCTCACTCAGGACCCGGCTCACTACAGTATTAAAATAACATCAGTCGATTATTTCATTTGATAGGATTTTCGAAAATGTATTCACTCAATTCCCTGAGATTAACTTTAACTGCTCCTGTGCAATAGTATTCTCGCAGGTTTTAGTAGTTTTTTAATTTTTTATTGTATTTTGGCACAAGGATGACCGAACTCGAACAATTTGTCAAATACCAAATCTGGAAACACGATCTCCAAGGCGCGAGTTCACAAAAGTTACAATTCAATTTGTCGCCAAAATCCTTGGTTACAGGATTCCTCTACATTAAACTTTAAAATCGTTCTCGAAAATATAAGAAATTTTATTTCTACTCGAGTCAAAATGCGAAAATGAGTCGTCATACTTTTGCGACCGAAGCATTCGTCCTAATTCCGCAAAGCAGGTATTTTGACCAACGTTATTTCAAACAAAAAATTAATTCATAAAATTATCAAGGGTATATCTAGAAGTAGGAAGGAATAATCTGAAATACTCCAAAGGATAAGAGAAAAAGAAATAGAGAATTGGAATATTATCAGCGTTACTTAAAGCATTATTCAAGCCACTAAACAGCCGGCTGTCAAACGCAGATCTCAAGACAAGACATTGAAATATCGAAAAACCTAAAACACTTGAGATAAAGTAAGAATAAAATCCATACAATACCTAAAAGGTAGGCTAAAGATTTTGAAATCTCGAGTCAAGACTTACCGTTATTTCAAAAAGATTTGAAATCTTTATGAATTTTCTAATCCATGTTGAAACAGCTGAAGAGCGTTTGATATGACATGTACTTTGGCATAGATATCGACGCTAAGAAAACTCTGAAATTTACATACCTTCGCGTCTTCATTAAAGTCTTGCTTTTTCGCTGAAGTTTGAACCTAACTTGATATATTAAGAGGAGAAAAGTGTTTACTTAATGACTACAAGTCTCATCGTTGTGAGTTTTTAGTTTATTTACTCGTTCAGGAATTTATATAACCAGCCTCGGTTACCCTGGGCATTTGAACGCAAACCACTCGAGCGTCATGTCCAAATATGGAAACATAGAATGGAACGGTTGGATCAAGGACTACTGGAATTCACGGAACTTTTAAATTGAATCATGAAAATATTATTTAAGCCAAAATTCAAAGCTTTATCAAGAAGGATTTACTAATTCAGAAACAAGAGTATAATTGAAACTAATAAAATGTTCAATGCTTTGAAATCATGAGTCCAATCGGCTGAGCAGTCTTTGAGAATGATATGAACTTTTTGGGGGGAGGGGAGGGAAGGGGGGGTATGTCTTCAGTCATAAATTACATAATCAAAAGAATGGTAAGTTTTCAACTTTTATTTTCTTTCTACATTTGTTACAATATCTATTCTTACTTTAGTTCTAATATTATTTGATTAATTTTGATATAAATCGAATACTACATTATGAATTTATTACTTATATTTTAAGTGATTCCATATAATCCATGAAAAAACATCTAATACCAGATTGAAAACTAAAGAAAATGATAGAAATCATGTATTCCTTCATTTATTTTATCATTATTATTAGTATTTTAACACAAGTGAATATAGCAAAATCCTGCACGCCCATTGGTCACAATTACACCCATGCTCGTCTGTCCATTTGTGCCAGTTGCAGAGAAAAACACTCTTTCTCCATTATTTATTATATTCACTTGTGTTAAAAATACTAAAACAATTATTCGCCTCAGTGAATATCAGGAAATATTAACCTCCCCGCTTGAAAACTCATGTCTCTGTAAATATTTTCCGATATTCACTTCGCCTTCAGCAAATAATTTTTATTCAAATTATTATTAGTTATATTCATTCATTATTTCAATTAAATATTGTTATTGTTGTTATTATTATTATTATTATTGTCTAATATTAATTATAGACTAATATTAATTTTATTCTATGGATTAAATAAAATCACTTTTTTTCTAAGATATATAGAGATTATCACGTTGAGCTTGATATCGTCTTTAATCACATCCTTTTTGTAATCACTACCAAATCCCGCAATCTGATTGGTTCAAAGGAGTTCGATTAATTCCCAAATCGTATCCTTAGGAGCTCTTAATCGCATCCCAAAAAAGATTTTTTATAAACAATAAAATAAGACAAAATAAAACAAAAAAATAATAAAAAAAGTTTTTTTATATATATATTTTTTGTTCGCATTTAGTTCTTCTACTATATTAAACTGATTATTCTGCACTCTTTATTGTGCCTTTTTCTTGTGTATGATTACAAAAAGGATATGATTAAGTGGTAATTGAACTTCGTGTCATGCAATTTTGGACTGAAATCAAACTTGCAATTACAAATCACACTCCCGCTACGCGGTCATGTGATTTTGTAATCGCACATTTGATTTCAGACCAAATTGCACTCCACTCAGTTCAATTACCCATCATTAATCACAAGCTTTCATATGATATAGTGAACGAGCAAGTCTGAGAGAGTGAGTGATATGATATGGAAGACAAGTGAAAAAAAAGATATCAAGCTCTTAAATAATTTGTTTATCACATATTCAAGGTCGATAAAATGACAAAATGTACAATTTCCAGTTTACTATGAAGTGATATTGTATCACTTCACTGATATGGTTTTTATTCATTTACTTATCACACGGATATCGACCCTAAATGTTTCATAAATATAATTATATACACACTTTATATTAGGCACTCTTTCGTGGCAGAGGTTTCTTGTTTCTATTCTCTTTGAGAAGAAACCCTCGACAAGCAAGGTAAATGAAGAGGGGGGAAAAAAACAGAAGCAAAGATATATATCTATTATCAGTCACTCTAAAACCACACAGTTAACATATCCTATAATATTCAAATTCCATTTAAATTAATTTCATCCATTTACAATATTTTTACATTTTACGACATTATATCTAAAGATTATAGTATATTCCACAAGATAAAAATGCAAAAACCTGTTGTGCTATGCACAGACTATTCTCATGACCACCCAGCAGCAAACCTTCATTTTCTCCACTGACAACTGCAAAGTGACAGCGTGTTTAGTAAAATACAAGATCAGACACCCAGATGCCCTGTCGATTGACTGTCAGGCATCTGTCGGTCATTTGACAGCTTTTTGTCATTCCACTGTCCACCAATAGGAGTATCTTTCTTTAGAAAGTTGGCCGTTAGTCTCCTACGCAGCCGCTATTAGTGTCGTCACGCAACACTCATTCCCCTAAGTAGCTACTTAGGGGAGTGAGCGTTGCATGACGACACTAATAGCAGCTGCATAGGAGACTAGTTGGTCGTGCAATGCCAGGTGATATTGACAGTGAACAGTCAATGGAGTAACAGTAAACACATATGGGTACTGTTCTTGTGTTTCACCAGCTTTTTGCTACTAAGTGAAAACAAACTGCTAAATGTGAAAAATATCAAGAAATAAAGTATTCATTATTATTGTATTATTGAACATCTAGTTTCTTTTTGGGTCTATGAGTAAAAGCTGAATATCCATCACATTAGTACCAGTTAACCCCGTAACAATATGATCTCTACCACCTTTGAATTTAGAATAGAAAGTATAAGAATCATTATTATCTATTGCTTGCTGGGGGTCCATTCCTTCTGTGGTTGCCTCGGAAACCTGTCCAGGTCCAGCGATAGCACCAGCTGCCGGGCAAGGCCCATCCTGGCCATCGGTTCCAGCACTTAGAAAAGCAACCTGTTCATCGCTACTAAGTAAGCCTCCAGGTTGGGTTTTTAGTGCTTTGTGCATTGTCAATGCACAGGAGAGTGTCATTTCTTGGTTACGCCCTCCTATACCTTTACCTTTGAGAGTAACTGTCGTCTCTCCTGCCCCAATGACACAGACAGGTTTTTTAACACTTTTCAGTTCATTTATTAAATTGTCATTCAAGAGTAGCTTTCCTCCTGGAGGCACATCTGACGAGAGCATTTCTCCTGTTGTTGCTACACCAGCAAGGCTTGCAAACCCGACACCAAGCTCACATGCCTCTCCTTCCAGTGTAGTAGAAGCAATAACTGGAGTATAACCTAGAGAGCTGGCTTCTTGTGCAGCAGCATTGACTGCAATTCTATTTGTACCTACTAAAACATTTTTGACATGAGAAAAATCATTCTCGACATTCTGCTTGGAACCAGAATGCGATTCCCTCTCTGTTAAGAAGTTAAGAACAGACCTAGGGACCTTTTCCACAGCATGTAGCTTGGAAATAATATGCAAACAGTCTCTGGGTGTAGAGGAATCAAAAACTGTTGGTCCACTTGCTATTATATCCAGTGGGTCACCAATCACGTCCGATAGAATCAAGGTTACTACCTAATGGCAAAAAAATATTGTCAGTCATTAGAGTGGTTTTCGTGAAATAAATACAAAATAGTACGAAAATGTACCAGTTGATAATTGCTGGATGCTCTCACAAGTGTTGTATTGATCACATGACCATGAAACTTCATAGTCACTCTCTTGTTTATAACAAGTTTTTTTTTGAAACTTCATAGTGTTAAAAAGAAAGTAACCAATATTTGGTCATGACAGATCTAAAGTTCTCAAATATGGCAAATTTGTAGCCATACCATATTTTACCATAGCCATAACTACGTAACTTGCCATAAAATTCTCAGGAATAAAAATTTTAATGATAGAAAAAAATGACCCTTCTATGGAAACATCCTATCTTGGTCTAAAAATATGTACTACAGGCAAAGCAGGTGTGTAAGCTCTAAGTACTCTCACCTTTGCTGGATGCGCAATCTTTGCCAGCTTTCCACCTTTTAGTTTGGATAGATTTTTCCTTACAGTGTTGAGTTCATTGATCGTTGCTCCACTTGAAGCCAGGGCTTTTATGGTCTGTAGTTTCTCCTCTAGTGTAATTGCATCTACTGGTGATGGCAGAAGTGCAGAACCACCTCCAGAAATCAAAACTATAAGCAGATCTTCATCTTTGACTTTTACAGCAACCTTCTGGATTTGTGAAGCAGCGTATTGTGCTCTAAAATCTGGCAGATTGTGAGCTGCTCCTTCAATGACGTTGATCGGGCTGTTTTCTTGTAGCAGAGTGTTTCTAATAAATTCTTCATTTCCTGATTCCTAATGGAAGAATAAGTGAAAGGAAAAATGCATGAGACTCATTATCTATCAGTTACTCATTGCTTAACTGCTCTCTTAGCTTATCAGGGCTAAAAATATTGTCTGTCAATGGACAATGTCTGGCCAAAATTGGCACTTGTCCAGCCAAACACCTCTTAGGCTGGTCCTTTTGACTGGACAAGTCCATTGTGGCTAGATGCTATGTCCAGGTTTTGAGCAGCCATATATACATTGTTACCCCTGCTTAGGTGGTGTCTGGAAAGTAAAGAACAATAATAGGAAACCAATCTATAGATCAGCCTTGCAGTACATCAGAATGTAGTTTAATTTGGAGGACATAACAATTAGGTTTCCAATATCAGGAGATTGAAAATCTTTTGTTTTTGTCCTCCAAATTGAGCTGCTTTGACATCACATGCAAGGGGTCTGGTCCATAATTTCTTTGTGTGCTGTTGTAATTGACAAATATGCCATGGTATTAGCAACAGACCCATTACATATATTACATTGTCTACTGCTGCTTACCCACCCCCTATACGTCTGCTATCCCAGCACTGAAGCACAAGCCCTATGTTCTCTTCCTAAAACAAATGTACATATATATCGTACATAGTCCATGCAAAGACCTTTAGCTCTGAGTGGCCTTGGTTAGGGGTTAATTGCAATGAAAGAATTGTGAGATAATTTAGGCCTAAGTGCATTTTGGCCTAGGTACTGTATAAATGCATCTCAGATAATTCCTCTGGCGACTCTTATAGTGGGTGCTAACATATATAGCTATAGTTAGCGATAATGAAATTATTAATGTGCTCTATACTAGATAGGACTATAAATAGACTCTTGCATTTAAATGATTCAACACTTAAATATTAACATAACTACTGTAAATATTATCCTAAGGCTAGGCTGACAATAGACTAACAGTGCCCACATTACCAAAGTCGCTTTTCCCACGTCAAGTTACTAAAAACAGTCTCTTTTTGAAGAGGGCCCATTTAATGTTAGACATAGCTGGCCTATTAATGATCTACCAATTGCCCATTAACACATCTTGTCACATCGTTTGGATTACATGCTTATTAAGATAACACAAACTATTGGTTAAAGCAGTGAGCTGTGTGTACCTTAATGGCGTCTTGTAGACCGCATGGAATGCTTGCTACTCCTTGTACGATATTCTGGCCCAAGATGTCCTCCACAGCTTTAGCCATTCCAAGCACTGCCTTCCCAAAAGCAACCACGTACACATTCTTGTACACCATATACTCTGTCTCTTTGTTTACTAACAGCCTCGTTTTGTTCAGAGTTAGAGCATTTTTGACCATTTCTTGTGGTGTGACTGCTTTTAATGCTGAACGAAATATTTTAACTGCATCAGAGCGAAGGTTCGATCGAATGAATCGAGAAGTGTGGAAGAAACGAGTTTGAGTAAACATTACTGATGTTTCTAAACGTACTGTCGTTTCCACTTAAACAACCCAACAGGAACCTAGAAAATCTTTGTAATCAGATAATGTTAAAAACACTGGAATTAAAGAAAATAAAGCGTAAAATCCTTACAGAAACACAAATGGATTATACAAATACGAGGCTATAAGGACCCTGGTAGGTCTACTGACACGCTAGGGTTAAAAACGACGCACCCCTCACCCCCAAGTACAAATGTTTTTCCAAAAAAAAAACAACTCAAAAAACCTCTTCTCTCACATCTTCTCTAAAAAATGCTTTCAAGTTCAAACTTACGAATTAAGAAATAAGCTCCAATCTTTGAAATGCTTTAATGTGGATGATAAGTTCTTATTTTTAATTATTCACAATGTTTTGATATGCGTATATTAAGGGGGGAGGGGAGGGAATGTTGTGTGTTGACTGGTCCCAGTCTCGTTGTCCGTGTGCATGTGAATGATTTTAAAGCAAAGTAGTTTTTTTATTCTCCTTGTCTTTGTTTGTTTTCTCGACGAATTCCTCTGTAGACTCGCTTGAGGTTCAACAACGACAGCGTAATGTCCGAGAGAATCTTGTCTTGGCCCTGCAGCTTGGTTTTGGTGGGATTTTAGGCTGTAAGCCGAGAGGAACAGGGTTCTTTGAGCGCTGAGAGTGAAGAGTAAGCAGGTTTAGCCAAGATGGCCCAGCAGACGAGCTTTCTTCACATTGGAGATATCACATCTCTCTACGCCGAGGGAACTGTCAATGGCTTTATTAGCACACTTGGGTAAGAGTCTGTCTATGTCAGTAGAAATAACACTCCAAACACTGACCATATACTGGTAAAAAAATGCTCAAATAATTTTCTAAACTCAAGTCTTGTTCTTTTGACAGTCTCATCGATGACCGATGTGTTGTACAACCCTCTGCTGGTGATCTTTCAAATCCGCCGAAAAAATTCCGTGGTAGGTGTAACATTCTTACCAACTGCTACCAAAAGCAGGACACTTATATTATCATTTTTAAAACTTCTATTTTCAACTACCTTCCATTTTTTCCCCGGTGATTTTTTCTCTCAGATTGTCTGTTCAAAATATGCCCAATGAACAGATATTCCGCTCAGAAACAATTCTGGAAGGCAGCAAAACCAACAACGTCTGCTACAGATGCAGTACTCCTGAAGAAACTCCATGTACGTATACTTTTATATTTGATATTGTGTATATTCTTATATCATTCCTATTCTCAATTCTCGAGAAAGCGTTCATAAAATTTTTGACCTTTTTTATTTCACAAGGACGCCTCCAAATAAATGCATTAATAATTATTCCATTTACGATTTTATGTTTTCAATGTGAACATTAATTTATCCGTAAGCTAATTTTGATCACTATCTGCCGTCTATATTGTGAACCGAAAACCGTTTTATCTTACTTGGTTTTAATGAAGATATTGAAACATGTTGTGTTAGAGTCAGAGTCAGTTCTTCAGGAATCTCATTTCCTAAAGGACTGCGCTTTGCATTTGAAGATCATTCAAAACGTGTGTTCATAATATATTTATTTGTCATTACATATTACGATTTGATTATTTTTTCATTCATTTTTGACTTCTCGTAGATCAAGCTTTGCATATTTTTCTTGCCAGCCAAAAAAAGCAAAAAAAAAAAGGAATTTTGTTTTCCTGTGTATTCTTGTATTAATATTGACCCTTACTTCCTTGTGGCCATAACAATTGGTAATTTTATCCTGACTTCTGGAACCGAAAAAATACTAATAGTATAGTACACAATATCATAGAAAAGGTGCCAATATTGAAAGCGACGTGGTATTAAAAGAGGTTATATTGTTAAGAGATTGGCACTCAATTGGCTTTCCGCATCTGCATATACTTATATATACAATGTTGTACTGTATATTGTTGAAGAGAATTTTAGAACAAGTCTAGGGAGTGATTTCAATTGAGCATCATGAATATTTTAAAAAGTAATCTTTCTTTTTGCATCCTCCAAGGAAAAAGTAAAACAAAGTCTCTTTTGTTCAAATATGAAAAGGATAATAAAAGATTTAGAAAAAAAGAAAAAAATGGACTAAAATTTTTAATTGTTGGAGGTTAAAAAACAGTAAGTCATAGATTTATCGAAATTTCCGAGTAATTTCATTATTGTAATCATTTTTTTCCGAAAAACAAATAAATTAAAAGACAAAGATTTATGTAGTAAAATACGATAACTACTATACCAATCTTATTTCACATCAGATTTCATAACATATGCTACTATCTACTTTGAATATTAAAATGTTACCACACAAGTCTTTTAATTACATAAAATTTTGAATTATTGTGGAAAAAATCTCAGTATTTTGGTAATACCTTACAGTATATGAAAATGTAAGTGGCAAAATATCTCAGATTTTTTTATGCTTTAGAATTCTATAGATGTCAAGTACACCTTAGACAATACTTTAGTTTTCATAGATCTATTTAATTGTTTGCATGTGTTATTAAGAAAAAAAGATTAAGTACTTTTATTCTTAGCCAGTTGACTTTGGGTATTTCTAATCAATGAGAGTCTGTATTTCAAGTTTTTGATTTCTTTTTGTAGTAAGTTGTTTTCATTAGGTATAAATCCCTAACTAGTAATCTTTTATACGTACGCCAAAACAACAAATAAATATTTAGTGGAAACTAGTTTCGGCTAAAACAATTTCAGAAAGATTTCTTTTTGAATGAATTCTATTTGATTCATTGCCATATCATTTCTTCATTTACTGGGAGAATGTTAAATGCAATCTTAATTTCATATACCCTCGCTCGTTCAATGTTCCGGGAAAAGCGAATAGAACCTCTGGAGCCCAGGGTAAATTTCATAAACCTATTTCAAAAAAAATTTTTATGGCCAAAGGGGATAGGCAATAGGCAATAGATGAAAAGCAATAAGAGATAGGTCATTCTAAGATCCAAGAATAGCTGGAACGACTTTTGTTTCTGCTTCTTCAGTATTCTTGTCAAGAATATAGACCTTTGTGTTGAGACTGATTCAATGTTTGTAGTCAACAAAACCATTACAATCAAGGGGAGCGAACAGACTTCTGTTTTCTCAGGCTAATGTATAAGATAAGAGCATCTCTTGGAAGGAAAATAGAAGAAAATATCTCAGAATTCAGGGAAGAAACAGGTCAAATCAGTCCACATCTAACAGCCAGGAATCAAACTGATTTATTACTAAAGGAGTGATGAGTTGAAGCATATTACCACCAACTCACTATACAAGTAACCATACACTTCAGCAATAGTGATAATCATTTCATGATTTCAAATTAATATCCCATAGATCAGATGAAATTGCAATCTTGTTTAATTGCAACATCCACACACCCCTCTCTACTTCCTCTTTTACTTCATATTTTAATTATTTATTTTCCCCAGTAATAATATAAATATTCAATTACCATGCAGTGGTGTCTCGTTGTACAAATGAACTTTGATTATAATCACATTACTATTGTTTTTGTTGCTATGTTCAAGGTAACTTATAAATATCACGCCCATTAGCCCTCTGAAGGCTTATTCTTTTTCAGTGCTTGTGGACTGGAGGCTTATTAGAAGGGGGAAGGGGGGGGGGGGGTGTATTGGAGGCTGGGTCTTAATAAATTTTCCAGATCTTTGGAAAATTCATAATTACTTTTACTCATAAGGCTCGGCAGGTGAAATGACTTTCAAAGGCCTAACGAGGGAAAAGGACCTCAACGTTCCTTAGGGGCGGGGCTCATTAGAGGCTGGGGGCTTATTTGATTTTTGACATCTCAGACTGTGGAATTATTAGAATGAAGTTATTTGAGGCTGCAGGGAGCTTAATAGAGGAAATACGGTACTTCATTCTGGTTGTCATAATAGACCAGTTTTGAATTCCAAATTACCGCAGTGTGTTCCTAGATTACAGACTCATTTGCACAGGGTTAGCCTCGAATCAGTGTCTAAACATTCACAAATACCAATGGTAAAGTAAAGAATGCACAACTTCAACAATACAAACACTTTGAAAATCGACGGACCTTGACTGGAACACGTGAATATTCTGCACAAACTCGAGGCTAACCCTGTGCAAATGAGTCTGTAATGAAAAAAAGCGGGTCTATTACAAACTAATGCCCCTGTATATTCAAGGAAAAGAAAACTAGCAAGTGAATTAGTTTGAGCTGCATGGGTTGGTGTATGAAGCATAAATGATTGGAATGATATAAGTAACTTGAGCACTGTGTGATAGAAAGGTAAACTTAGTATGATTATTCTGGTGATTGTAGAAAATTTAACGCACTGATTGGTTGAGAACTTCAGATTATTACTTAGTAATCACCTACTGGTAAATATAGCTAGGATTCCGCACATGCTATTTGTTGATCCGTGCTTCAAAATAGGAAATAGATATAGGTTTTAGAAATTAATAAACTAATATTGTCTTTTTTCTGTCAAATAATTTCCTGCGTAATATATGATACTAAAACAATTATTTACTAAAGGCGAAAGGCCGATTATTGGTGAATACTGCCTTTACCTAGGTGCTCAAAGACTCACATCTTGGTAAATTTTCACTTATAATCACTTCGCTTTTGGTGCGTACTTAACTGGCATATTGGAGATTAGTCCTTCCATGATAAAAGGAACATCATATATATATGACTGTATATCAATGCATTGTATTATATAGTATTATAAATAGGTTAGAGGTAGAAGATGTTGATGTACCAATATGTGTGTGCATGAAGCCCAGTTAGCTCATTTTTATTTATTTTTAATATATCAATGTTTTCTATCGCTGTTGGTTTACCTTTTTAATTCAGAATTGTCACTCTTTGTCATTTTATCAATCTCGATTGTCAAAATAATGACACATACAAAATCATACCGCATTTAAATTTTGGAAAAGATCTTACAGTACTTGAAACTTAATTCATAGCAAGAGCAGCACTTATTTTAGTTTTTAGTTCTGGATGTATCTAGACAAAAGAAATTGATGTCTCACTGAGTATATGAGTGATGTTTACAAATTCCAAAAACATCATTAAGCTTAATAGTATATTTAGTCCTAATTTCATATCCTATTAATGTCACTCACTTCTTTCCTTTCATTGTCTCAAGATAAATATTTATTGTTCCTGTTCAAAAATCAGATTTGATTTTCTAAGAGTTTTTATTGGATTTTCATGTCGTTTGCTCTTTGTTGTCAGGAATATTGATTGACTAACTCTATAATCTGATAGAGTCATATTTGAACAAGTTTGAAAAAGCCGAAAGGATTTTATATCTGTTTATCTTTTGAACATCTGCTTTGCTAGAAATTAAATGCCTTGAGCAACATGAAAATTGTCTAGAATGAGCCACTTTTTCAGTCATTAATTTTGGCCAGCTATCGATTACTTAGTACCCTTGAGGCATTCACACTCAATTGCCAAGGACAAGATTTAAGTTTTCAATAAAAACTCGTTGCAAGATAACTTTACCTTCATGAAAATTCAAACTAAATTTTGTTTTGTCTTTTATTAAAACTCAAAATTAAAAGTCAATTTTTAGGAGCCTAATTTTCATAATTTGGAATATTTCTTACTTGCGATATTTATAAAATGCTTTATCATGATTTTTTTTTGAAATTTTATTCCAGGATAAGTCATTAATACAAGGGGTTATTTTGCAGCCAGTATAATGTTTATCCAGAAGATATCCATACCTCCCCAATGGAGGGGGATTGGAATTTCCAAGTGGTAGGGAGGGTCTTAGCAGGGTATATTGTGTAGTCCTATCCATACCTTCCCAATGGTGGGAGATTGGAATTTTCAAGTGGTAGGGAGGGTCTTAGCAGGGTATATTGTGTAGTCCTATCCATACCTTCCCAATGGTGGGAGATTGGAATTTTCAAGTGGTAGGGAGGGTCTTAGCAGGGTATATTGTGTAGTCCTATCCATACCTTCCCAATGGTGGGAGATTGGGATTTCCAAGGGGTGGGGAGGGTCTTAGGAGGGTATATTGTGTAGTCCTATCCATACCTTCTCAATGGTGGGGGATTGGAATTTCCAAGGGGTAGGGAGGGTCTTAGGAGGGTATATTGTGTATCTGCCTTTCACACAGAAGGAGCCTGCCATTTCCTAATGGTGGTGGGGAGGGTCTGCTTTGCAATAAAAACGAACACATTCTGCCCTTGTTTGATTAAAATGATTAAGTTAACAGTACTCTTTGAATTTATATTTTTTTATAGCATGCAGCAGAACTGGAAAAGAAACAGAATGAAACAGAGTACAAGAAGATGCTTAGCAGTGTTGTTCAGTATGGAAGTGTTATTCAGGTAAAACACAAGAGAACCATTTTTGCTTGGTGTGAAGCAACTAGAGATATTACAGTGCAAAATGCGCAAAAGTATGACCACATTAATGTATTTGAATATGTCTCTGCATGGGCTTTGCACTGCCGAATGAGCTTTACATGCCTCATTTGGCAAGACCAACCAGCTTGGCATTGAAATGTGTCAGTTTAACATACAAAAGCCTGTGAATAAAAGTATGGAAATACATTATCACTGAGTATACTTTTGCATGTTGTGCCATAAAAAAAGAACTACGAGTTTATCAGTTGAATTACTGTCAAATGTCATCCTCTAGAACAGATTTTCATATTTATTCATATATTTTTGACAGCTTCTTCATGTCAAGAGTAACAAGTTCCTGACAGTGAACAAACGTCTGCCTGCTTTAAGAGAAAAGAATGCAATGAGGGTGACTTTGGATCCCAATGGAAATGAGGTCAACTATCCATCCATTGCAGCTTCATTTGCTGGAATTCTAATCATTCATTTCTATCATTCTTTTTTCCATTTCCATTTGATTTATTGGTACTTATTTAGTTTGTCCCATAGTATAACTTATTTGCCCATTCATTTAATTCCATTTTGTTATCCCAAATTCCATACATTTTTCCCCTTCATTTAATTAATTTTTCTTACGTATGTTTTAGTTTTAGTTTCAGTTTTATCAATGTCATCATTTTTCCCATTCTTTCCACAACCTTTCCTATTTCTCCTATTTAATTTTTTTTCTCTATTATTTTTATAATTTCAGGGCTCATGGTTTTATATTTCCCCATTTTACAAATTAAGAGCAGCAGGTGACAATGTAAGTAATAATGCCGACTGGGATATTAATGATTTTTATTAATTTTTTAATTGAGTTGTATCCATATAATTGTGTCTTCTCATGCGCAACCATTAAACAAAGAAATGATACCTTAGGGAATGACACATGGTCTGAAATGGGAAAACACCAAGTGTAAAGAGATCCAAGTATAATATGCTGTATATTCATGCGGTTAAAAGAGCTCCAAGTATAATATATATTTATGTGGTTAATGGCTGTATTTTTGTATCGATAGGTCGTAATAGGAGATATGGTAATTCTGAACCCAGTAAATGCTGGGCAGCCATTACATGCAAGTAATCTTGAACTGATTGACAATCCAGGATGCAAGGAGGTATGTCTTACATGACCAAGTGACATGGTGTCGTGTGACAACTACTGGAGTGTTGTGTGACAACTGCAACATATATCATAGTGTAGTATTGGTGTGACAACTACCGAAGTGTTTCATGTCCAGGGGCAGGGGGCATTCAAAAATCTGCGATTTTGTTCGGGCCCCTGAAATGGGGAACCAAAGAAAAAGAACCAGCATTTTGTTTTACATTTTAATTTTGCAAAACTTAGAAGAAAGGAATTACCATATAAATTCTAAAAAGCCATCATTTTGTTGCCACGAGGAGTGGTGGGGGGGGGGGGGGGGCATGCCCCCTTTGACCCCACCTGCCTATTTCCCTGAAACTCTATAGTGTTGTGTTACCAGATGTAGTATTGTGTTACATCAATACCTTGTCACTCTGCTCCAGGTGAACTGTGTAAACTGTAACACCAGTTGGAAGATTTCACTGTTTTTGTCGTACGAAGAGAATGATGAGGACATTCTAAAAGGAGTAAGTAGTGGACCAAATATATTATTTTACATACCACTCGAAGACTCGCATCTCAGGTGAATATTTCACAATATTCACTTCGCCTTCGAATTATAATTGTTAAATATATATGCAATGACTTTGCTGCATTCTGAATGGCTGTAACTTTATTATTTTTACAAGTGAATTTAATTTAAAAACAAGACAGAGTTTTGTTTTGTTTGGCACACATGCAACAAACAAGCGTGCACATGTATATTATATTAACCTACGGGTGAATATAACAGCAGTGAGACGTAAATTGTGACCAATGAGTGCGCCGGATCGATTATACTCGTGTAAAAAAATATTATATAGTTATGATAGTACGCGCGCGATGATTGGTCGAAAACTGTGCTTTATTAGTGTCAGAACAGAGCACAGTGCTGACGCCATCCACGCGCAAGAAGTGCTGCTAGATCCTGCACGCGACCGTCTTTCATTTTGCGTAAATAAATTCAATACCGAAAAAAAGTAGCTATATAATGAAACAAACAGCTTTTTCCGTGCTCCACTCATTAATAAAGCACTTAGGAAGCGCCGTAAGCTTGATAGTTGATTGCTAGTTGTTGTATCTGTTTAGGGGGATGTTGTACGTCTCTTCCATGCTGAGCAAGAAAAGTTCCTGACAAGTGATGATTATAAGAAAAAGTCTGTTGTTTTTCTGCGCACAACTGCCAGACAAACAGCAACATCGGCAACAAGTTCAAAAGCACTCTGGGAAGTAGAGGTAAGTGACGTCTGCTAACTTATGCCAAAAATACCTTGTATACAGGGTTTTCTATAAAAACTGGCAGCCGGCAAATCTCACTGAGTAATTTTAAATGAACTCGCTGCCTATTTTGATTAAAGTTACCCAGAAAGAAAACTATAAACATTACAGGCATTTTTTAGGTGTTCACGGTATTCGTGATTTTGCATTTTATTTTTCGCCGTTAGGTCGTTCAACATGACCCTTGCAGGGGTGGTGCGGGGCTGTGGAATTGTCTGTTTCGATTCAAACATCTGGCAACTGGAGACTATCTTGCTGCTGAGGTAAGGATTCATTGCTCTATGGACTAGAATCGAATATGAATATAAAGTACAAAAACGGGGGGGGGGGGTAGGGGCTATATATTTGCCAAGGTGTGCATGGGGTGTGGCTGTGGGATCAAGGTTCAAGGATCATGTGAGCTGCTGTGGCGGTTGCTCTCTCATTATAAGTGTCCTTTGCCCTTCCTCCTTCCATAAAATTACGTCCGTTTGTGATTTGGGAATCAAAGATGGCATAGCGGTAGCGCACTAGTAGCTCATCTCTGATGTCTCCGGTTTAGTTCCTGGACGCAGCATCAAATGTGAGCAGAGTTTGTACATCTCCCCCTTGATTCAAGGGTTTTTTTCCTGGGTTCCCAGTTTACTTCCCTTAGCAGAGCCTTACAAGCTGAATACCAATTGGATCTGTAAGCCTGTCGTGCCCTGAGTTTGATCAGCCCATAGAGCGTTTTCACTCACGTTAGAAGGCAGCCATAAACAATAGAAACTTTCTGCACGGTATTTACCTAAAAATAGAGTTCAATTCCCGGAGGATAGAAAATGTTTTGTTTTAGTGCCCATAATGGCCACTGGCCGACGTCACGTGAAAACGCTCTATAGGCTGTTTCAGGGTTCGTTCTGTAAGCTAGTCGTGCCCTGAGTTAGATCAGCGCACGGTGAATGACTAAGCAGTCTATCATGAAAGAGGCCCTAAGCAGAGTTTTCAGTTGTGAAGAGACACTTGATAATTTTTTAACTCTTTGTTATTTCAAGATTGATGAAGATCCTACTAAAGACACACAGAGACAAAAACTCAAAGGTTCTGCTCCAGTGTATCATCTAGTGCCAGTACCCCACGGCAATGATATCGCGTCTATCTTTGAACTTGACCCAACCACACTGACTCGCTCAGACTCGCTGGTTCCCAGGTAAGTGAACTGTTAGGAGAGTAAGAAGCTTTGTTTGTTAGGAGAGCGGTTGTCGTATGAGTGAGACATACGATACTGACTGACTTACAGCACGTACGCGGTAAGATATGCCGTAACATTGTAATGGCTTCCCATAAGAATGGTTTTCGTATGAGTGGAAACGTACGGTACTGACTTACAGCACACACACGGTAAGACATGCCGTAAATCAGAAATGGCTTCCCATAATAATGGTTTTCGTATGAGTGGGAAACTGCGATCTTGTCTTACAGCACATACACGGTACGACATGCCGTAACATTGAAATGGCTTCCCATAAGAGTGTTTTCAGTATGAGTGGGAAACTACGGTCTTGTCTTACAGCACATACACGGTACGACATGCCGTAACATTGAAATGGCTTCCCATAAGAGTGTTTTCAGTATGAGTGGGAAACTACGGTCTTGTCTTACAGCACATACACGGTACGACATGCCGTAACATTGAAATGGCTTCCCATAAGAATGTTTTCAGTATGAGTGGGAAACTACGGTCTTGACTTACAACACGCACACGACACGACACCACGACGGTGTTGTGGTCTAAAGTTTTGATTGGCTAACTAGTGCTCTCTTGCGCTGTGATTGGTTCTTAGTATTTCTTCAACACCGTGACCGTGGCTTTTTATACGCAGTCTTCTCTATAAATCAGAACTTAATATACCCTTCTAATGCTGCTTCTAACTGTTGTGATAATGTTATCCTCAGATGCTCTTACGTGCGCCTGCGTCATCTCTGTTCAAACACCTGGGTACATTCTACATCCATCCCTATTGACAAAGGAGAAGAGAGACCAGTTATGCTCAAGGTGCGCCATACCTTCCATCAGCATCTTACGTACTGTACTTTGATCTTCTTGACGTTTAAAATATATAATAGGACGAACATGACACGCTATTGCATGGCACTTTACTTGTATGAGCGCGCAGCGTAGAATTTCACGATATAAATATGAGATCAAAAAAGATTTCATGCGTGCGTACATAGCGGTTCAGTACAGTTATTCACAGTAGCACGCACGGAATAGCTGTCACGCGCAGCTAAGCAGGTTTGGGTGGACGTCAATCAAGTTGTTTCCATGGCATTCCACAAGCACTTACTATTGAAAACTTTGTGTTTTCCGAAAATGTCATAGACAGAAACCCTATTTTTTTCGTGACGGTAAATCGTATGACTCCGAGGGTGCTATTGAGAACACTGTAAAGGTCATTAACGAGATTCTTGGAACCTTTTAACGAACAATTTTTCTATAATGACAAATTGTCGCCAATATTTGGAAGATATTTGGGTTTTTCTGAGAATGAATTAGTTTTGCGTCACCTTAATCCTTTCGGTCCAAAAAGGGAATGTTTATCACCAAAAAATAATTGTCTGGCTTGCTCGCCTGGCTGTATAATTTTATTTGACTGAAAACCTTTTTTTTTACATATTGGTGTGGTTGTGTACAGGTTGGAACAGCGAGTATCAAAGAAGACAAAGAAGCCTTCGCCATTGTGCCCGTCCCGCCCCTAGAGGTACGAGACTTGGACTTTGCTAATGACGCCAGTAAAGTACTCGCCTCTTTTGCCAAGAAACTGGAGACTGGAAGCTACACTCAGCATGAACGAAGGTTGGTATTGGTACTACGACTACCAGAACACTTTGCGAAGACTTTTTCTTTTTGGTTGTTTTCCCCTTAAAATTAGTGAGGTATATTAGTAGAAGAATTCAATTTGGAGGAGTCGCGCGATAAATGGTTGGGCACGGTACGAGTCCAGGGCAGGGCTTGAAATAAGCGCTAGCAACTAGCCAAGTACTAGTGCTTTTCTTGACTTTACTTGTTGTAAAAATATATAATGCAGCAAAAATTTGCAAGTAAATATTTCCCGGATCTGACCAATTTTTTCATTAAGAAACTGAAATTCAAGTGTTTGCTAGTGAGCAAAAAGGTTTAGTTCCAGCCCTGATGGGATAGGGGGAAAGTTGTGCCACGAGACAGAACGTATTAATGTAAACGGAGTTTGCGGAGGCTCATTATTTGTTTGTGCGTGACAAGGTTCATTATTTGTACGTGCATGACAAGGTTCATTATTTATACGTGCGTGACAAGGTTCATTAGTTGTACGTGCATGACAAGGTTCATTATTTGCATGACAGGTGTTCACGCGGATGGAGGGACCTTGATTAGTAGGATGTCGTTTTCTCTGTTCCCTAAGAAAAAACGTTAAGCTTTTCTATAAACATAATATTCTTTGTTTTGTTAGGTTTGTGACGCAGTTGTTGATGGATTTGGTGTATTTCGTGACAGAACACGACAGCAGTGGAGAAGACATCCTCAACATACAGGTCCAAAATCCAAATAGGGACAGACAGAAACTGATGCGAGAACAGAATATCCTAAAAGAGGTAAACATCATGTACTCAGACCAAACACCCTCAAAATAAAATATTCTTACAGGTAGACTATTCTGTAAGCCAAACTGATTCCTTGGCTTGTGATGACACTTTTTACTATGATACGAAAACTGCCAATAGACGTTTAATTATCGATCTGCTAACATCTTAGTGAGTGAGTGAACGAGTGAGTAAGCGAGTGAGCGAGTGGGCGAGTGACACATTTGCTTATTCAGGCACATCACAATATTTCGTTTCTACGCTCGCGTATCCACGAGGTAAAAACCTTTGTAAACACAGGGAGCCCAAGCTCGTTTTTTTATGTCAGTATATTATAGTGTGAATGAGGATCCCCTTGGACTTCCTGTGGTAATACATCCTGTAACGATGCTGATTGGCTAACATTTTTTCTCAGATCAGCTGGTTGCTCACACTCGTTTGAAATCTGCTCAAACCCTCAGGAAGCCCAAGCGCAGCTTATTTGTTAGTATGTGGATTATAATGAGAACATGGGCTCCCTGTGGTGAAATCTTTCGATTTAAATGAGGGAAATCAAATCTCGATTCCAAAGCGCCATTCGAGAATGCGTAGTAAGAATAGCAGGGTTCTGGGGTCAAGAGTAGAGAAACCCATCTCATAACAATTGTTTGTGTTCCAGGTTTTTAATTTGCTCAAGGCGCCGTTCAACGACAAAGGGAACGGTCCTTTAATGAAAATCGAAGAATTGGCAGACCAGCGGAATGCTCCCTTAAGACACATCTTTAGATTATGTTATCGTGTGCTACGTCACTCCCAGCAAACCTACCGCAAAAACCAGGTACGGTATGTGGGGAAAACCCGCGGGGGAGGGGTTACCTCTGTATATAGAAGGGCGGGGATGCTCGTCGGAAATCTTGAAAATAATCCGGCCCTAAAAGGTACCCGAGTCTTTTCCAGGTGGGCGTGGCAACTAACGACTTTTACGCCTAAAAGGTACCAATCATTTATAATCTAAGTAGCAGGAGTCAGATAAATTAAATAAATATCCTTAATTTCTGAAAAACTGCCATTCTGGCGCTCGTTAATATAAACTTGGGTATCTATTACCCGACAAGCACCCTTAAAGGTATCGGCTCACTCTCTGGTGGTCTTTTTAATTTGTAACATAGAGGTACCGAATCTCAGAACTGGAACCCTGAGAGGTACATCGAGTATCCGCGCCATTTTCCAATCGGATGTACCGCAACCCGCACCCCTTCCCGTCACGGAAAACAGCTGTTTGTTTTAGTGCTAAAAGATGCAGATATTTACTTGGATTTTTTAGCGATTTGCGTGTTTTTTCTTTTCGCTCTTTTCTTTTGCATCTTTTTCCATTCTCCTTCCAACTTTTTCTTTTCTTGTCACTAACCTTCATTAGGAGTCTGCTGTCTGCTTAATCACTGTGTATTTTAGGTTAAAATAGCAACTTTAACCGTTTTACTTTGTATTTGTTTCATTCTAAAGGAATACATCGCCAAACAGTTTGGTTTCATGCAGGCGCAGATCGGTTACGACATTCTTGCTGAGGATACAATAACAGATTTAGTACACAACAACAGAAAACTTTTAGAGAAACATATCACGAGGACCGAGATTGAAACATTTGTCAGTCTCGTTCGCAAGAAGAAGGAATGCAGGTACTGTAGACACTCACATAGGAAGCCCAAGCATTACTTACTTGCCTTTTGCCACTTGGTTCAACATGTATCACAAATAGAGTGTCATGTCATCTACATGAAAATCAAGAATTAAAAGCAGTTCTGTAACAATTTTTCAATTTGTTAGTAAATTAGTAATGGTCCATCTCAATTCTACTTGTCCCAAAAAAACCTTGGAATTAATTTTATCGATAACCTGAAACAACCTCTGGGCTGATCGAAGTCAGGGAATGGCTAATTCACATATCAAATTTGAAATTTAGCGTGCTGGGTTTAAGTTCAGAGGGAGAAAACCCAGAGAACCTGGAGAAAAATTAAGGGAGTAGACCAATCAAACTCTACTCACGTGATGCCGAGTCCACGAATCAAACCCAAGACTCGAGAAGGGAGAGGCGAATGCACTACTAAAACCGCACCACTTTTGACATCCCAGCTATGCCCGAGAGAGGTCTAGATAATCAAGATTATGGTTAAGTTTTAGAATTCATTAAGATAGAGTGTTTCTGTTTTTTTCTTCCTCAGGTTTTTGGACTACCTGTCTGACTTATGCGTATCAAACCACACAGCTATCCCAGCTACTCAAGAACTGATCTGTAAAACTGTCCTACACCCTGTAAACTCTGATCTTCTGATAGAAACAAAGTATGTGCGTTACCATAGAAACATCATACGTTACCATGGAAACGATCGATTACCATGAAAGCCATTGAAGTAACTGTTACCTGTATAATATAAAATGTCGTTGAAACTTGAGTTGCCATAGTAATGTCATTCATAAGTAACGTTCTATTGTTACCATAGAAACATTTATCACCATAGAAACGTTTGCTGCAAGAATCTTCAGTTCTTATAAAAATGCCTGCCATCATTCATTTTCTGCTCCCATAGAAGCATGTTTGCATAGTAACACTATTTCTTTTTATTCTAATAACATGATGTGTCACGATTTGTGCAGGTTAATAGACGGTGAGCTGTATCTGGTGTGGGATACTGGGAAGCATTTGAAGTCACAACGAGATCTGGCGAAAGGAGTAAAGCTGGCGATAAAAGAAGACATCAAAATCCTTGACTACTACCGGTACATGATGTTGATAATGTCTGTGAATGCGCATGTCTATCACTTCCATTGAAGACTTGCTGTGCGCAATAGAATACTGTATAGGTGTCTTACCTAACATGTAACATTCTTATCTTGAAGACTTGAAGACTTACTGTGCGCAATAGAATACTGTATAGGTGTCTTACCTAACATGTAACATTCTTATCTTGAAGACTTGAAGACTTACTGTGCGCAATAGAATACTGTATAGATGTCTTACCTAACATGTAACATTCTTGTCTTGAAGACTTGAAGACTTACTGTGTGCAATAGAATACTGTATAGTTGTCTTACCTAACATGTAACATTCTTGTCTTGAAGACTTGAAGACTTACTGTGCGCAATAGAATACTGTATAGGTGTCTTACCTAACATATAACATTCTTGTCTTGAAGACTTGAAGACTTACTGTATGCAATAGAATACTGTATAGTTGTCTTACCTAACATGTAGCATTCTTGTCTTGGGGTTTCTCGATGGACTTGAAAAATCCTCTTTTACTAAATAGCCCTTGTTTTGTGCTCACCATAATTTTCTCTGTGTTATGAAGCCTAAGCGATAGACAATTTGCTGCAATGGCCCTCGTTCTTTGCGCACCATTTCCAGTTTGCTCTGTGTATATGTCTAAAGTGTGCAATGGTCTGAATCTTGTTTTCTGTGTCTGTCTCATCAGGTACCAACTCAACCTGTTCTCCCAGATGTGTCTAGACAGACAGTATTTAGCTATCAATAACATCAGCAAACAGCTGGACGTTGACCTTATTCTCAGGTAAACTATTCCTATATTTGGTGTATTTACTTGAGAATGTAGCCAGGGAGTCATGTTTTCCCATTTCATTCCACGGGTCCTTCCCTAGAGTATCATTTCTTTGTTTAATAGTTGTGTATAAGTAGACACGTAAATATGCATACAACTCAAACAAAGAATCGTATTCTCAAGAGAACGGCGTGTGGTCACGTGCTTTTAGTTCGAGTCCGTTGAGCTGCGCCACTGCTGTACTTGCGGTCATGTGGTGACTAGCGATAACAAGTTTTTATAACAAGGTCTGAAGACTTAAGTTAAGTAAAATTGCTTTATTTCCAATTCCTTCAGGTGTATGGCAGACAAGGAGTTCACGTGTGACCTCAGGGCAGCCTTCTGTAGGTTAATGCTGCACATGCATATCGATCGTGACCCACAGGAACCAGTGACGCCTGTCAAATATGCTCGGTTATGGACTGAAATACCAACTGAAATGACTATTGACGTGTGAGTATTAATTTTGAGCAGATTTCTATGATTACCGTGAACTTGACGTTGTCACAAATCAGGACACAGCTGACCCACAAATCGAATCGGAATTTAGTGTGTAAAGCTGATGTTACGCGACACGATTCGCAACGACCATTTTTCGCGATATGACTCATCGATTTTTAATACACGAGTCACGAGTCTCGCTTCTATGATTGTATTGAACTGCATTTTGGATATGCGTTGCGCGCAAAATCGTTGATGAAGCTGTTACACGAATCAGCTTACAAAAAATTCGCAATTCTGCGTTGCAAGTTTTTGATTCAGCTTCAAAATCTTGCAACGTGTTGCCAAATCCAAAAATTGTTGTACGTGGCATGTTACACTGCATCAATTGTCGTTGCCAATCTCTCAGTGCAAGGTTTTTTTGAGGAGGGAAGAAAACCGGAAAAAAAGGGAGAGACCTCACAAACTCTACTCACGTGTGATGGAATCAAACCCGAGACCCCAGAGGTGAGAGGCGAGTGTACTACTTCTACACCAAAGTTGGTTCAGTTTTCGTATGACTGAAAAGCTCACGGCACGAACACGGACGTGACACGGCAAGGGATATACGCCTCTCCATCCAATCAAATGCCCGAAACACGTCATGAACATGACGTGGACACTGTCACGCCAAGGTCACGCCACTGCCAGACCAATCACATTACGCGTGAAAACAATTCCCCAATCAGAATTCTAGAAAACATCACGGTCGCGGCAAGGCACGTATACGGCACTGCCTTTTTCCCGTGCGTGCCTTGCCGCGACCGTGATGTTTTCTAGAATTTTGATTGGGGAATTTTTCTCATACGCAATATGATTGGTCTGGTCTTACCAAAACTGTTCTACGGGGATCATTAACTGTTGATATGTTATATTCGTAGATATGATCAGCACGAGGCAGTAGGTGAAGAACGGGAGGAAATCAGAAAGAGATTTGAAGGCGTGATACACTTTGTTGAGAACTACTTACACAATATCAGCAGCAATGTGTTTGCTTTTCACGACAAAGAACAGAATAAACTCACCTTCGAGGTTTGTTAGTACTCCATAGTGTTATTTGTATTAACTTGAAAAGGTCAGAATCGCTTTAAATGGATAGATCTTTGAATGAGTGCACAAGATGAAATGTAAATCGGTGAATAGATGAATGGATGGAAGCAATGAATGGATGGGATGGGATGGATGAACTTATTGGATGGTATAAATTAGAAACTAAAAAGATTGATGGATAAATGGATGAAGGGGATGAAAGGGATGAGTCCGTGGATGATAATGAATGGGTGGATAGATAGTTAGAGGGATGCGGAATAATTATACGAAATAAGGATAGCGCAGCGCACTGATTCTAAAAATAGCTTAAAGATTCGGACAAACATTGCATTCTGTTTAACCGCTACGAGGATTATACGAACCGATTTTATTATTTTTACTTAAAGTTACAATAATAACCCATGTAAACTAAGATCAACTGCGATCGACTGTGAAAATTATCTGCTGAAAGTAAACTTGTAAGTTTGTTTGTCCGAATTTCGCCTTTGTCTTCGTTTTTATGACGTCACGGTTGCGCTGCGCTATTGACCTCCTCGGCTCTAAAGCGCTCGAGCGTAATGTTGTCCCATTTCAGACCACGTGAGAATAATATTCTTTGTTTGAGTTGTATCCATATTCATGTGTCTTCTCATGTGCAACCGAGTGCAAAGAAATGATACTCTAGGGAATGACACGTGGTCTGAAATGGGAAAACATTACGTCAGAGCCGAGGAGGTCTATTGATAAAGGGATAAACGGACGAACAGACAAACTAACGGAAAGTCGATCAAAAGAACAAAAGTAAATTGAGCAAATAAAATAAAGGAATACAGAAACGAATGAATGGCTGGATGGGAAAGCCTTTAATTTAGATATATGAATATATAAATATATATTTAGGATAGGTATTTCTTTATTTCAATACGTTAGTGATACATAATTGTAAAATTTTCATTCATTTATTTTTTTTATAATTGTTGAGCACTATTGAGCTTTTTATGGAAATAAGGCTATATAAATAAATAAAGATATTATTATTATTATTATTATCATTATCATTATTACTAATTTCAAGAATAACAGATCCAGTTAGATGAGTACTTTGTGACATAATTTGACTAATCCCAAGGTTATGTTGTCTTTCTAGGTTGTCCAGATTGCCAGGAATCTTATCTACTTTGGTTTCTATGGATTCAGTGACCTGCTACGGCTCACTCAGACACTCTTGTCTATCCTGGACTGTGAGCAAAGAGGCTTCGCAGGAATACAACAATCTTCCGCGAAGAGTGATGGTCAGTGCTTTAGAATACTAATAATAATATTATTATTTGAAAACTTGATAAAGGTACTTTTAGGTATATGATTTAGTAAGGAAACTTGTTGTAAAAGACAAAGTTTCGCTGTCATCTTGACAATATCATCAGGTCTATTGAAACTGTAGACTCTACTATATGTAAATATAGCTATAGCTTTCACACTTCCTTTAGCTATATTTACATAGTAGAGTTTACAGTTTTCATTACACCTGATGATTTTGTCGAGATGACAGCGAAACGTCTTTTACAACTAGTTTTCTTAATAGATAATATTATTATTAATATTAATTATTAGAATATTAATAACATATCTTAAATTAAGAGTTTTTTTAATCATCAGATTGAACCTTAGCTCTCTTTACCTTGGGCTTATTGTTTTCTCATTTCAGATCACGTGTCATTCCCTAGAGTGTCATTTCTTTGTTTAACGGTTGTGCATGCGAAGAAACATGAATATGGATACAACTCAATAAACGAATTAAATTCACAAGAGAATGACACGTGCTGTGAAATGGGAAAACATTTAAAGAGGTCTACTTACAGACACTGTACGAAGTTAACAGCCTCTATTGAACCAATCGCACAGCGCGAAATCATAGGTTATTTAATTAGAATAGTACCGTCACACCATAGGGCATGGACACGGTACAAAATGACGATATTTTTTTATTCTACTTACTCGGATACGTGACGGTCATGGTCCCCCTCGACACGTCACGTTCGTACCATATGTGTTTCACAGTTCTCCCAATTGTGGCTGACCATTTTTTACTGTATTAAGATTGAATAATTCGTTTTTATTTCTATGGTTCTTTGTTGTGTGATTTCAGAAAATGCCAACAAAATGGATGTCACCAAGAGCATTCATAGCCTAGGGGCCGCAATGACCAGGGTGGCGTTTGGAGGGAGTCTTGATCCATGGGGGCTTATTAAGCAGAGTGAATCAGGACCCAAAGTTGAGGGTGAAACTGACCATGTTGTCATGGAAACTAAACTAAAAGTGATTGAGATTCTGGAGTTTATAATGAATGTGAGACTTGATTACCGTATTTCAAGTCTGTTGACGATATTCAAGAAGGATTTTGACGAGAGTAATGCTAACATGGGTGAAGTCGATGGCGATACAGGTAAGGAAACAGTAACCTAGTATCACACCTTATCTCTCACAACGTTATTACCTACCTGCTGGTCCATACCTATATACCTCAGTACTTACCCACCTATACCCACCCAATTACCCACCTATCCACTCAATAGTCTACATACCCTCCTACCTAATTACTTATGCATCCACCTATACACCTACCAAACAGCTTACCTACCTACCAACCTACCCATCTATACATCTACCCAACTGCTTACCTACCTACCCACCAACCTATACACCTACCCAACTGCTTACCTACCTACCTACCTACCTACCTACCTACCTACCTACCTACCTACCTACCTACCTACCTACCTACCTACCTACCCACCTTACTACCCCATACGTACCTACCTAGTTATCCTAATTACCAGCCTATTATCGTATTATTTCATATATTCATTTTTTTATTGCTGTTGTTTATTGTTAACTTTAAAATGTTAAACCTCGAATCATTCTAGCATATAAACTGAACGTTAAACCCCAATCTAAAATCTGGACATGTATCATAAATCCAGCATCTCCTATCATACTAAGTAACCATTCATATAATCTACTGCATACTAGCTCCAACATATCATTATAAAAGGATATCTATAATAACATTTAACCTTGGTTTTGATACGACTAACGATAGATTCTGTTCCAGGAAAGAAAAAGCGGTGTAAAATCGATGAGGCTGGGGTACCACACTTCCTCGCTCCACACACCTGTATGTGCGAGTTATACACTCATTAAAAACTTTAAATATTTTATAAAAACTTTAAAATCGATATCTAAATGGGCAAGTAGCGGAACAGCTTCTGCCTTTATAAGCCATGCCGAGGTTGAGGAAAAAAAACACATCGCAGTGCATTGTGGGACTGGAAACATTTCCAAGATGGCGACAATTTCGTCCTCAAAACAATCCCAGAGTGCACTGCAATGCCTACTCGGCCTAGTTTTTCCTCAACCTCGGAGTGGCTTATAGTGATTGTGAGCTGTGTCGTATCTTTGTAAAATATATAACGTTGGATTTCTTTTCTTTGACTTTTTTAAAAATTGAATTGGCCACGACCAAATACTAAGAATATTAATTCCTAGACTTGAAACTCCCTGTTGTTCATGAAACTCCCTTGGTGTACGAGCAAGCTTTGTGTTAGCCCTTTGGGATGGGGGTGGGGGTGGGGGGGGGGGGGAGAGCTTGATTGAGTCTGGATTTTCCTATTCTTGTATAAACATTTTTCTATCAACCAAGATACAAATTACGGCTTAGTTGGCTAAAGATTGCATGTAAAAAAACGATAAAATACATAATTATAAATAAAACTAAAGATAAATACTAATGACGATCTGATAATACTTAACAGCTCGGTTCGCCAGTCAATAATAATAAAATAGAAAAAGAACATATAAATATAAAGAAAAGAGGAGAAGGAAATCTAGTAGATTTGAACTTGACTTTTAAATTGAACTTCTAAGAAAATTAAGCAAAATAGACCGCGTTTTGTCTTCTGTGCTGTTTTCTTCGTCACTTTTGATATTGTTGTTGTTTTTTTTAATCGTTGTTGTTGTTATTGTTGTTGTTGATCATGGACCCCGCGAAGAGGAAGGGACTGAGTGGTCTATAGCCCCTTCGCGTTGTTTACCATATTCTTTGAATATCGTTAATCCTCCAAACTGAAATATTCCAGGCGTTCCTGGGTGTTTTTTCCCCGTCAATTCAAGGGGTCTATACTAGCCTCCACAGGCGTCTCCTTGGCTCTTCTTTTTGACTCTTTTTGCTCCTTGGCCTCCTGTGGCGAGGAAACTTTAACACAGGGGTCCCAACAGAGAATATATGAGGTAGCCTGCGGAGGAGGCTAGGTCTATACTAGTGTGCTATATTTTCAAACCTAAAAACCCACCCCGCTTCTTTTTAGGGAGCTCCACGGTCCTTGTTGAAGATGTTTTTGTCCCATTTTTGTACCACAAGACGATGTTTATTGTGTTATCTGTTTATTACCTTTATTTTCCTCAAGGGATCGACTTGGAAAACATTAGCGCACAAGCAGAAGCTATCTTTGGTGGTTCCCTGTAAGTACATATTGGAAACAAATATTGGAAGCCATTTGAGTGTTAGCTAGGGCGAAATGCTTTTTCATTTAGGGCCACATGTCATTACCTGAGTATTATTTCCTTGTTTAACGGTTGCACATGACAAGACACATGACACATGACACAAGACACATACGACTCAAACAAAGAATCTTATTCTTGAGAGAATGACATATGATCTGAGATGGAAAACATTGCACCAAGCAGAAAATTTTTTTCAATATCAAAACGTTTAACTTTACGTCTTTCCTTTTCTTTCTTTTAGTGGGTCAGCTGAGATTGACCTTGACCTTGATGGTCAGGGGGGACGCACCTTCCTCAGAGTTCTTCTGTACCTCTGTATGCATGACTACCCTCCCCTGGTCACAGGCGCGTTACAGCTTCTCATGAGACATTTCAGTCAACGACAAGAAGTGTTGCAGGCATTCAAACAGGTAAGACTTCATTATTCTTTCCTTTCCTTCACTGCGTCAGGTTCTTAGGTTTCAAGAAACTACTTATTTTCCTTACCAGAGCCAACGTTCCTGTTGCTCTGCGGTTAGAAAAAATATCCCTATGATATATATGTGTATATATATATTATTTGATTGGCTACATGTATACAACTGTATACTAGATTAAAATCTACTAGAAACAGGAGATAAAAACAATTTCCGGTTTTGGGATTCTCCCAGAGTCATTTGTTTCTTGGAGAATACCAAAATTAACCCTGGTTGTGAAAAAAAAAAGTTTTTTTCGCCACTTTGAGGCCTCGAGATTTGGCACCATTCCTACTCATCTTGTTAGCCACAGGTATCCTCAATGTACATTTTTCTATCCAGGTTCAACTGTTAGTATCCAATAGTGATGTCGAGAACTACAAGCAGATCAAAACAGACTTGGACGAACTGCGGCTGTTGGTTGAGAAGTCTGAGCTGTGGGTGTACAAGAGTAAGAAGGATTCCGTGTCAGCTTCATCGGGGAAAGACAAGAAGAAAAAGGAAAAGAAGAAGGATAAGAAAAAGGAAGGAGCAGATGAGGGGATCATTAAGAAGGAGGCAGTGAACCAAGATAGTGATAAAAATGGAAGAGAAGACAGTGATTCTGATGAGGTAAGAATGACATTCAAGTTAATTTGAATAACACTAGTGCTGTAGTAGTCCCCTACGCAGCCTCTACAGTATTAGTGTCGTTACGTAACGCTCGCTCGCCTAAGTTAAGGGAGTGAGCGTTGCGTGACGACACTAATAACGGCTGTCAGGTGCGTAGGAGACTAGTGCTGTAGTAGAGTAAAAATACTTTTTTTCGCTATAAAATGAAGCAATCAAACATACACCTATATTTTTGTTCATTGTGGAGCACTGAAATGATTTTGCAAGACATCCACAAGCAAGGAAAGGGCTTACGATAATCGATGTGCATTGAAATGGCTTCCGGGTTTGCGCAAAGGCTTCTATTATATCCTTGTTCTTTCCAGTTGAGACACATCAGTTTTAAAAGGCATTCAAATGCTTTTTAAATGGACTTCTTGGTTATCCACAAGCACTGAAATGGCTTTCAAAAAACATTCAAATGGCTTGTTCTAATTATTTCTCTGACACTTTACAGGCTTTTCGAAGAAGAATCCCAAGTGACAGCTCGCTTGAACTCGAAGTGGAACACTCAGAATCCATGACCCTTAAAAATTACAAGAAAGTCGAAGCTGTAAGTAGAACCAAACAAACTTGGCTCCTTGTCTTGTGGGATGAAGTGAATCTCAAATGGTCAAGAAATCTTCTCTCAACACTGATTATCACTGATAATGATTTTTGCGGTTTTTAAACAGATTCTACAGCGTCTGAGTCAACTGTGTATATCGTACGGTCCGGGCGACTCCAAGAAGAATCGAAAACACGAACAAAGACTACTGCGCAACATGGGTGCGCATACTGTTGTGTTAGAGTTACTGCAGATCCCTTACGCAAAGGTAAAGAGAACAGAAAAAAAGCTAAATAACTAACTCGATTGAATGCTTCTGACATAGATGATGGCCTAGATGATGCAGAGCGTAAAGCCTGGCTCATTCACTTGGAATCTGAAGCAGTTTAGTCGTGAAGTGGAAAGCGAAAACCGCACATATATAGCTTTTAAGCTTAAAAGCACGAGCCAAGCAAAAGGGAATCTTACGATGTTTCCGATTACTCTTTTGACGCGGGTCTGACTCCGATAAGCTGTTTCCGACTCACGCAACTGAAAGCCAGGCTTAAAAGAAAGGAAAAAAATAGCTCAATATTATTTCATTCCAGAATGAAGACATCCGGATGGAAGAAATCATGGTCCTTGCGCACGAGTTCCTGCAAAACTTTTGTCTCGGCAACCAACAGAATCAGTCACTACTGCACAAACACTTGGACCTGTTCCTTACACCAGGGGTGAGTAATACAACATAACACAACACCTTTACCAGGGAGGGCCTAGGTGGTGGAAGAGGGGCGTCACCTCCAAAAAACAAATATATCCACGTTCTTATTTCAAAAGTCTCCAGGGGTAGCACGTTTCCGTAAACTGAACATTTTCTAAATTTTAAGTACTTTGCCAATTTTGTAGGCAAATATTCTTTGTTGCAGGAAGTACGAGCTGTCTCTGCTCTTTTCAACAGATAGAATTTATTGCGCGCGAGCTTTTAATACGCGCAACTTGTGACGCAGCACAAGGTGATGTTACACCAATCTCGTACCCAGAGCCTACATTTCTTTTGGCCTGCGGCGAAGAACGAGGGCTCTGGCATAATCCATTTTTGGCGCATGCGCAGTTTTCCGGAAGTTTTCTGGGTACGAGATTGATGTTACACGAGACAATTTTTTGCGTAACATCGTTGCGTTAAAAGTTTGCTTCGTGTAACATGGCGCGCGCGGCAACACATATCAATGGCAACAATGTCACTGAGTTTTGAAGGTCGTTCAAAAAACCACAACATGTTGCCGCAACAAAATATCGCTGTAACAGCGCGCCATGTTACACGAGAACAATTTTCGCTCGAGAAATCGTCGTTGCAAATCGTCTCGTGATAAAGTCTCAAGTGTATTTTATGCTGTCTGTCGTAGCTACAAGAGGCTCAGACATTACGTCATATCTTCATGGATAACTCAGCTCTGTGTTACGAGGTGACGGAACGTGTTGTACAACACATTGTACACTGTATTGAGACTCGAGGCAGACATGTTGAATACCTAAAACTACTACAGACTCTTGTCAAGGCTGAAGGACAGTCCATACGTAAAACACAAGACATTGTCATGGCAGAGGTTTGTTGTGTTTCTTTGATTGAACGTATCATTTTGTCTTTAGGTTTTGAATAATGTACTTAGGCTTAACAGAATTGGTCCACTTCCCCTATTGTATTAGTTGACAAAATCCTCTAAGGGACCATCTCACAAAAGGTCCACTTCTCAGGAGGGACCATCCTTAGCAAGGGCCTACTATTTGTAAGAAAATGTCCCTCTTAAAGAACCACTTTGTAAAGAGCCACGTGTTGTAAGGGACCAACCTTCACAATTAAGGAGTAGAGCTAAGGACCACTTATCGTAAGGAGCAATCTTCATAAGGGGTAGGGAGGGACCACCTTGTGAAGGACCAATTATCGTAAGGAACCATTACGACCATCATGAGAGTTTGAAGCAAATGGCTATTTGATGTCTCTTGGCCTACCATCCTGGTCATGTATAGGTATAATATATTGTCTGTCTGTCCTTGTATTCAGTTGGTGAATGTCGGTGAAGACGTGCTGGTATTCTACAGCGAATCTCAAGCCTTCAATAACCTGATCGAGATGATGCAGTCAGAACGAGAACGACTTGACGAAGCTGGCTCACTTCTCTACCACATCAACCTTGTACAGCTGCTAGCGTGTTGTACTGAGGGCAAGAATGTGTACACTGAGATCAAGTGTCATAGTCTTCTGCCTCTTGATGATATCGTTAGGGTTGTCACGCATCGGGATTGTATATCAGAGGTAAGACATATCTTCATTTCACAACCTCTATACTAGATTCCACCACACCACATCACACCATATCACAACACACCACACCACACCACACCACATCACACCACATCACACCACACACACCACACCACACCACATCACATCACACCACACAAGTCATCCCATAGTACACCACACCTCTTTATTCTACACCGCTCAACACCAAATACACCAGATCACAACACACCAGATAACTCCACACCACCACAACCCTACACACTATACAACACAGTATTTCAACAATCCTTGTCCCTACTAATACTGTTCGTGGTTCATGATTGTTTTAGGTGAAGAATGCGTACGTGAATTTTCTCAACCACTGTTACGTGGACACAGAAGTCGAGATGAAAGAAATATACACCAGCAACCATATATGGACGTTATTCGAAGACTTTCTCGTCGACATGGCAAGGGTAAGACTCGCCTCCATCGCCGTTGTTCTAGTGTCGTCACGCAAAGCCCCACAAACGGGTTAGTGCGTGGCGTGACGACACTTGGAATGGCTGCAAGGAGGCAAGGGTAAGACCCCATCTTTTAAAAAGTCTATCAAATTTTATTAAAACCCTGAAAAAACCTCTAGGATTTATTAGGTACCATCTAGACCTCGCACACTACTATGAGTTTCAGTAACTCAGTGGTTGGAATGTCATGGGTTCGAATCTCGCCTGGGCTGATCAAAGTCAGGGCACGGCTTGTTCACAGATGGAATTGGAATTTAGCAACGAAAACCAGAGAACCCGGAGGAAACCCTCGAGTCAAGGGAGAGTTATAAGAAATTGCGCAATACTTAACAATTATTCTGCTACGCGTCATGCTTCTTTTACCACCTCTCGTGTTCTGCCAATTCTCGCCGGCTTTATAACGGAAAACAGCACGCGCGCGCGTTCTCTATTTTTTTTCATTAAAACTTTATCGTCCACAACACAGGTATCCCGAGTAAATTAAATATATTTTAATCTTTTGTGTTCTCTGATTGATTATTCAGGTGTGCAATACTGTGGACAGGTTCCATGTAGACCTCATGTTAGAGAAATACGTCACAGAGACCATCATGAACCTTATTACTTTCTTCTTCAACTCGCCTTTCTCTGACACAAGCACTACTATCAAGGTACTATATGTTCGGCGCGGACACAGTGACTCCAAGGTCACAACACTGCAAGTCCAATGACATTGCGAGAGAAAAAAAATCAGGCAATCAAATTTTTAGAAAACATCACGATACCGTACCGTGAGCGGTAGCGACTTTTCACAGCCGTACTACATTTACTTTCTACACATAGCTAAAGCATTCGGTAATACAGAATTTCAAATAATGCGAAATCTTGAATTTGCTGAATAAAAAAATTCTACTGTTCCGAACCTTTAAGCGATAAAAAGAACATAGAATTTTGAAGGCATTTTACCGTCTAGTTTTTGAGTTATTTCAAAAAAACGATAACGCGTGCGAACGTGCGAACGATATTTTCATGACGTTATCAAAATAAAAATTCTTCAAGTTCTGGTTCTGCGCATGCTCGTGCACAACCTCACGCGCGCGCGTACAAAAACTATATGGAGCCACCTTAAAGCAATCTTTTTGATGTTTTCTCTTATCCTTTTCTCCAGTCCCGCCAACCAGTGTTCGTCAAGTTGCTTCGTAGTGCATTCCGCGTGTCACAGTGTTCATGGTTATCAGGCTCACAGAAATACCAAGTCGAAGCTTGCATCAAGGCTCTCTCTGACATAGGTAACTATACCAACGAAGATGGCGGGAAGTGTCCATCCACTTGACCTATCTATGCTATCAATCCGTACTTGAAAACTGAAACAAGCTCAAATATACAAGCCCTGCTTTTCAAGGTTTTGATGACTGTGGTATTGCTTGATGCACTTCAGGTTTAGCTCTGATGCTCAAAAACTTTTTGGGCTCGAAAACGAACAGTTAGTAGTTCTCATTTAGAAGTCAACCTTGCGGCATCGCATTGACTCAACGTGCTTCTATCCACTCGTACCATAATACAAATATTGATAGTTAACTGTTATTTAGACCCAGTGGTAATATAGAAGGAGTTCCCACTTGGTTCCCCATCACGGTACACTAGAGTATAATATCTTACTGGACACTAACACAGCTAATATTGATAGTTAACTGTTATCTAGACCCAGTGGTAATATAGAAGGTGTTCCCACTTGGTTCCCCATCACGGTACACTAGAGTACAATATCTTTCTGGACACTAACACAGCTAATATTAAGCACCTACGAAAATTATCAGTGTCAGGCATTGCGGTTAGTATCTTGTACTCTGACACCAGGGACGTAGGCAGGGGGATGAAGGGAGCCAGCCCCCCCTTTCGTTGGAACAAAATGACGGCTTTTTAGGATTTACACGGTAATTTTCAGTGTTCATTTTTGTTAAAAAAACGTAAAACGTAATGCCGTGTTTTTCATGGTCTTTTTTTGGTTAGGCTTTTTGGGGTGCTTAAATAAAATAACGGGTTTTGTAATTTGGGCTTCTTTATTCATAAAATCCAGGCTACTCCCCTGCTGACACCGTCCTCCATAATTGTGGAGGAAATGCTCTATAATGGCCGTCCAAATCAATACAACTGTAGTTTTATCGTTTCACAGCCAAGAATCGTGGTATTGCCATACCCGGTGACCTAGAGACACAGATCCTGGCTCTGTTTACTCGTTCACAGCTGGTGATGAAGCACACACGACATTGGTTGAGCCATGGCAAAGTGAGGCGGGAATCTACCATGCACCTGTCACGTGATTACAGAAGTATTATAGAGGGATTACAGGTAAGAAGACGGGATGAATTTAGGGAATCAAGGGTAGCGTAGTGGTAGTGCATTTGCCTCACATGTGAGTAGAGTTTGTTAGGATTCGAGGTTTTTTTCGAGGTTCTCTGGTTTTCCTTCCTTTGCAAAACCTAACACTAAATCCCAATTCCATCTGTGAGTTAGCCGTGTCCTGACTTTCATCAACCCAGAGGTTGTTTCAGGGTTCGATCTGTGAGTTAGCCATGCCCTGACTTAGATCAGCCCAGAGGTTGTTTCAGGGTTTGATCTGTAAGTTAGCCATGCCCTGACTTTGATCAGCCCAGAGGTTGTTTCAGAGTATTGATAACAATTGAATTTCTAACATTATTTGCGTAAATGTTCACAGGACATAGTATCGTTGTTAGAGGATCAACTACGTCCTCTGATCCAAGCCGAGTCGTCTCTGTTAGTTGATGTGCTCTACAGACCTGAGCTCATGTTTCCTGGACATTCTGAGGCCAGACAAAAGGCAGGAGGTGGTGGATTTGTGTCCAGGTAGAGTATACTTCTCCACTGTTTTCTCTTTACAGACCACGTGTCATTCCCTAGAGTATCATTTCTTTATCTTTTTCAGGCGGGATTAGTACTTATTATTATTATTATACTTATTATTTCTTTGTTGAACGGTTGTGCATGAGAAGACACATGAATATGGATACAACTCAAACAACGAATCTTATTCTCAAGAGAGTGACACGTGTTCTGAAATGGGCATAACATCACGCCCAAGTAGATTTGGTCCATAGATATTACCCACTTGAATGATACTGTACCGAGTGACCTAAAATAAAATAATAAAAATCTCTATTTAAGTGTCTAGTCGTTCTAGCGCTTTCACACTAATTGGGGACACTTTTCGCTCACACACACCACACCACTACATTTAATGTTCTATGCACACAACGCTCAACTAACATGTTGATTTTTAGGGGGGGGAGGAAGCCGGAGAACCTGGAGAAAACCTTCGTAGCATAGGAGAGAACAACACATCAAACAAACTCAATTCACATGCGGCGACATCAACATAACATTTGTTATGATTCCCTTGTCAGGCTGGTACGTCACACCAAGCAGTTACTACAAGATACCAATGGAGAATCCCTGTGTATTCTTGTACTTCAAACTCTCCGGGCCATGATTGCAAGGGACACTGATTTTGGCGAAAAGGTAAAAAGCGGAAAATAAGGCATGGTGGAATTCCTTAAAGGGGCTATATAACCATTCAAATTTATCAAGGGCGTAAAAAAAACGATAAAAATCGTGCTTTTCTTACAGTAAGATAACAGGGGCGGATCCAGGGGGAGGGTCGGGGGGTCGCGACCCCCCTGTCATTCCTGAGGTCAAATGGGCTTCCTGTGGTAAAAATGCGACTGGGATTCCTTTGCCCACAAAATTTACCCCCGAGACCCCCCCTTCAAAAAATTCTAGATCCGCCTTTGGATAATGTAAAATATTCCTTTTACACTATCCTGTTAGTTTCACACTCGGGATACTTTCGAAAGTGTTTTACGGGCGGAGATCCAAAAGTCGCTCATTAAAGTTATGACAATTCTTTTTCCAAGTATGATGATATTTACTTTACCTAATAGGGCGAGGCCTTGAGGGTGTCGTTACTCAAGCGTTACTATGGCGCTAATTACTCCATGTCACGTGACCAGAAGAAGAAAACCAAAGACACGCTGATTAAAAAGACCGTCGTCCAACCTTACGGTTCTGGCGTGACAGGACCTGGTGCTACTTACCTGTCACGCGCGGGTGTCACGCTATTCGAAATGCAGTGTCACCTTGGTGGATGTGGTCTTTCGGACCTGATTGTGGACCTGATTATAGCCTCGCCAAACCATAGGATATTCCAGGAAGTGATGGAGGTCGCCATCGTTCTGCTGGAGGGTGGCAACCCTGTCATACAGGTATTGTTAGCCATTCTATTCAAAGGACTATTGTTGGATCTGAAGAGGTATCGATGGAAGTCGAATCAGTATTGATCATACATATTAGAGGGGGTGTCATTTGCAGTCAAAGAAGTATTGATTGCATTTGAAGGATAGGAATTGTATCTTTTTATATACCTCTTGCAGGATATTCCCAATACAGCCCAATTCAGAGGACAAAACTATATAATCTTACTCTCATGAGAACTGAAAGTCATCATTTTGTTCTGCTCTGAGAATTGCTGAAACCAGGTCTATAGGTATATGTCCTCACCCGAGACCCATTTCACCCCACACACCACAACACCACGCCGCATGACATCACACCATATACCACAACATACCATGCTAAAACACAACATGCCCTATACTAGCTACACCACGACACATAACACCCTATACTGAATGCCATACTGGATCATCAAATTGAGAATTGGTCTCACCCAATACACATACCGTACTACAACACATAACACCCTATACTGAATGCCATACTGGATCATCAAATTGAGAATTGGTCTCACCCAATACACATAACATACTACAACACAACACCCTATACTGAATGCCGTACTGGATCATCAAATTGAGAAATGGCCTTACCCAATACACATACCGTACTACAACACATAACACCCTATACTGAATGCCGTACTGGATCATCAAATTGAGAAATGGTCTTACCCAATATACATACCGTACTACAACACCACACCCTATACTGAATGCCATACTGGATCATCAAATTGAGAATTGGTCTCACCCAATACACATAACATACTACAACACCACACCCTATACTGAATGCCATACTGGATCATCAAATTGAGAATTGGTCTCACCCAATACACATAACATACTACAACACCACACCCTATACTGAATGCCATACTGGATCATCAAATTGAGTATTGGTCTCACCCAATATACATAACATACTACAACACAACACCCTATACTGAATGCCATACTGGATCATCAAATTGAGAAATGGCCTCACCCAATACACATACCGTACTACAACACAACATACCCCAATATACTATTTCACACCACTGAACACCAAGCCATACCATACCATACTATTTACACCACACCATATACACCGTATACTCAATATCTTACTAGATCTTCACAAGAGTCAGGAGGGCTCACAGTAAACCAAAGTTTTGATACACTAATTAATCTATTAAACAGCGAGTAAGGTCCTTACAGTGCATTTCCTGACTTACAGTTGTATTTCTTCGCAACAGAAATCTTTGTTACAACGATTTATGACCGACAAGAACTGCGAAGCATTTTTCAAGTATCTGATGGACAAGATGACTGAAGCAGAGTCGGAAATCAAGGCTAATATAACAGTACAGACATCTGAAAGCACACAGTCTGCCACCAAGAAGAACGACAAGGACACTAAGATGGAAGATATGAGAAGGGGTACAATAGTAGGAGGTAGAAGAGACACTTTGTCTACAGGTGAATAAGAGAAAAACTTCAATATTATTGAATTATTATTATCATGATAATGCATGATGATGATGAAGATACATGATGAAGATAGATGATGAAGATAGATGATGATGATACATGATGATGATACATGATGATGATACATGACGATGATACATGATGATGATACATGGTGATGATACATGGTGATGATACATGGTGATGATACATGATGATGATACATGATGATGTTGATGATGATACATGATGGTGATACATGGTGATACATGGTGATGATACATGGTGATGATACATGATGGTGATACATGATGATGATACATGATGATGATACATGATGATGATACATGATGATGATACATGATGATGATACAAGATGATGATACATGGTGATGATACATGGTGATGATACATGGTGATGATACATGATGATGATACATGATGATGATACATGCTGATGATACATGATGATGACGACTTGATGATGACGACTTGATGATGATACAAGATGATGATACAAGATGATGATACAAGATGATACATGATGATGATACATGATGATGATACATGATGATGATACGAGATGATACATGATGATGATACATGATGATGATACATGATGATACATGGTGATGATACATGATGATACATGATGATGATGCATGATGATGGTACATGATGATGATACATGGTGATGATACATGATGATGATACATGATGATGATACATGATGATGATACATGATGATGATACATGATGATGATACATGATGATGATACATGATGATGATACATGATGATGATACATGATGATGATACATGATGATGATACATGATGATGATACATGATGATGATACATGATGATCCATGACGATGATACATGATGATGATACATGATGATGATACATGATGATACATGATGATGATACATGGTGATGATACATGATGATGATACATGATACATGATGATGATACATGATGATGATACAAGATGATGATGATACATGATGATGATACATGGTGATGATACATGATGATGATACATGATGATGATACATGATGATGATGATACATGATGATGATACATGGTGATGATACATGATGATGATACATGATGATGATACATGATGATGATGATACATGATGATGATACATGATGATGATACATGATGATGATACATGATAATGATACATGATGATGATACATGGTGATGATACATGGTGATGATACATGATACATGATGATGATACATGATGATACATGATGATGATGATACATGATGATGATACATGGTGATGATACATGATGATGATACATGATAAATGATGATGATACAACATGATGATACATGATGATGATACATGATGATGATACATGATGATGATGATACATGATGATGATACATGATGATGATACATGATGATGATGATGCATGATGCATGATAATGATACATGATGATGATACATGATGATACATGATGATGATACATGGTGATGATACATGGTGATGATACATGGTGATGATACATGATGATGATACATGATGATGATGTTGATGATGATACATGATGATGATACATGGTGATGATACATGGTGATGATACATGGTGATGATACATGATGGTGATACATGATGATGATACATGATGATGACGACTTGATGATGATACATGATGATGATACAAGATGATGATACATGGTGATGATACATGGTGATGATCCATGATGATGATACATGGTGATGATACATGATGATACATGATGATGATACATGATGATGATACATGATGATGATACATGATGATGATACATGATGATGATACATGATGATACATGATGATGATACATGATGATGATACATGATGATGATACATGATGATGAGACATGATGATACATGATGATGATACATGATGATGAGACATGATGATACATGATGATACATGATGATGATACATGATGGTGATACATGATGATGATACATGATGATGATACATGATGATACATGATGATGATACTTGATGAAAGCACATGATGATACTTGATGATTGTGATGGTGATGCATGCCTGTAGGTAATGATAATGATGAAGGTCATGATGAGAATATATAAACGTGTTCTAAATCTTGTATCAAACTCTAAGGTTCTTTAACTGGAATCAGTGAAGAAATCCGCGAGCAGTTGGTAGACGCGGCGTCGCATACGGGCAAAGCTTACGCAGCCGTCAGAAGAAGCCGTGAACCAGACGCAGACACGGATTCACAACCCAGGTACAAAGATGCTTTATCTTCATGCTTGAGAAATGCTTGAGCCGTATCGAAGTGGAATAGAGCTTTTAAATAAAACGTCATCTCATATGGATTTGCGCGGTACTTTTGACTACATTTTTGGACTAATCACAGAAGTCTTACTGCTGTGGAGTGAGTTATGCTAACAGTTAGCATATTTTGTTTGTACAGATTCTCACCTGGTAGCGGCTTTGGTACTGATCTGCACGGTTTTCCAGGAGGTGCTTCATCTAAAGCGGACACCAAAGTCATGTCACCCGAGGTGCTTGTCATGAAACCCATCTTACGATTCTTACAACTACTCTGTGAAAACCACAACAGAGATCTACAGGTAACGATTATTAGGTGATCCTAAGCTTACCATGAGAAGTGATTGGTCATCAACCTGAAGATGATGACAATGATAATGTATATGCATGATGATGATGATACATGATGATGATGCATGATGATGATGCATGATGATGATACATGATGATGATACATGATGATGATGCATGATGATGATACATGATGATGATACATGATGATGCATGATGATGATACATGATGATGATACATGATGATACATGATGATGTTACATGACGATGATGATACATGATGATGCTGGGGATGATGATGAAAATTTTAACTTTGCTCGAAAAGTTGCTCAATTTGCTACAATTTAGGGGTAAATTTGGGGGCCTGTACCGTGTTGAACATGTTTCATATGTTTCCAGAACTACATCCGTCGTCAAGACAACAAGACCAACTACAACCTGGTACACGAAACCCTTCAGTTCCTGGACTGTATATGTGGTAGTACGTCTGGTGGTCTGGGGTTACTGGGCTTGTACATCAACGAGAACAATGTTGAATTGATCATCCAGTGTTTGGAAAGTCTGACAGAATACTGCCAAGGACCCTGCCATGAAAACCAGGTAAGAAGAACCAGCAGTATCGAAGACGCGGGGTTGTTGCGAAGGGGATGGGAAGAGAGGGTTAGATCCTACTTCTACGATACCTGATGCTGAAGTTGGGCTACCTGTGGCAAAGAAAGTAAAGGCCCAATTTTTTAAAAACTAAATTGTGCTAGTTTTTTAAAAGTAATCATTCCTCGTAGGATGTGTTGCCAAAGTACGTCTTGTTGATTCTTTTGTATTTCGCAGAATGCTATCGCACTTCACGAGTCCAACGGCATTGACATTGTCATCGCTCTCGTGTTGAACGACATCAACCCGCTTGGTAAACAAAGAATGGATCTTGTTCTGGAGTTGAAGGTCAGTAACCCTTTACACAGGGAGCCCAGTTTAGATAAAATGATAGACGAAGATGAATCAAAAAATCTGGGTTCAGACCGACCTATACAATACAAAAAAGAAACATTCGTATTATTTTGATTTCCTCAGAATACAGCATCCAAGACGTTGCTAGCGGTGATGGAGAGCAGACACGATAGCGAGAACTCTGAGAGAATACTTTACAATATGACACCAAAACAATTGGTAAGAATCACTCTCGACCCCAAAAACCCTGTCATTCTACTGCGCATGCTCGACGAAACCGCCATTTTGTCGAGCATGCGCTGTTAGAGTGACAGGAATATAGCGTCGAGAATGGGTAAGAATTACCGATTGAATGAGTGAACAGTTTACTTGCTCATCTCAAAGACCCGGGCAGCAATAAACCTATTTTTAAATTCAGGTTTTAAGCATTTTATATATTATTTTTTGCCAGAAAACTCTAAATTTGTAAGAAATTTGAAAATGTTCTTTTTCGGAGAACACAATCTCGTACCCAGAGCCTGCGTTTCTTCTGGTCTGTGGCGAAGAACGAGGGCTCTATTTTTTGGCGCATGCGCAATTTTCCGGAAGTGAAATATAATCAATGAAAATCATGCTTTCAAACAAAGTTCTGTTTTGACTTACGATCAAAATAAAAAATCGAAATCGGGAACAAATGTTTTTATTTTTGGCAAGTCTTTGAACGCATGCGCTCTTATTCCGGAAGTCCAAGAAACCTGGTCTCAAAAAATGGATTATGCCATAGCCCTCGTTCTTCGCCGCAGGCCATAAGAAACGCAGGCTCTGAGTACGAGATTGCGGAAAACTGAACAGAGCTTTGCGCCCCGTCCACACGTATCCGCAATTATTTTTTGCGGATACGGGTTGCGTCCACACGTGTCCGGAAATTTTTGTATCCTTATCGGAAAATTTTCAAAAGCGGTCTCCAGAGTGGAAATCTTTGAATACGCTCCCAATGCGGATAGCGTGGACGGTCGTATCCGCAAATTTTCAAATACGCTGACGTAAACACGATTTTGTGCATGCTCAATAAGAAAAACTATCCATCAAAGGGACTAGGCACTAGCATGTACCAGGGCAGATCAAGAACTTTCCAGATACGTGTGGACAGTGAAAATGATTCGAATACGCTGCGTGTGGACGCGAACATTTTCGTATCCGCAAAAAAAATTTGTAGATAGAAAAATTTCCGGATACATGTGGACGGGGCCTAAATAATTTAGCTTTCATTGTTTTCAACCAATGGAATTCCTGTTCGGCAGGAATTTTCGCGCCAAAATGCACGCGTCCGCGAACCCGGGATCTGCCAACGTCATTGGCTCCTGTTGCACAAATAAGAATGAATCTTGTTTGTTTGTTAGGTTGATGTATGTAAACAGGCCTATCACCAGGAAGACATAATAGATGAAGAAGAATCTGACACATCGCCACGTGATGTCGGGCACAACATTTACATCTTGGCTACTCTTGTAAGTACAGAACGAGCAGATATCTCATCTAAATCGTAAGCAATCTAGAGTGTGATCAAATAATTTTCATTGGCCATGTTATTAGCCTTCTACGCAGGGGTTCTAGACACTAAGAACGTCTGCGTAGGAGTCTACCATGTCCTCGGTCAAGTGTGAGTTATCAAATCCGACAACTTTCCGAGGGACAACCGAACACGTTTAAAAAATTTGTTGCTCATCAGTTGATCACATTGTGATATTATAGACAGTAGCGCGTGATCTTTCGCATGCGTATGGCAACTACTGTGCAAATGGTAGGAACAGTAGCGTGTGATCTTTCGCAAGCGTGTGTCAACTACTATGAAAATGGCAGGAAATTTTTTCCCAGTATTTTTTGTCTTTTTTTGTTGTTGTTGTTTTGTTTTGTTTTTTTTTTTGTTTGTTTGTTTTCTTCTACTGTTTTTTGTTTTCTATTGCTTTAAATAATGATAAAAACTTCTAATTGTAAGGTTTATTGCCCACTTGTATATATACGCTTGTATCCCTACGGTTTCAATAGCTTTTTCTATTCTTCGACAGCTTTCTCAACAAAACAAGGAGCTTGGTTCGCTTCTCAAAGTTGGCACCCAAACAGACTCTGATGTCGAGGAATTCCCGGGAGACAGTGCTTTGGAATATTACGCCAAGAACACGGCTCAGATCGAGGTTAGTTCTTTTTTTTTTCCATCCTTCCGTGACGTTCAAAGGGTTCTTAGGGTTGTACATCCAATTTTCCTCCGGTTAGATGGAAAATTTCGATAAAATTCGGGTTCTCAGCATCGTAGGGAAGACAGGATGGTGTGCCAGTAACACGCTCGTCCGGTCCGGTCCAAGTGAGCTGAGTTGGTTAGTTCTCATTCTGACTTTGATGGTATTTCCAACTTTCTAATTTTTCCTCCCTCCTCCAAAATCAACCCTAACTAATTAAAAGAAGAGATAACTAGCTAAAAACTAGTGTGAGCTGCGTCGGTGTTTCTAATGAAACAGTAATGATAAAAAGGTTAATTACACACCGAGAAAAGATGAAAAAACGTACTGAGGTTTCGGACGCTAGTCCTACTCCGACGAAGAACTAGCGTCCGAAACGTCAGTAAGTTTTTTCATCTTTTCATGGTGTATAATTTACCTTTTTATCCTAACTAATTCAGACTGGTTAGAGCTGTGCTCCGGGGTCATACATGGACTGTGTAGCAGCTGCCAGAGGCTCCTTCACATGCTTTCCGTTCGACCCCGTTGAGCTGCGCCACTGCTGTACTTACGTTATTCTAACGATTTTCCTTCAAACGTCCATGGAAATTTGCGTAAAAATTCACACTCCTAAATCCTTGTTTCATCCAGCCCTGCCTTGGTGTCAGCGCATTGCGGGACTGGTCATAGGGGTTTAATCACTCATCGTTGAATCATTCGCTCATCGTTGAATCATTCACTAGGTTGTTCGTCAAGATCGGATCATGGAACAAATAGTCTTCCCTGTACCACAAATATGTGAATTCTTGACAGAAGAGAGCAAGACAATGGTATACACTACATGCGAAAGAGATGATCAGAATAGTAAAGTAAGTACATAATACATTACAGTAATTCTCGATACCACGCGCAGAATCGTCGTCGCGACGAAGAAGGTTCCAAGGCGTTACCATAACTTTCTATTAAACATGGAAACACTTTGATTGACGTCCACCAATGTTGCGACATTATAGATTGTCATGTGATTGAGATCGCTTTAAAACAGCACTGCTTTCAAACCCTCTTTGATTTCAGTAATATATAAGTACGAGTTCTGTTAGAACTCGTTTCGTCGTACAAAATCACGGTACCCAATAGACCGTTTTTTCAAGGTTGTGTGCGCATCCAATCTTGACGGGCCACAAAACTAAAAAACGCAAATTGAGTAAAATTGAGATTTAAATTTATATTTAAAGAGGAGAATAATCGATTTTATGAAATCCTATCGTAAAAAAATTCATAGCAGTACATGATAATACTCGTGTTCTGGTATCGTGGCCCGTCAAGTTTCTTAAATTTGGATGCGCACGCAACCTTGAGAAAACGGTCAATTGTCAATCGTCATCTGTTGAACAAAAACTAGATGTGAGGTCACTCGTCGTCCAATTAAGGTGGTGGATTTTGTGGTAGTCTGGTTCGCGTTACTCAGCGGTATCATTGATTGTTAGTGGTGCCGTGTATTGTTCCTTGACCGCTAAGTTTGGACAGGAACCTGTATAATGGGAAGGTCATTTGGTTAGATATACTCGAGAGAAGGTTTAGTGGTGGCTCTGTGCCGTGTTACTCAGGCGTACCATTTATTATTGTTTCTTCTCAGGTGTCAGACTTCTTTGACAGGACAGAAAACTTGTACCAGGAAATGGAATGGCAGAAGAAACTAAGAGGTAATCTTCATGCCTTCATGCTTCATTGGTCCTTCCCTAATGTCTGGACCTCACATTTCATACACACACCTATTACAATAAAGGTTGTTGGAGCTATAGGACGTAGATGATAAATCATTCCAAGACCGAAAGAAATTATAGGCATACGTCTAAACACGGGTAATAGACCGTTTTCTCAAGGTTGCATGCGCCTCCAATTTGACGGGCCACAAAACTGAATAACTCAAATTCATTAAGATTGAGAAGCCAGTTTAATATTTAAATATGAGAGTAATCAATTTATTAATTCTTATCGAAAATAATTTCATAGCAATACATGATAATACTCGTGTTCTGGTATCGTGGCCCGTCAAGTTCCTTAAATTTGGATGCGCACGCAACCTTGAGAAAACGGTCTATTGAGGTATTTATTAGTTATTCTGAGGTTGAGGAAAGCACTGGGTCGAGTGTGGATTGCAGTACATTGTGGTACTGTTTGAGGAGACAAAATAGACGTCATCTTGGAAATATGTCCCTTAAAACAGTCAAACAATGCATGGCTTATGATGACTTTGTCGATTAGAAGCAACACTGAATAAAAAGTCAAAACACAAGTTATTCCATTCTTGGACCTTGGAATGACCTATCTCCCATAGCTTATCACCTTTTGTGCAGAGTGCGCGGAGTATTGCCATTACTCTCGCCATGCTAAGCGAGTATTGCTGTTTTTATTTCAGAACATCGGCTTCTCTTCGGACTAAGTAGTCGTTTAAGCCTGTGGCAACAAATATCGATCAACCTCTCTGTGTTAATTAACCTTCTGGTTGGATTTTTCTATCCATTCTCTGATGGTCCGGGAGGTATGTACCAAGAACCACCCCCCACCACCCCAACTTGCCTTTATCATACAAGTATTGGCCGTTCCGGGAGGTGCATACATAAGGGTGTTTGCTTATATCGTTAAAATAAAGTACTACGTTTTGAAACAACATCAGGGCTGATCAAAGTCAGGGCATGCCTAACTCACAGATTGGCCCCTTGAAACAACCTCTAGGCTGATCTATATCAGTACATGGCTAACTCACATATGGAACAAAATCTGGGCTGATCAAAGTCAGGGCACAGCCTAGCTTTTGTTAGGTTTTGCGGAGGGAGGAAAACCGAGAATGAGGGGGGAAAAAACTCGAGTCAAAGGAAAGGTCCAACAGTCTAAAAGCCCCTCAGAGTGAGTAAAGCAGAGAAGAAACCACTGTCATGATCATCGATTCTGTTATATTTTAGAACTGGACCCCCGTCTTTCTGCTCTAGTGTGGCTGGCCATGCTAGTATCTTTTGCTATCATCATTACATTCCCTCGTCCGTCTGGAATCAGAACATTCGTCGGCTCGACTATCATTAGACTCATCTTCTCTCTAGGACTGGAGCCTACACTTTATGTACTAGGACTAGCAAACGTAAGTATATCACGTTAATTAGTTTTGGTCGTTTTAGCGATGAATCAAGTTTCCGTCGCTAAAAGTAGAGGTACTTACTACAACTTCAACTGAACTGAACCATGTGTACTACAGCAACTGAACTGAACTATGAAATTTCGCTTCATAATGTCCTCTTTTTCACAAACTCGTTGCTTCTAGTATCACATTAAAGATGGGTGACAGTGCATACGTGAAACAAATTAGTACTTGTGCGCACCGTCGTCAACGTTGCATCCACATTGTTAAATAAAGAAGGTTTTGATCGTATGTAACAGGATCTTACGCCAGCGCTTACCTTATTTATTAATAAATTTCTTATGAAGGATGAAAAACTTATTATTTACCAAGCATATACTTTGAACTCTTTCAGGTCATAAACAAAGCAATATCCGTGGTTAGTTTCGTCGGTAATCATGGTACATTTCAGTACGGTCTTCATCGCATGATAACAGACAAGGAACTAGTCTTACACCTAACATACTTTGGCTTTGGAATACTTGGACTCACTGTACACGCTTTCTTTTACTCTGTACTCGTAAGTACTGGAATGTATTGGAATGTCTTCCCATAAGAAATAGGAAACGTAGGGTATTGGTATTTTTTGCCTTGGCATTGAAATGACATTGCGTTGTTTCCGTATGATTAGTCCAGAGATTTTAGTTTAGAGATTTTATGACTGTGAAACGGTCGGTCACGGTAAGGATAGACGACCACCCTTGCACCAATTACAGTGCGCGAGATCATTGTTCATCCAATCAAAGTGTTCTAGCGTGGCACTGGCACAGCAAAGCATGTCAATACCATCAACTACAAAATCTGCTCTTAAGTTATGATAAAAAATGGCATGATTACAAAACATTCTGTACGTTAGTTTGCTGGTCAAAAATTGATGGCTCGACGGTGTCAAACTGAAAGCAATGTGCTGACTATTGTAATTCTGTACAATATGTTCTGCTTTGCATTCTGTAGTTACTGACAGTTTATGTCTGTGTTATTTTCAGTTATTAGATGTGATATTTCGGGAAGAAACCCTCTTGAATGTTATCCGTAGTGTCACTCGTAATGGTCGGTCTATTATCTTGACTGCCATACTCGCTCTTATCCTGGTCTACATGTTCTCTCTTGTGGCTTTCTTGTTTCTTAAGGATGATTTCTTGGTTGAGACAGACCCTCCTCAACTTCCTCCAGCAATAGGTGATTATTTTCTTGTATTTTTTTCCCTAAAAAAGCGTGCGTTATTATTATGTATCATGTATCATCATCATCACGTATAACCATCATGTATCATCATCATCATGTATCATCATCATGTATCATCATCATGTATCATCATCATGTATCATCCTCATGTATCATCATCATGTATCATCATCATGTATCATCCTCATGTATCATCATCATGTATCATCATGTATCATCATCATGTATCATCATCATGTATCATCATGTATCATCATCATGTATCATCATCATGTATCATCATCATGTATCATCATCATGTATCATCATCATGTATCATCATCATGTATCATCATCATGTATCATCATCATGTATCATCATCATGTATCATCATCATGTATCATCATCATGTATCATCATCATCGTATAATCATCATGTATCATCATCATGTATCATCATCATGTATCATCATCATGTATCATCATCATGTATCATCATCATGTACCATCATCATGTATCATCATCATGTATCATCATCATCACGTATAACCATCATGTATCATCATCATCATGTATCATCATCATGTATCATCATCATGTATCATCCTCATGTATCATCAGTCATGTATCATCGTCATGTATCATCGTCATGTATCATCATCATGTATCATCATCATCATGTATCATCATCATGTATCATCAGCATGTATCATCATCATGTATCATCACCATGTATCATCATTATGTATCATCACCATGTATCATCACCATGTATCATCACCATGTATCATCATCTTGTATCATCATCATGTATCATCATCATGTATCATCATCATGTATCATCATCATGTATCATCATCATGTATCATCACTGCATGTATTACCATCATGTATCACCATCATGTATCATCATCATGTATCATCATCATGTATCATCATCATGTATTATCATCATGATGTATCATCATGTATCATCATCATGTATCATCATCATATATCATCATCATGTATCATCATCATCATGTATCATCATGTATCATCATCATCATGTATCATCATCATCATGTATCATCATCATCATGTATCATCATCATCATGTATCATCATCATCATCATGTATCATCATCATGTATCATCATCATGTATCGTCATGTATCATCATCATGTATCATCATCATGTATCATCAACATGTATCAACATCATGTATCATCATCATGTATCATCATGCACCATCATCATCATGTATCATCATCATGTATCATCATCATCATGTATCATCATCATGTATCATCATCATGTCGTCAACATGTTTCATCATCAATTATCATTATCATGTATCATCACTGCATGTATTACCATCATGTATCACCATCATGTATCATCATCATGTATCATCATCATGTATCATCATCATGTATTATCATCATCATGTATCATCATGTATCATCATCATGTATCATCATCATGTATCATCATCATGTATTATCATCATCATGTATCATCATGTATCATCATCATGTATCATCATCATGTATCATCATCATGTATCATCATCATCGTGTATCATCATGTATCATCATCATCATGTATCATCATCATCATGTATCATCATCATCATGTATCATCATCATGTATCATCATCATGTATCATCATCATCATGTATCATCATCATGTATCATCATCATGTATCGTCATGTATCATCATCATGTATCATCATCATGTATCATCAACATGTATCAACATCATGTATCATCATCATGTATCATCATGCACCATCACCATCATCATCATGTATCATCATCATGTATCATCATCATCATGTATCATCATCATCATGTATCATCATCATGTATCATCATCATGTCGTCAACATGTTTCATCATCAATTATCATTATCATGTATCATGATTATATAGTGGATATAACATGGGCGCGCGGAGATACGAAATTTATCTTCGAGTGTTGAAAAGATCTCTCATGAGTGAGCACAGCGAGCAAGTGAGAGATTTTCAACACTCAAAGATAAATTTCTTATCTCCAAGCGCCCATGTAATATTCTGTTTATTATATATTTATCCATCAATCAACTATTATAAAATCAACTTAACTAAGCTTTTTATTATTATGAAAAGTTTTTATTCATAAACTAATGCTTAAATACACATGGAGAAATTTTCACTTGTGAAAATATCATTTTTCGAAAAGGAGAAATATAGGTATTTTATGGATAATTATATGATAATATCAGTTATCTTTGGTTCTCCAAAACCATTTTTCATTCATTCCCTCCTCAGGAGAAAAGTTCTGTCCTGCAGGTAGTAAGGATTGTGACTCTTATTCCATGGCCAATAGTCTGGAGCATGTTTCAGATTCAGTAACAAACAAAGGTGATGGCGAAGAATCAGGTTCTGTTAAAGAAAGAGCCTGTGACACCCTGATCATGTGCATCGTGACGACACTTAACCAAGGTCTGCGGAATGGAGGTGGTATTGGTGATGTGCTCAGACGACCTTCAAGCAAGGTAGGTAGTAATACTTGATGGTGTTCATAGAATCATTTTAGTAGACCATATAATTATACTCCTAGACATTCTTAAATGTACAACAAACAAGTCTGAACTGTATGGGCTTTACAACATGTACAGCTTGACTCCCCCTCACTGTTGTAAATTCCCTACTTCGCATGTGAGCATCTCTCAATGGAAGATGCACAATATAAATATTACTCACGGCATAGGTACTACATAAATGTTGATGACTATAAAATAAAATAAAATATTGTTACAGTGTTAAATTTTCTCCCTTTAACAGGAAAAGATGTTCGTAGGGCGTGTGATCTATGATCTGCTTTTCTTCTTTGTGGTGATTATTATTGTTCTTAATCTCATCTTTGGTGTCATCATTGATACATTTGCCGACTTGAGAAGTGAGAAACAGAATAAGGATGAAATCCTGAAAAATACTTGTTTTATTTGTGGTAAGTAAGATGGCAAAAACATAATATATGCCAAACACTGTATGGTTGCATAAAATATCTATACCTACTCCATGGATAGGAATTGAAATTTCCAAGGAAAGCACCTGGGAAATTCAAATCCCCCTCCATGGAGTAGGTATGGATATTTTCTGGGACTACACAATATACCCTTCTAAGACCCTCCCCACCCCTTGTAAATTCCAGTCTCTCACCATTGGGAAGGTATGGATGGGACTACACAATATACCCACCTCAGACCCTCCCCACCCCTTGGGAATTATAATCTCCCACCATTGGGAAGGTATGGATAGGACTACACAATATACTCTCCTAAGACCCTCCCCATCCCTTGGAAATTCTGAAACCCCTCCTGGGGGTCATGCATCTTCATCACCATCTTTTATTGCCACCTGGCGTGTGACTGGCTTTGAGGCATGCCAGCATTGGAAAACACTAGACGCTTGAAGTTCTTCTCATTCGTATGGATATTTCCTAGAATAGACCTATCCCGAATTTGCTTCACTGGCCACGAAACAATGGTTTGAAGTCAAGATTGAACTTGATTCCTTTTATTCATCAAGTTCAACCTCGACTTGAAACCATTGTTTTGTGATCAGTCAAGCAGATTCAGGAAAGGTCTATTGCCCAATAATAATTCCCTTCTCAGGCCCTCCTTCCTTGGTAAATCCATTTCCCCTCCTCATAAGTAGGCATGCTATTTACACTTTTTTTATTTCTGCAGGTCTTGACCGGTCTGCATTTGATAATAAATCAGTGTCATTTGAAGAACACATCAAACTTCAACACAACATGTGGCATTATCTGTTCTTCATTGTACTCCTCAAGGTCAAAGACCCTACAGAGTTTACTGGGCCTGAAAGCTATGTTGCTCAAATGATCAAGGTATTGAATTGCACTGTTAATTTCCAGTTATTAGCTCCCCCCACCCCTCCACCCTGGTGTAAGCCCAGATATATTACAGTTATGGCATTGGTGACACATACAAGACCGATTGAGGAGGGGAAAAAGAAAGAAATACAATTTTGTCTCCATCCCAAAAGCCCTCAGGTCATAACCTGATCAAAAAACCCTTAGCGATAATTATAAGCCCAGTGCTGAAAACCAGGATTTTACAGTTAATGATAAAACCATGTCTTTCCTCATTCAAATTTGCCAACCATTTAAATAAAAGATCACTTTGTTTGAGTAGCAATAGAGCTCTAGTTTGTACATGATGACAGTCTGAACATCACTCATAGTTTTGAGGGATTTGAGGAAATGCTTAAAAAACCTCTTCAACCTCAAGGGAGAAACTTGAAAAGAACTGAATTTTGATCTATAAATCACAGGAAAAGAACTTGGACTGGTTTCCAAGGATGCAGGCTATGAGTCTTGCCATTGATGAAGGAGAAGGAGAGCAGAATGAGATGCGTAATCTGAGTGACAAGCTGGAAAACACAGCTAAACTAGTAGCAACCCTCTCACAGCAACTGTCTGAACTAAGAGAACAGGTAAGTTATGATGTCAGTTAGTAGATACACATCTCCTTTCCTCATCCCTCTCCATAGGAGTTCCCATTTGTGTGTGTGTGGGGGGAAGGGGGTTGGGAGAATAGATACTATCCTTCTTACTTGGCCTTGGCTTGTCAAATGTTAAGTCACATAGGTTTATTGCTTAATACTCAATGTTTCCATAGCAACAACTATGAGGATGGTCAAGAATAATTGGTTTTGATTCGTGTGAGAGAACGAGAAATTGGCCATATTGTCATGGATAATCATATCAGCGTCTAAATATTCACAAATACCAACGGTTAAGTAAAGATTGCACAACTTCAACACATATTCTATGACGTGAATAGACATGTTCTAGGTTAGAATGCTCCAGTTTTGAGTTTTCTGCTGCTCAAGGTTGGCCTCAATTCACATGTTCCATTGAAGGTTCCGTGGAATTAAAGTGTTTGTATTGTTGAAATTGTACATTCTTTACTTTACCATTGGTATTTGTGAATATTTAGACACTGATACGAGGCTATTCCTGAGCAAATGAGTCTGTAATCAAGGAACACAGCAATAATTAGGAACTTGAAAATGGTCTATTGATAAAATATAGTAAATGTTTGAACTCCCCAAGTCCAACCTTGTCAATGTCTAATATTCAATTTAAAACAACAAGACTCAATATATAGTATCCACTAAGACATTTGTTAAACATGCAATACAATACAATACATTAGAAAGCTCATTAATAATTCATGAGGAAAACACAATAGAAATCATGAGCATGAAGGTGATTTTATATCGGATATAGATTCGTCTTCATTTGCATAAACTTTAACTTGGATTTTCTCTATCAAACTTGGTTCATTTCGTAAAAAAATCGGTACACAATGTGTTTTATCGGGTCTAAAACCACTCGGCTGCGCCTCGTGTTTTATACCCGATAAAACACTCCTGCTCGTTTATTAAACATTACATAGACTTTATTTTAAGAGGGTAGCACTTAACAGTTTAGGAAACTGATGACCCTGTGGCCCTCTAATATAATATATTTCACATTTCACATCTACATGATATATTTTACTATAACTTTTCTCTTCAACTGCAGATGACAGAACAAAGGAAACAAAAGCAGCGCATCGGTCTCTTGGGCCCACACAATAGTCTCGTTCCCACATCATCCAACAACTTCAAAATTTAATGGTGTACTATTAAGCAATAAATGCAGATGTTCTCAAATATACAACACTGTGATATAACCACTCGAGAGTTCAATCAGCCATGTGTATTCACAGATTATTATTCATATTCAATTACAGAAAGATCAATGACATGATTCAGTCAAAAGATTAATAGAATCATAAAATTAATAGTATTATATTTTATTGTTACGATATATATGTTATGATTAGAAAGTTTATTATTATTATTTTGTTCTCATATATATTTTTGTTGCATGCTAGTATTCATGGGTACCCATTTCTATAAACCTAGCCTGCTAGAGTAATTTTATTTAACCCGTGAAAGAAAAAGGACTATTTAGCTAGTACTAGTTGATAAAAAAAATGAAAGAAAACAATGGGTTTAGAGTCGACTAATAACTGTTGTGCGTACTATTTTTTGAAGGGTTAAATAAATTCACTCTACTAAACAAAACAATAACACTTTGATCTGATTGTAAAATTTTATTGTTTATGATGTTTTGGAAGAACGGAAAACAGTAGCTCAAGGTAAATAAGTTCATGTGGGGTGCTTCATATTTCATACTCCAGTTGCAGCTCAGTTTTTAGAATCATTTTTGTTATGAAACCTAAAAAAGCCTTTTAAAATTTTGATTGTCAGGATTCAAAAACCACAATGTAGAGTTATAACTTTGCAGAAACTAAGAGTGTTTGAGAAAATAATGTCAAGTTGGGATAATAATATGAATCTTTTTCTAGTAACTTGGTAATAATCTGCACTATGTACATGTCTTTTTCTGTGTCCAAAACCTTGTAATAATGAAATTTGTACACTTGGGTACCATATGCACAGCCTATTTACAGAGAATTTTTCATTTCCAATATTAAAAAGAAAGTGGTTGATGGGATTTTGAAGATATCTTTAACATAATAATAACATTTGATAAAATCAATAGTAGATGTGTGGTAAATAATAATTAATAATCACGAGTTGTGTAGAAATTGATTTTAATAAGTTAATAATAATTAATTAGAGTTATTTGAAGGATTTTAGGTATTTAATAAAATGAAAGTGCTAGAACACCCATCTATCTTAAACCAACAAAAATGAATAGAAATTGCAAAAAGGTTGGTATTAAGAATATTTATAAATGTATAAAGCAGAATCCATAGAGAGTGGGAATGAATGGTATTTCAGCACTCAAATGGCTTCCTTCTGAACCAATCAGAAGACAGGAAATCTTCACCTGTATCTCGGCCAATAACATTGCTTGAATGCAACTGTTTTCGGTTTCCACTTAAAAATTTGCTTTGTTTCTCAGATGTGGTATAAATAGCTCTCTTAATATGTAGTAATGCTATTTATAGTTTGTTGATGTAATGATTTTGTTCATAAGTATATTTCATCATCGTCATCATCATCATCAATCAAATCCATGTACATCCTTCAAGATTGTATATTATTTTGTTGTAAATTTATCAATAAATATTTTGATATTTTGCATGTTTCTGGGTTTTGATTCAGCCTTTTTTCAAAACTAACCCTTGCATTACTTGCCTTTCTTGACTAGCACCTAAGGTTACACTAGCTAGCACTTCATTAGCTGTCACTCTTTGACCTTCTTGGTTCTGATTCAGGAAATGGGCCTTTCTTGGATTTTCTTAAGTGACCACAAAACCATGGCTCCAAGCTGAGGTAGGACTTGATAAAATACAGTAAAATGTATGAACACCACAAGTCCCTAATAAAATAAAACTATGACTTGGTGCCATTACTTTGTGTTCACTCAAGCAAACTAAGGCAAAGTCTTAGTTGGCTCCATTCAGTTACCTTATCTAGGTGATAATTTGTTTTTGTGACCTTTCTGTTATCATTCCATATTCTATTTTTGATCTTCATCATCCTCATCATTTGAGTTATCAACCCCTTTACAGGATTCTTCTTCTTTAACATCATCATTGTTCTCTTGTTCAACATGCACCCCCCTGTTTTTACCCTTCCTTTTAACCTTCGGCGTTATCTTTCTTTGGGGCATAACCTTATTAAAAGCATCCTGCCAGTCCTTACTCTCAGTATAAAACAAAATAATCTCAAACACTTGATTAACAGTTAGTACAGTCCTCGTTGACAATTTCATGAAATCTCCAATAGGAAGCTGCGCATGACCTAATCCTCTTTCTAGTGCCATGTTGTAACATAAACCTTTGTGGTGATTATGATCAACAAGCCCTCCAATTACATACGTCTTTGACATGTCAATTTCTTTGAGGACATTAGGAGAATCTGAGGTCAAGTATATTATATTCTCTTTAGAGAATACTTCTGTGAGGCACTCATTCTTGATGTGCACATCCCAGCTTACATAGTGCCCACTAAGATCATCAAGTCTCTGCTTTGATTTACCTCCAAAGCTTGTAAAGTAGAGCTGCAAGGGGTGGGAAGAGCGCCGATTCTCAGCATAACAGCGTTGAACTTGTTTCATTAATTTCTTGATATCTTTATCCGACATGAGGTCATCAAAGCTCAAATCAATGGCCACCTTAAGAGACAAAGCATCCTCAGAATCCATAGTTTTGTACTTCTTTACATGTTTTTCATTTCCCGTCTCCTCTTGGACCTTCTCGCCCTCAAGTTCGCGTTGTTCACGTCTTAACTTCTGCTTCTCTTTCTTCTGTAATTTTCGTAACTTTTTAATTTCTAAATATTTTTGCTGTTTTATTAATCTTTTTCTCTGGGACTTAGACATAATCTGTCCACTAGTATTCATAGATTCTGCGGATGGGTCTTCTAATCTTATTTTCTTTGTATTCTTTTCACAAGAAGTTTCATCGTTGTTTGGTCCCTCGTCGACCTCCTCGTCACCATCTTCTCTTTCTTCAGTTGCGCCTTGAAAGCATGGCTTTTCAACATCATTTGAATCAAAATTACAAGGGATTTCCTCTTCCTCTGACCGAAATATCGAGTCTACTGCTACTTCAGGCTCCTCTGAAGTCAAACTCATTGCTAAAACGTTTAAATTGAACAGCTTTTTATAGTAAAATTGAAACTAAAAGTCCTAAAACTTTTTACTTCATCACAGTTCGTCCTCCATTTTGAAATACCTGCGAGGCCTTGCGGTCATGCTAGTTCCCAGGCCTCTCATGAATAATTTATGAGGAGGTCGCCTGGTAACGATTTTCAAAACTCAACCACCATTTTTAGAAAAGACAAAAAGAACTTCACTCGACTCCCTTAACCTTCTCTAAAATCGGTTAATTTGGAATATTGTTTACTGAAAATAGTATTTTAAAGTAAAATAAGGATCAACATGGATATCCAGCAAACTATACAAGATACAGTGCTGCAGGCAGCAAAGGTAGTTGAGGAGCAAGTTGACTCGGAGATTGACAGGCTTGAAAAGATGACATCCGACGACATGGATGAACTACGAGAAAGACGACTTCAAGCGCTAAAAAAACAAGCCCAATTGAAGAGCGAATGGCTCCATAAAGGCCATGGTACTTATTCTGAGATAGCTAACGAGCCAGACTTTTTTCCAGACACCAAAGATAGTCCAAGAGTTGTATGTCATTTTTACCGCGATTCAACCTTTCGTTGTAAAATTGTAGACAAGCACCTCGCCCTTTTGGCTCCCAAACACGTGGAGACAAAATTTGTCAAAATTAACGTCGAAAAATGCAAGTTTCTGTGCGATAGGTTGGCTATCAAGGTGTTGCCGACAGTTGTCATGATAAAAGATGGCAAATTCGTTGACAGGATTGTTGGGTTTGATGAACTTGGGGGACATGACGAGTTTTCAACTAATATGATGGAATGGAGACTAGCTAGAGCTGAGGTCATCAATTATGCTGGAGATCTGAGCCAGCCGCCAGATAAACCCAAGACTGGAACAACAGTCTTAAAGAAATCTATCAGAGGTAGACGTGATAAAGACGATGATGATGATGATGACGATGATGATTACTAAGTTACTGCATGGAATTATATGGTAACATTGTGTTGTAATAATTTATTCAATATATTGGAATAGAAGAAGAGCACAGTATTTTTGTTATTTGCCAAAGAGAAGAAGAACGTAACTTGATACAAAATGAATTGCAAAGACATGACCATTTCAACATTAGGATGATGATGACGATGATGACTTCATTTACAAGAGGGATAAGACATATTAACTTACAAGAGTTATTTAATATACGGCCCTCATTCAATGCCCTGAGTGATTGTCTGTACAGTTTTTTAAATGAACCATTTATTTTTCAGGAAAGATCTCAATAGTTTAGCTTTTAAAATGAGTCACACACTAGAAGAGAAGCAAATTAACTGTGAAAATCAATCTTTTTAAATTTTCAAATTAGTATTTTCCCTTTTAATTTTTGATAAAAATAAGACAATTGAAGTGTGCAAGGGAGTCTGGTAGTTAGTAGTTGATGAGGATAGGGAAAATTTCATATACTTGATAAAAACACAGGATACCAACACGCTGTGCCAGGACTGTGACCATATCATGCTTATGACTTTGCTATGTCCAAACATTTCTTTATGCTAAAAATATCGGATACTCAATGATGAAACAATGACTGATCAACATGTGACTGGTCAAGACAACTGGCCTAAGAGGCGTTGGGCCAGACAAGACAGTGTCAGTTTTGACCAGGCATTGTCCATTGTCTATTGACCTGTCATTATTATTAGCCTTGTATAGTGTGCACTGTGATTGGTTTAAAGGATGTTGGCCAAATCCCTACCAGTAGTGTTTTATTTGGTACCATTGCATAGTCTCTAGAAATCTAATATCTATTACCTAGTAGTTATTGTCTTATTTTTTAAATAACTATCAACTATAGGTAGACTATCGATATTGCCAAAAATAGATGACAAGGAATATTTCACTTGGTGTTAAACTGTAAAATTATTATTTGAAGAATATTTATTTGCTAATTTAAAATGTTGTGTTTTAATTGAAAATGATGACGTCTTACACTCAACCTTAAGCTTGGTTTTATTTTTCTTTCCATACTTTAACAATATTATTATTAGTCTATACTAGAATATATGAAGTTAATGGACTTTAAAACCTTTGTATGAGAATACATTTTTTACTTTCCATTGATGGTTTGCTTTGGCAAGACTGACAGAATGAAGGCAAGTCAAGGTATAATTGAACTTGTTCTCAATAGACTCGTTAGTCTAAACTTATCAACAGAAATACAATGTTTCAATTTTAATATATGATTCTTTTCTTGACTATGTACTATTTACTTACTGTAGCAGGAAATCCAAACGCTATGGTTTTTTATTTTTAACATTCACATCAAGCGAGGCTCAAGATTAGTTCATTGTTAATACACTAGGAATCCTACATAAAATGTCCAATACTTTTTACCACCTGTTGTATCCCATGATGCACCACGAGATTTGAGCACTCACATCTGAGAAGCCATATGAAAGATGTGAAACATTTGGTCTACTGCACTTAGCATTCTGCATCATCTTCACTTGATGGCTCACAACAAGATTCTTTTAACAAAAAACACAAGCAAAGCAGAGTAAATCTGCAAAGAGAACATCACTGAAACTGCCATTGCACCACTAGTACTTTCACTTTCAGCAAGTACCAGGGGCTCACCATCCTGCAATCTTGCAACCAACTCCCCATTGGATGATACCTTAAACATTTGTTTCTGGTTTAGCAAGTTCTTCAAGTTTTTGCCAGATTTATATTGATGGGACTGTATTTTAGCAGTAGTGGTACTGTTAGCAGTTGTTATTATGATAAGGAGCTTGCCTCTGGAGAAGGAGTAGACATTGGGGGTGACATATCTTTCGATTTGATCAGTCTTTAGCCAATCGTTTCCTTGGTCCTTGCGAACTTTGATGAGGTGTTTGATAAATGTGTACAAAACATGGCTTGTATTCATGTATGGCCACAATGATTCTCGGTTATTGGGATCATCACCACCATTAAAGCCCTGCTCTGTCCCATAGTAAAGTAGTGGGATACCACGAGACATAACCAAGTAGACCAGGTTGTTTCTCAAGGTAACGTAACTTGGATTCATGTTCAGGAACCTTGCATGGTCATGGTTATCAATAAAAACTCCAAGAACAGAACTGAAAATTTATAAAATAGAATACTGTTAAAGAAAAAATTAATCAGAAAATTAATCCATTAAATTAATTTGGATAACCTCCAAAATTTGGACACTAAAATTATAACAATATAGAAAAAAGATTGCAATTCATTTTCAATAGAAAATCTTGGAAGAATACCTGCTACTGGCATTACTGATTTTAAGTAAACTAGATTCTTATTTCATTGCAACAAAAATAAGAGAAGCAAATCCCAGTTCCAGGGTTGAATCCAGGGAGAGCTCAACCAAATTTTGCTCGACTTGTAAGTAACGGCTCATTTTATTGTAAATCTATTGCTTTTATCAAAAAAACCAATATATGGCTGAAGGATGTGAACGACCCCCTTTGCCCCTCCCTGGATCTGCCCCTGTGTAGTGTTCCCATTTTACCCCTTCAGGTCTATGATGTAGGGCATGTCAAACAGTTATCATTTAATCAACACTGTATTTACCTGTCTAAAAATCCTTTTGCCGAGTCTTTCAAATGCTTGCTTAGGGACAAAAAGTTTTGCTTCTTTTCCTGGAAAATGTACCGATTTGTCCAAAAAAGAGGAAAATCAAGGACTGAATTTAAAGGGCCTTGAAAGCTAGCGGTGAAATTCAAAGCGCAACAAGGTGGAGGGCCAATGTTGGCTTCTCCGAGCATGAATACTTTTCCTGCTTTCTGGAACTTGGTCCAAAAAGGCTTTGGCACTTGAATGACTGTGTCAACTCTGCATCCATCGAAGTCATACTCGTTGACGAGGTACTGAATCCAGTGAAGAAGTGTCTTTTCTACATACGGGTGACTTTGATTCAAATCAGGAAGATTGGCCAGCCAGTATTCTTGGAGTTTCTTCAAATCATGACACTCTTCTGGCCATTTTATCCAAGGATGATTGGGATGGTAGTATTCTGATCGGTTAAATGGATACAAGTTTTCGTAGAATCTGTCAAACAATGTTGAGTTCCAAGGTGTGTTCCAGTTAGTCCCAGGGGGGTACCCCATGTGGTTTGCAACAACGTCAACCATCACCCAGACGTCACGCTCATGACACGCTCTCACCAAAGACTTCACCTCTTCCTTCGTTCCAAAATGAGATTCGATTTCGTAAATGTTTTTCGCCCAGTATCCATGAAAGCCTTTGTCAGTATTCAGCACTATTGGGGAGATCCAGATGGCATTCGCGCCGAGCCCTGTGATGTAGTCAAGATGATTTTGAATGCCTTTGAAGGTCCCCCCACACCAGCCTCTCATGTCCGTACATTTTACCGTAGGTAAACTCCCAGATGGAGCAAAACGATCGGTCAATATTTGATAGATTATCCTCGTTTTCCATTCCTCTACGGTCTTAGCAGAGCTCAAGAAGATAATTCCCAATGCATTAATCCAAATAAACAAGAAAATCAATTTTCTAGGACACAGAAACATCGTCACTGCCTTGCCCGAGTTCTTCGTTAGCATAGCAAACGCACGCAATGTCACGCATTATGTCAAGTTAATCGAAGTAGATGTACAAAATGCCTTTTTTGCAAACAAAGAAAAATGTTAACGTAGCTAAAGGGTACTGGTTTGTAAATGGTCAGCATAAGCCTCATTTTGATGCAGATATGATTATTCAAAATAAAATAAGAGCAGGCACTTTAACATTTATTTTCAAAGGAAAATTTCCAAAATCCCTTGAAATGGGTTGATTTAACAAATACACTATTATTTACTCTTTTTCATTTTTCCTATCTATTTCCTATTCATTGTAACCTTTATTTATCTTTTATTTTCATCTTTTATTTTTTTTTTTCATTTTCATCCTCGCGTTTCCCATTTTCGTTGGGTTCCCTGTGTCTTACCCATGAATCCTATGGCGGGGTGGCATCACGTGACTCTATTGTATTGATTATTACCCGCGAACATCGATCAGAGGCTCGCGCCAAAACCAAATATTCTCAAACAGAACTTCATGATATTTTGTTTACATTTGAGCACTGATTTTCTTCTAACGATGCTGGAATAAATCTCCGTTATTCCTGAATGCAGTTCGGTGTGTCTTATGGTGGTGATCTTTGTTTTGAAGTTGTGATCGTCTTAGATTGATAACTTCATCGCACATCAGAGGGAGTCTCAACTGAAATGTGAGTACATGCAACAGCCAAAATGTGCTACAATTTATGATTATATTTAAGCTTATTCACTGCCTATGTACTTGCTAACTCAGATTCAAACTCATATAGTCCCTAAATGAATGGTCTTCTTTTTCCAAGGAGTAATATTTTAACCCAAAATTTTAAGATTGTGAAGCAAAGCCTCTGTAAACCCATAAGCTGGTTGTCCAATGGATATGCATATTGTTCAGTCCATAAACCATACTCTGAAACTATGACAGAAATCACTTTCGAATCTATAGAATACTAGGTGGCTCAGTTATTGAATATCAAGTGCATTAGATTCTTATGTTGTCATTTTTGGCTCACAGAACTGCTGGTTTTTGTGTCGCCTTGAAAGTTGATTACAGTTAAATAAATAGTTGGGATACCCCCATATAAACCTCTCTAGCTTCAGCTATACTGAAGATCATACTAAAATCTCAAAGTGCATTTATCTATCATGCTAGCTTTATTGAATATAGCAAAGTGAAGTACTCAGTATATCTTGTGTCACTGTTTTAGAAGTTTTGAAGAATGCTAAACAAAATATAAAAATGTTTATTCTATAAGCTATGCCCCTTCTTGCAAGGGGTGTAAGGTATGGGAACCATAAAACCTAGATTTCATGAAGTTGTGCAAACTTCATTGTTTTTAAACAATATTGTGGCTAAAACGTTGTATTCCTATTCGTCAGAGTAAAGTTTTGAGTGTTTAAAGGGACTTGATGTTCAAGATTTTTCTCAAGCTATTCCTCTTCTGTTTCCCTTACTGGGCCCCTCCTTATAAATCCTTTTCGCTCTATATTTGCCACTCTGTCAACCTACTCGCTTCGAAGCGATCTCTACTCTTGTACTTTACGATTGTAATGTGGCGTTCTTCAGACCTCAACTTCGGAGAAACTCTCAGAAAAACTCATGAAAACCAGATGTCGAAATTATGGCTCCAGAAAAAGGTAGTTTGACGTTTTGCAGTGAGTTTTACGAAGGGCTTTCAAACGTCTACGTCGCTTGGTCTTCTCGCTTGTCTTGCTGAGATACGACAATAAGATCCTACTTAGAATAACAGTTTTCTACATCAGAAGAGATAGCAAAGCACAGAATGAAGACTTTATTATATTTTCTTTAGTATATACTTCAGAGAGAGCTAGGTTTTCTAGGTCTTTGGTTCGTACACAGCAAGTAACAATCGAAACCGTTTTGATCAATCAAGTTTACATCTCGTGTTCTTCACTTCGGCCATTGTTGATGTGTCTCGTTTTATTTTTGCAGGATGACAGTGAGTTCCAGCGTAGTAACGACCCATGATACCTCAGAAAGAAAAGATCAAGGGATTTTTGATTCATCAGATGATATCTTGAGCAAGGAACCTCAAGTAATTCATGAAACGAGATCCCAGAAACACGCGAAAGTCAACGGACAACATGAAGAACACGCGGAAACAAAGGGACCTTCACATCAACGCTCTGAAATATCCACTACTAACATTCGTGTTTCTAAAAGAAGCACCTCAAGACCTCCAAAAAGACAGAAAAAATCGAATTCTCCACCTCAGTCATCCTTAAATCAAGGTATTAATGCTATTTTTGTTATTCTTTTGCAATCGTGTTTACGACTTTTTGCTGGCAGCCATTAAGCTTATAATTTCTTGGTTTATACAAGACAGCGATACCTACTTATCACTATGGCTAACAATTTCATATCAAAATATATATTAAAACTTACATTTTTATTATTTATTTTCATTTGTAAGACTGTATTTCTCTTTTTATAGATAATATTTCGAAAACTAAAATGAAGTCTGGGAACTAGACAAGTTTGTGTTTACATCCCAAATTTACTATTTCCAACTTAAGAAATGTCTAAATAGCAATTGTAGAGACTCCCATCGTATATGCTGACTCTATCTATGGATATACCAAGAAAATTATTGACATTTTTCACTTCAATTTATTCTTTTCTCTTTTTTCACTTTTCTTATTCCAATTTCTAAATTTCCCCCATTTTCCCAAATACAATAAAGATGGTATCAGAGTATCCTGTTAATGAAATGAATAGATTCTATACAGTCTGGGCATAATGTTATCTGTTTCAGAGCAGGTGTTGTTCAACTGGAAATAAGATTATTGGTTTGAATGACATTTCTGTCATTGTCTCATTTCAAATGTCGTTATGGGTTAACAAAGAAAAATACTCAAGGGAATGATGGTCTTAAATGGGAAAACCTTATGCTCGCACATAGAGCAGATTTCATATGAATGTGAAAAACTCATGTTGAAATGTGCTGGGTTATGACTGTGATGGCATTGTGACCAAGCATTTTGATTGGATAACCAGTGATGTTGCCCCCTGATTGGTTCAAAAGATGCCGTCATTTCCATACTTGATAGCCCCATGCCTTTTCACAGTCACCCACAGTCTTTTTCAGTTATACTTACATAGCACCATAATAGCACAATTTTTTTCACTATAATCAATACTGGCTAATAATTCTTGTTATCTCTTAGATGGTCATCAGCCCATTCATACTACACCACAACAACAAAAAGGAAAAAAAGTTAAGAGACAGTGGGAATCATGGGGTCTTGAGGACAAGAATGCTTTCTTTGAAGCACTTCATGAACATGGGAAAGACTTTGATAAAATCCAAGCTCATTTGTTAGCAAGACATAAGAGACGTGGAGATCCTGTGAACCTCATTAAGAATAAGGATCAAGTAAGGCATTTTTATTATCGAACCCTAAATAAAATCTCCAAGTATATCCCCAAAGACAAGCAGCCAAATGCAGAAACAGATCCACACCGAAGAACAGTGCTTGAGCTTGGTGGCTTGACCTGCTATGGAGAGCTGAGAAAAAAGGGTATAGGACTTGGAGAAAAAGATGGCAAAAAGCTCTTTGAGTTAGTAGCAGATGGAAAGACATACATACGATATAAGGGACGTACAAAAAAAATCACACCTCCAACTTGCCGTGCACTGAAAAAGATTATATCTTCTGACAACTTTGAAGCTACTCCACCTCCTATTCCTTCAAAGATCAATGTTGAATTCTTACCAAGTGATAATGCTACTTGGTTAGCAGTTCAACACATAGCTAAAAACCCTCGATTGAGGACGACAGTATCACCTAAGAAACCTCTTCATATCATTCTGGAATTTCTTATGAAGAAATGGCCAGTGAAATCACCTACTTCCAAAACAAATGAAGTCCTGTCAATTTGTATTATGATACCTGTTGGCTTCTTTACATTAGAAGAAGAAACAAACAATATATCTTGTGATAACGAGATTGTAGAAGACACCACAAGTAATGACACCATAAATGTCGAAAATGAAGCTGATGCTCTAAATAAAACGCAGAATGAAGATAAGGTTGATGTCAATCTTGAATCTTCAAAGCTTCAAGAACCAAGACTTTCGGAATTGAATTCAATGCAAAGTAATGCAAAGGAAAGTGCAAGCGCTTCTGTTGCTGGTTCGACAGAAGACTCAACAAAACCTAAGCAATGGACCCCAGAAAGCTGTGGCAACATTACTGTTGGTGATATCTATTGCAAGTTGCAGAGACCTGCAAAGTTGAAATTAGAATATTCCTTCCAAGAAGGAAGGGTTTTGGCCACCAAACATAGTCATAATTCCTTGAAAAAACTTGTCGAAGTGGCTAAAAATGAGTTTCATAATTTCAAAAATCAAGGAATTGTAGACATTACTGGCGTGACAAATGAAATGCCTGCACCAAGTTCCAATGCAACAAGAAATATGAGGAATGCTTCAAAAACGACAAACAAGCTTCCATTCATACTGCCTTCGATTGCTCCCCCTGCTCTGCGTCAAGGAATATATCACACAAGGGTATCTACAGTAAGCACTGTTATGAACTCAAAACCAACTACTAGCTTTGTAAATACTCGGAAAAGACCAAGGAAAAATCAGCTACCTGTCAATCCACCACAGAAAGTGATTCAAAGAACTTTGTTACCAAGGCCAGCGAATGCTTTGCCGAGAGGTGCTGTTGCTGTCTCGTTTATACCACAACCAGTAGAGTCAATTGGTTCTGTTCCTTCGCCAATGTCGGGTGGGGTTCTTGTAAATGATGGCAGCTCCAGAATTACAACTAATGCATCCTCACCAAAACCAGGTATGAAAGAGAATACCCAACTCCATTATCGAGGTTATAAGCAAACAACTTGCAGCATAATTAAATCTTGTAGCCTTGATAATGGAGTCAGTATGACTTCAAAACTCTGTTTATTTCACTAGTTTTTGATTGTTAAAACTTTTATTGGAACTTTATTACCATGTACTGTACGTGTATTGTGTTGTTTTAGAAAATGTATGTACGAAACATTTTCATACGGAAAGAGGATTGTTGTGCTATGTGCCATACCATGAACATTTCCACAAGTTTTTGATTTCTTTTTTGACAACTATGTAACTATGAAACCTATCCATTTTTTTCAAAGTAGAGGTATGGGTATTTTTTGGAACGACACAATTTTCTTTTTGAGATCTGTTTTTGTTGATATCATGAGTAATTTAATGCAAACTGTTCTGATTATTTGTCTTGTTTACAGCTCAACTAACTCCAGCCGCTAGCCCTGCATCAACTGTGGCCCATTCACCATCACCTGTATCATCACCTTCAGCGAACATTGTACCTATTACTACATCTGAAGCCTCAACCATCATTACTACTGTACTTGAGACAGGTGTACAGCAACCTGGAGTAACAAGTGAGACCTTGGATCTGGGGCATGTACCTGTAACTAACAATCTCCTGGGCAGTATTACTGTCACTTCACAGGACACACACCTTGTTCCTCAAAAGACAATTGATACAGGATTAAGTGAGTTTGTTAGACATTCTGACGTTGATCAGCTTGTCAACTCACTACAGCAGTATACTAGTAACAGTACCTCTGGGCTGGAATCAGTCATGGATTTCTCTACCAACAATGTCCAGAGCACAATCCAACTTGATCCAGTAGTGTCAATGAGCGATGATTCAGGATCGGAGCTCATTGCCAGCATTATTGGCTTTCAGTCTTTCACTCAAAATAGTGCTGTTACGTCAGTTGCATCTGATACTACTGGGAAGACTGATAAACCATCTGATATGCCGACACAAAACATGAACTCACCAATAGCTGGTTCCTCTTCGTTTTCCTTCTCTACTCCATCTTTCCACAACATTCTTAGTTCATCGAGTAATGAGACAATTATGTCAGTCACCACAACTACAGCACCGTCAAACTTGTTCTTCAACACAGGACCAGAAAATTCCAGTGATGGTTTCAATAGCAATGGCTCTGGGAATCTTTTCACATCACCACCTTTATCGATGATTTCTTCACCAACACCTGAACAACAGTGGCTTAATGGAGAGGTAAGATAACATTGGTTTGTGAGTTGAGTTTGTTAGTTGAGTTCTTATTCCCTTTAATAGACCGTTTGCATCATGGCATCATTTTATTACCACTATCATAATGCTTTGCAAATTTTCTTTTTTCAAATTTTTATTTCCTCATGAGAATAGTTGAACAAAATAAAGTGTGCAAAAGATCTCGGTAAATGTCACCATAATGCAAATGTCCTATACCTTAATGGTTTTTCTCCAGGTACAGTGTAATTTAGTTTTTTTCTCAACAAAACATGTGATAACTACTTGCATAAATCATGAATATGAGGTGTACAGTAGCATCACATTATGTAACTGTTATAAAGGTTAATGTACTACCCTCCTAAAAGAAATAACCCCATCATTAATGCAGCACTGCCAATCAAAACCCAGGGTTGATGGGATATAGGAAAAATATAACGATCCCTGTACCAAGGTGTAAGATTGTTCTCATGAATTTTGACACTGAAGGAGAGGAGCATATCAATCTAGATTCCTTCCCTCTTTATATTTGACTTGTAGTTTGGGACACTTTTTCTTTTTCTTGCAGGTGCCAGATATTTCACTAGGCAGCTTTCTTGGTAAGTACACTAAGACAAAGAATCCATTCCTTTTGCCATATCCAGGGCTAAAAAAATAATAATGCCTGTGCAATGACTCAATGATGACCAGCCAGCCACATCAGACTGATTGGCATGTGACAAGTCAATGTGACTGGTCAAGAGGACTGACCAGTAGTGTTTTGCTTGACAAGTGTAAAATTTTGGCCCGATGTTCTTTGTCCAGCCTAATGTTTTAAGCCTTACATTTCATTTGATGTAAATATATGGGGCTCAAATTAACTGACTGACAGTGTGGGAAAATACTTCTTAAAATTTTGAAGCAACCTATAGAAAATAAAATAGCAAGAAAATGATTTTACCAAGCTGTTGCTTACTGATTTCCTTTAAGTCCCCTCTCCCTGTGTCTGCCTATATCTTTTTCTATTTCAAGCCTTGATATATACAGTACTCAAAGTAGTTATGTAATATCCTCTATTTATTATATATTTTGGTTTACAGCAGTGTCGCCTGAGAAAGAATCCAAGTTTGGGTTTGAAACTCCTGGTGCAGCCATGTTTTCCAGCAAAGATACATCATCACAAGATTCTTTGTTTGGGTCGAAATCAGTCTTAGAGGTGAGTACTAGCTGCTGCAACTTATTGCACCACAATTTAGCCTTTTATCTTTATTACAACCACTGCAAAGCAAGGCTCACTTACAGTGTCTTGTCCCATTGAATGGCTTTTTGCAGCAATGGCATTACGTGAGCAGGGATTAAAATATTGTAATGTCCACCCAGGATTGGAACTTGTCCAGTAAAATCTTTGCCTTGCTTATCATTTTGACCAGTAACATTGAGCCACAAATGTGGTATGACTGAGCTATAACTAATTTGGCTGGTCATCATGACTGGTGACTTACCAGCCATTATTTCAAGCCCTGCTATTGGGAAGGCTGGATGGCTAGTGTTTTAAGTTGCAAAAAGAATAATTACACATTATGACTACTGTATCTTTCATCAATCCCTCCCTCCCTACCTCCCTCCCTCCACCCTGAAAAAAGAAATCATTTAAGTCTGTGATAACAGTTTAGAATCAAGGAGTCACTCAATGAAACTTTCCATTTTCTAAAGACTTCACAGGCAGAGAGGGCACTCCAAGCAATCATGGATGAGAACAGTGTTGATTTTGTCAAGAAATTTGAAGACCTTACAAAACAAATATCAAACACAGATAAGCCCTTGGTTTCTCTTGGGGAAAACAGTTCTGATAGCAGTAATAGCTCAAGTGGGATGCTCTTCTTCAAAAATATATTGGAAACTGAGACGTGACAAGAAAAATGCTCCAAGATTTGTAGAAATATGTATATTAGAGAAAAGACATGTAAGGATATTGAGGGTGTAAATGCACAGTAGTGTCTCAAATTCCAAGAAGGAAAGCAAACAGCAGCATGGTTCTGGCTTAATAATTATCAATAGATAGCAGCTTGATATCTCACTGCCAACACTCTGCAATCTATAAACGATGGCTCTTAACTCCATTGATTCTACTCCATTGATTGAAGTTGCTATAGAAACAGTAGAGCACAGTAGTAAATGCAGGTCTTGGCATCAAGTTTTTGAACGAAGTACCATGCTATAAATGAGCTATTTTGCTTAACTCTTAAATAATTCCCATGTGACACTTATCATGCATACTCCAATGATATTTATACCGTCAGGATGTTTTACTGCTCCAGAATTGTTTTGTAAATTTAACAATGCCTCCTATGACATCAAACTTATTAACATTTTGAGAAAATATATCTGGATATCTCCAAGATTCATCACCAATATAAATATTTTAGCATTCGACTATTCAATTCGTGAAAATATTTAGTTGATGGTGAAGGGCACTTTAAATACCCCAGGTTCCATCTTGCTTCAAGCAACTTGGTTCAGACTATAAACTATTGCTAGGAATGATAATTCATCGTTTTGTGAAGTCGTATTTAATTTGACCTCTATCTGTAGCATTTTGTTACTAGTAATCCTAATAACACAGGACTTGCTAATATAGTCAATCATTAAACATGATTAACACCTGTTTGCAATTATATAGTACCACTTTAAAGCCCTTCTGAGCTGGGGAGATGGTCGTTCTGTTGACGAGTTCTGTTCAAGTGAATCTTACTGATAAAGATCTTTGATTTATGACTCTAAATCTCGTACCATTTCAGTCATCTTACTATCATACGGTTATTGAATGATTAAAACAAAGGGAAAATTAAAAAATCCCTGTGCAAAAGCACCACATGGGATTTTTTCCCCTTTGAGAATACACTCTTATCCTTTGTTGTCAACAAACATCACAAGTGGGTAATTTTGCCGAATGTTCACAAATTGCAATGCTTTCAGTTTTTAAAGCAAAAGCAAAGTTCTAGTCTTACTTTGTCTAAAGAGATTGTCAAAAGACGGTTATTTGACCCGCGGCCATTAAGATCTTTAAGTAGTGCTCTTGAAGGGTTTTGTTGGCCTTTGTGTCAATATAAAACCGAGGAAGACAGGCTTATTAAAATTCCACGTGGTTTGGTCAGCACTACGAAGAGAGCGACACTAAATCGATCAGTAACTCAGCAGCTCACAACAACTAAACCATAGACTTGCTTTTATCGATAATATCATTAGAAACTATTTGTTGTATTTATAAATAAACCAAGATGTTAACAATACAGCCATTACCGAAGAAGACTCGCTTTTTTTTGTATTTTTTTCCTGCATGTTTATCATTACAACTTTACTGTTTTCCTTTGTAACCGGAAGACGAAACTAAATCTCCATTGTTTGTCGTGCAACTTTGACAATATATAAAAAGGCCTTAATAATACCATGTTTTGATTTGTTTGTGTTTTAAAACTGAAAAAATACAAGTGATTTTTTTTGCTGACGATTGAATGAACACTTAAAATTCTCCTTTTTTTAAAACACGAAAAAACGCGTCCTGGTTTCTGTTGATTCTAACTCACGAGCTAAACAACCTTGGAGACTTTTGAAAATTATTTGTAGAATTTTCCAATTGGGGAAGAATCGAATATGAGCAATAAAGAGATCATTGTAGAGTTATTTAACTCTCTACGACTTGGCCATGTTTCTAGTGCTTTTATTTCTTTGGGATACGATCGCCTTCAAGATATTGTCTGCATTAAGAAAGAAGACATTGACGCCATCATAACAAACCCTAATGTCAAGGAGAAATTTCTACGCAGTTTGTACGAAGGTAAGGTGATATTTTTAAAGGCTTTGAATATAATTCAATTACATATACAATCTTTGTTTTTGAAAAACGAATTGGATGGATTTTCAGATAGTTTTGCCAATGAACTGCGGAGTTACTAAAAACATGAATGATAGTCCAAACATTTGGATGGTGATCTGATTCATTGATAATACTTTGAATTGTGAATAGTCAGAAGCTGAGCAGTTAACACATAACTTTTGGGGTTTTGATACATTCAAGTAACAGGTCATAGCACTAGATCATTGTTTTCCTGGTGTTTCTAGTACTGTTTTTACTCAACCACCTGTTGGCCTATTGTTCACAAACCCGCACTTAATCCCCCAACACTGTCTGCTTTTCGAGCGATATCCACAAGAATCACACTCCTAGGTTGAACATGATTTACTTCGATGTAGTCTGAAACAATCCTCAATTACTACTGCTAGTTTTGGCACAGGAAGTTTACAGGCTCTTTTAGGGAGGAAATATTTCTCAGTTGTTCAAAAGTAAAAAGGCGTTTATCTTAAGCATGGTTTCCTTGTCTAAAAAAACTGAAATAAATCACACTTGAAAAAGTGATTTTTTTTATAACTTGGCATGTCTGTTTCCAACACCTGTTAATGTAACAACGCCCGTCGATAACAAAGTACTTTAAAGATTTGAAGCCGTCATCTTAGTAGTTTATAACAATGCTTATCGAAGTTTTTTCCCTTTTAATAAACTTTCCTCGACTGTTTTTCTTGCCAGAAAGAGTCGTTGTAAGTCTATGGCTTCAAGATCTTGGACTTTCATCGTATCAAGAGTCGCTTTTCTCATTTGGCTTGACGAACTTAAAATCTTACATCAATTTGAGTAAAACTTCGAAAGAAATTTCCGGGATTGCCAGCCAAGCCCATCGATGTAGACTCCTTAGGGCAGGTCTGTATGGCTTTTTAACAGCTTTGTACATGTATTAATATTGTAAATATTTGAATATTTTGTCAATCTGACATCAATCTGATTTATTAGGTTTTTCATTGGTTTTAGTCCAGGTTTTGGCCGAGTGTAATAAATCGCATGTTGTGGCCACTGGAAAATGGGATAAACACGAGTATCTTGCTGGAGGAAGGTAAAGAGCTTCATCAGTATCTTAAATTTTAAAGATTTTAAAAAGATATTTTTTTGTTTAATAACTGTGTATCTGATGGCGTGTCTGTGAAAGAATATTTTTCACCTTTCTGTAAATATCAATTGTCGCTTAAACTGTGTCTATTATCGATTGTTAATTCCTAGTTTAATTTTCCCGCCATTACTGATAAAAGAGGCCTCGCGAGCGTCGTTCTAATTCAGCTGTTATCGTGTTTTCTTATGCAGGAATGGTTATTTTCTGTGTCTAACAGCTGAGGTTTATAAAAACAACATCAAAGACGCAAGCAAAACCGCTCTCACAGACCAAAAAAGAACTGTCAAGTTCCTGGTGGATTCTGGAAGTGACGTAGTTACACTACGCCATGACGTCATTAGTGAACTCCAGTTAGACTGCATTGGGACCGCAAAGCAGTGTGGTGCAGGTGGAAAAATAATCAAGACACCTGTGTACTACGCATGCGTGAACATTGGAGGACATCGCGTTGATGTTGAAGTAAGTTCAAGAATTTTTGTTTGAATTGTTTAAAACAATTACATGAACAGTTACTGAAGAAAATACATATCTCAGCATTGAAAAATTCAGCTTTAACTAGAGCGAAGGCATTTAACCCGTGAAATAAAAAATACTAGTCAACGTATAATAGTCAAAAAGACACAAAAGAAAACGATGAAATTAAGGTCTACTAAAGTGTATTAGTCTAACATCTATTTCACGGATTTAATGACTTCACTCTAGTTTCTTTTTCTTTCTTAGTTTCTCGTTTTTTAATTTAATTTAATTTATTATTTTTTGTAACAAAATTACACCGTCCAAACTTTATTCAAATTTATTCAATTATTTCCTGTATAAACGTTTATCTTGATAGGTTGTTGGCGACGTAATGGACTCTCTCGGAACACCAGTGCTACGACATTTCAATCATTTCATTCAAGACGAAAAACACGTTTGGTTAACAAGGGAATGAATATCAGGGACCTCGGTCACGTGACGGCTGACACATGAGCCAGCCAGCTTGCACGTGCGGACTCCAAGAGATGAGGAAGATAGTAGAAAATGTACTTAAACAAAGCATTTTAGAGTAGAAAGAGAGCAATTAAAGGAATATAAATGATAGATTAAAGTAGCAATATTGGTAAGATTGAGACAAAAGTAAGTTCGTGACTTAGAGCCGGATTTACAGTGAATGTCAGCCGAGAAAGGTAAACACACTAAGAAGGCAGGACACAGAAGAAAGCTAGCTCTTAGCATAGCCACCTGTCAAATGAACAATGAAAGAAAGATATAACAATCTACAACAGACCATCTACAGACGCCTCTAGACATAACATTGGCAATTTTTAACCTTTTTTTAATCTTTGGTTTGATTTTTTAACTAGTGAGAAGAATAAGTGGTAATGGACGGACATGTTTCGTTGCTGAGCGCCGTGTTTTCGTAAGTTTAGTTGGTACAAATTTGTTTTCATAGTTAATTGCTTAAATTAAATGTTTACTTTTCGCTTAAATAAGATTTTTTGAGTCGGATAACTACTGTTGTTGTTAGACTGTGATTAAATCGTCAAGACCTGAAAACTGGTTGCTGTTTGAAGAACAAAATTATCCAAAAAAAAACATATCTTCAAAACTTCCAGCTAAATCTGTATATAGAATTATAGCAAGAGAATACAGGGACGATCAGAGGAAGAAGAAAGAATTAGTATTGAAGGAGAGTGATTATTATTATTATTTATTTTGTTTTGTTAAAAACCAACAGCAAAATGATTTGGAATGTAGTTTATTTCTTTTCATTTAAATGTTCAGAAATGTTTTAAAATCAACCAAAATTTAAGAATATTAGGATCTGGTTTTTTTTTTTCTTTTTTTTTTTTTTTTTCCTGTCTTATGTTATAATTATATGAAAGTCCATGTTGTTTATCGAAAGAAGTGGAGACTTCTTAGATTAAGTCATCTGAAAAGAAACAAATGGTTTTAACAAATAAAACAGCTTTTTCCTTGCTCCGTTCCCATAGTAATAAAGCACGCAGGAAGTGGCGTAAGCACGAAAGAAGCGTAAGAAGAAGCACGAGCCGTAGGCGAGTGCTTCTCACACTTCTTGAGTGGTTACGACGCTTCCTATATGTGCTTTATTACTGAATGGAGCACGTAAAAAGCTGTTTGTTCGTTTTATTATATAGCTAATTTTTTTCAGTATTTAATTTATTTACGCAAAAAGAAAGACGGTCGCAGGATCTAACAGCGACTTCACGGATGGCGTCAGCACTGTGCTCCGTTTACTAATAAAGCACAGTTTTGGACCAATCATTGTGCGCGTAATATTCTAACTATATAATAACATATGGTGCTTACCTAAGATGTGCAATTATTTTTGCGATAAGTTTTTGGTAATTATGACAACATCAGGGTATTAACAACTCACCTACATCGAAACTAGCATCGGCTCCCGAACCAAACACTTGATTGACAGTCAGTGTTGAAAGCTCAACGACTTTACCAAACGGATTCTCAGCCGAACATTCGTAATTGCCTGAGTTTTCGTATGTTGCACCTGTGATGGTAAGCTTGATGCCAATAACCTTCCCATTGGAGTCTCGCAAAAACTCTCTGGTCTCTTGACCAAGGAATCCAGCTGAATTGAAGAAGACATTTGAACTCATAATTTTACGCTGACTTGTATTTCAAAAATAATCTAAAGCGCTTTTCGTATGAATGGGAAGCGGTACTGAAATGCTGCACTTAAACGGTACGACATGCCGTAACACTGAAATGGTTTCCCATAAGAATGGTTATCGTTTGCGTGGAAAGCGGTACTGAAATGCTGCACTTACATGGTACAACATGCCGTAACACTGAAATGGCTTCCCATAAGAATGGGAACATACGATTCTTATATTTAAATACAGCACGTAAATAATACATGGTACGACACCCACTACGACATGCCGTAACATTGAAATGGTTTTCTATAAGTATGAGTGTGAAACGTACTTGAATACTGTACATAAATGATACATGGTACGACACTTTCCGTTAACCTCGAAATGGCTTCCTATTTTATCGCTGCTAAACGATAAACGATAACGACGTAAAGAAAATCCTTTCTCATAAAAAATGGGCCTTACCTGAGATGTTTCTCCTAAACTTGAGTGTGATAGATGGTGTTGGCGAACCAGTAACATAGCAGCTGATTGATGTACTCTGTCGTTCGTCTATTGTTTTGGTTTTTGGAGTGACACTGGTGATAACGGGTTTTGCTGCAAAAAAAAAAAAAAAAAAAAAAAAACCGTAATATTCATCAAAGGTAGGAGACCTGAACCATTCTTCGCTTGTCGTGGCCAACAAGAGAGGCAAAAAGGTTTTTCTTTTTTATTCGAAAGTCAAACGATTTGGCGAGGGTCAAATTACAATTCTCGTGCAGTCTAGGTTTCTGATTGGCTACACTACCCAAAGTTAGAATGCATTATTTTCATTTTACATTTTAATTGGCTCTCGTGTCTAAGTGGTGTAATTGGCCCCAGTTACGTACAGTAATTGCACTGTAATCGTTCCTTACCCTTCTTTCTTGCCTACGTAAGAATCCTAACCTCGCATAACGCCTTCTCATGGCTCTTATTCTCCCCTCCCCTCCCCCCACAAAAATCCCACCAAAGGACCTTGTCTCATCAAACTATTTCTGCTGTACCCCAGCATACATCCATACCTCCACAGTGTGAAAGCTTTGACATTCCCAAGCTGAGTGTAGTAGTTCCAGCAGGACAAGGAATACAAGACGTTGCTTTAGGGTTGTTTTGATACGCGTTCTTTGGACACAGTTGGCAACCAGGGTCCATTCCATCAACGGAATAATGGCCGGGACGGCAGACAACTGGCAGAGAGAGAAACAGAAGATTTAGTTATCTGTGTTGTCACTGGCAGAGGAAGAAGGAGTCATAAGTTATGCTTGGAAGAGGAAGAATGAAAAGAAGTAGCAAGCTGGAGGAGACCTGGAAAAGAGTCGACCTTTTTACCTTGCGCGTAATGTTTTGCCATTTCAGTCCACTTGTCATTCCCTAGAGTATCATTTCTTTGTTTAATGGTTGCGCATGAGAAGATACATGAATATGGATACAACTCAAACAAATAATGTTATTTTCAAGAGAATGACACGTAGTCTGATCTTGAAATGGCACAACATTACTTCCAGGCGAAAGATGTATAAAATACAATATGGTCACCGTGAACCTTAATACATACATGATCATGTGACACACATGATTTGTATACATACCACGACACTGCTTGACATCATTTGCTCCTGCCAGGGATGAAGTCCCGGATGCACAATCCTTGCACGTTGCACTTCCTTGCTGATCCTGGTATTGACCAGCAGCACATGGTTTGCACTTGCCGTTACTTGAGTACGTACCTCGTGGACAATCAGCTGCAGGAGTAAAAGGAGAATTCAAAATTTTATACCTTTAACTGTTGAAGGGTTTTGTAGAGATCCTGTCTTTCGCGTTCGAGGAATAGACCCTTTTCGAATCCCAAATTACCGCTGTGTTTCTTGATTACAGACTCGTTTGCACAGGGTTAGCCTCGAGTTTGTGAAGAATATTCACGTGTTCCAGTCAAGGTCCGTCGAGTTTCAAAGTGTTTGTATTGTTGAAGTTGTGCATTCTTTACTTTACCGTTGGTATTTGTGAATATTTAAACACTGATTCGAGGCTAACCCTGTGTAAATGAGTCTGTAATCAAGGAACACAGCGGTAATTTGGTATTATGGTCTATTTGGCAAAGATTTGTCTACATACCACAATAAGTTTTAGATCCTGAGCTGAATGCGATGGCCATTTCTACTTGATTACCGGTGCAAGAACTGTCATCTTTTAAGGCGGCAGCTGAAGAAAAAAATGGATGTTGAAAATTTGACAATAATAAGTGTGGTAGAAGTTATGATATACCATATGACATGACATGACATATGTGTGATATGACATGGTATATCATAGCTATAAGTGTGATATGACATGGTATACCATGACTATAAATGTGATATGACATGGTACAATTTATGATATACCATGACCTAGCTATTAGCATGGTACAGCTTATGATATATCATGACCTAGATATTAGCATGGTACAACTTATGATATACCATGACCTAGCTATTAGCATGGTACAACTTACGATATATCATGACCTAGCTATTAGCATGGTACAATTTATGATATATCATGACCTAGATATTAGCATGGTACAATTTATGATATACCATGACCTATTAGCATGGTACAACTTATGATATATCATGACCTAGCTATTAGTATGGTACGACTTTTAATATATCATGAACTAGATATTAGCATGGTACAACTTATGATATATCATGACATAAGTGTAGTATAACTCACCAACACAATCCGGTACTGCAGGGGTCGGATCCCATTTCGCACTGTTACATGTCCAGACGCTATACGGGGATGGATTTTTATAGATCTGCTTGTCACTTGGACACGTGATAGTGCAGTATTTTATTTGACCAAAGCTACTGCACTTTCTATCACCACCGTATGGGCCTTTAAGCTCGGGGCATCCCTGAACTGTTATCAAATGAGACACGGTGAGTTGGTACGTGTTCTAACGAGAGATTTGGGATCAGACTGATGGACCAAACCCACATGGGCGTAATGCTTTCCCATTTCAGACCACATGTCATTCCCTTGAGTATTATTCCTTTTATGCACTCTTATTTTGGGCGTAATGCTTTCCCATTTCAGACCACATGTCATTCCCTTGAATATTATTACTTTTACTCTCGGCGTAATGCTTTCTCATTTCAGACCACATGTCATTCCCTTGAATATTATTACTTTTACTCTCGGCGTAATGCTTTCCCATTTCAGACCACATGTCATTCCCTTGAGTATTATTACTTTTACTGTCGGCGAAATGCTTTCCCATTTCAGACCACATGTCATTTCCCTTTAGAACAAGAGTATGTGTTCTATTCATTTTCATGTCTTAACCATGAAATAAAGAAATAATACTCTAGGGAATGACACGTTGTCAGAAATGAATAAAAAGGCGTATTCTTTCAGGTCGTATCTAAGAGGATCCCGATACTTAACTAATATGAAAATATTAAATAAAAATATAATGGTCCCAGTGAAACTGTTCCTAATCTGTCCACCCCAAGTACTTTGTGCACGTGCTGTGACTTATAATTGATTGACAGTTACTTCTGTTGGTATACATACTTTTCACAGTGACCACGAACTCGCACGTGGCAGTGTTTCCAGCCTTGTCATAAGCCGTGTAGTATACATTCCACGAACCAAGACCAAATACCTCTCCACTTTTTCGCGTCGATGTTACCTTGGTGACGCCGACATTGTCGGAAAAGGCTGGCTCTTGCCACGTGACTGTTGCTGAGGATGTGGTTGTCAATACTCCGACTGGGCTCGCGGGACAAGGCGTAACGATTTTGGGGTTTTCTTTGTCTGCAAGGGAAAAAGATCACTGGCTACGTTTAGAAGAAAACAAAAAAATGGAAGGAAATTGTAGAATGCAATTGCCCTATTTCAATATATCGTTAAATTAAGTTGTTAAGACAAGAGAGAATGGCGAAGAACCACGAGAATTTGGGCTAATTTTACTCTGAATTGTAGCTCTGATATGTCTGGTCTGGGGACGTTTTATAAGCTGGTGTTTATGATCCTACAATATATATGGTATTTGGTGGCTATAATTGCTTTTATGTCCTAAAAACTACAATGTTCCGCATGTTAAATATATACCTTTCCTGCAAGCATAGTGCATTGTGTTCTAGATTAAGTGTAAATATATTTTGTTTAACTCGTATGGTTGTTTTTGTAGCGAAGCTAGACCACGATGGATCAACAAACACGGAAAAGGCCTATATTGTATTATCACGTGTGACGTCATTACGAATCAATTGTTATAGGTAGAGGAACTGTGACGTCATTATTATCCATTTTTTTATAGCTTTGATTGGTAAAGCATTTAGACGTAATCCATCTATGATGAGATTCTTCTGACCAGAGAACCTATTTATCACTGAAGACTGTGATACTAATTTTAACATTCCCTTACCATAGACCATGACAAGTATAGAACAAGAATCAGAACCAGCAGAGTTCCTGGTCGTCCAGGTAATCTTGGTCTCACCAGCAGGGAACCGGAACTTAGCGTTAGCTGTCGGTGGATCGACAAGGAGAATTTCACCAAGATACGATGGCTCTTTCCACAAGGAACTCACGTCTGCTGTTTTCTGGCCAGGAGCTAAGTTGACCATGATATCAATGGGACATCGAATCCATGGCTTTACAACCACTACAAGAGAATCGCCATAAGTCAAGCATTATTAACAGGTACTAGCTGTTTCACCTCACTCTCATTCTGTACTGATTACATGATCCCATCCACTTTCAAGGTCGTTAGCGCTAAAATCATTAAAAATAAATGGATTTGAATCGATATCTTCAGCTTAGGAGTAATGTTTTACCAATTCAAGATCAGAGGTGCTTACCGTTTACCAGGAAATTAACCGGAAATTCCGGTTGGAAAACGAACTTCTTGCAATTAAGATTATCCACTTTTCCCGCTCTTTTCGGTTCTTCCGGTAGACGCGTGTACCATTTTTTGAAAGACAAAGTTTCCCGCTCTTTTCTTACCATTAGCCAATGAATGTGAAACGAGTAAAGGCGCGATTGCACGGACCAATTTTCTCTGCAACTTGTCGCAACAGCGTTACGACACAAATTGCAGGATGGTTTACGAATTCTAGTTTATGGCAACAATCGCTGCAACCTGTCTCGCAGCATTTCTTTTTTTAAATTGCGCTGTAGGTTACACGCTGCAATGCATCATGCAACTTGTGTCGCAACGCCGTTACGAGACAAGTTGCAAAGAAAATCACTCGTGTAAACACGCCTGTAAGTTGTGCTCAATTTTCTACCATGGCAGATAATAGGTAATAGTTAAAAACTGCTGAATGTACCTTTAATGCAGGTTGGCTTGGATCCCGTCCATGTTTTGTCGGCGCGACATTCTCTCACAGGCGATCCACTCAGCTGATAACCTTTGTTACAGATGTATGTACATTGTCCCTGGTACTTGTTTCCCTCGGTTAAACAACTTGATGGCAATAGTCTTCCATTGGTTGGGGCAAGCAGTACGGGACATTTGACCGCTAGTCAAGCAAGCGAAGAGGTCAGTAAATAATATACGAGTTGAAAACAACTTTTGAAATGGCTTTCAAATTCAGGGATTTTGATTGGATAGTGCGGCATTCTCATAATTTATGATTGGTTCAAAGCAAAAACCATTTGAGAGTCGTGAATGTCGTTCTCTCTTCTTATTCATTGGTGTAATTAGAAAAACATTACCCTACACATGGCTTTCAAATTTACTCACAATCCTGGGCCAACTAGTCTCGCACACAGCCGCTTTCAGTGTCGTCACGCAACGCTTTCTCCTCTACTCAGGGGAGAAAGCGTTGCGTGACGACACTTAAAGCGGCTGTGTGGGAGACTAGGGCCAACAAGCCCAACACTGAATACCGTGCATGCCCACCTTAGTTCAGAAGGTCAGAAGGTCAGAGGGTCAGAGCGTCAGAATATATAATATTCGTACCTGTACATCGTGGAGTGTTTGTATTCCATTTCCCATTAGCACCACATGAAACTGAATTAAGGTTGGGGTTTTCGAGGACATAGCCATTCTCGCAGCGAACAGTACACACATCGCCATAATAGTTAGCCCTGCTTTGAGTGCACCGAGCAGGCTCGATGATACTCTTGTATGGCCTTGCTAGGGGAGCACATTCATCCTCTACAGAGATAAAAAAAAAACAAGGGTTATCCTTATGGTCAACGGTTCTCGACTATACGAATACTTAACTCGCAAGATTTTAGACTTCTAAGACAAGGAATTCTAAAGAAATTATTATTATTATTATTATTATTGTTATTATTATTATCAGTATTATTATTAATATCAGTATTATTTTTATTATTTATTTATTTTTAATATTTATTATTACTATTAATATTATCAGTGTTATTATTATCAGTATTATTATTGTTGTTATTATTATTATTATCCATTATTATTATTCATTATTATTATCCATTATTATTATTATTCATTATTAAATTATTCATGTTGGCTGAAGTAACCATTTCTTCGAAATATTTAGTTCTTCCTAAATTCAACTAAGATAATGGCTATAGAAGAAAAAGGAAGCATTTTTTGGAGTCGATTAAGGAAAATTAAAAATTGATAGAATGAAATTAAATTTATTTCGAGCGTTTTTTCGTATTTCCCACAAAAGAAATCTTAATCGCACGAGAGCCAATTAAGATTAGAGAAAATACTAGTATTTGAATCTAAAGAAAATATTTCTGGTTAACTTACTCATGCAAAGCTTCATGCTATCAGTCTGATGATAACCAGTTTTACATTTACAGTAGAAGTCACCGTGTAGGTTTACACACTTAGAGGTTGTGGTATTGCATGTGTGACTTCCTTCAACACACTCATTATTATCTGGGGGAAATAATGGATATAATTAATTAATAATAGGAAATCAATAATGAAATGGGAATGGAGAGGAGGTAAAAGGGAAGGGAAGAAGTGAGGTAGAATTTTTTCTCGGGGAAATAATGATGAATGAAGCAACGAAGAGAAAAGAAGGGAAGAAGAGAGGTGGTATGGATGGATGGATGGATTGCTTGGTGGAAGTGACGCAGGACGCCATCAAGATGGTCATTACATAATACTCCAGTTCTCTGTTGCTCCGGGTTTAGAATATTCACGTGTTCCACTGAAGGTCCATGGAATTTCAAAGTTTTTTTGTATTGTTGAAGTTGTGCATTCTTCACTTTACCGTTGGTATTTGTGAATATTAGACACTGATAAGATAAGATAAGATAATTTACTTAGCGTCAATAACACAGGGAGTGATTGCCCAGTCTTCCGAGCCAAAGGCTTATGGTAAAAGTGTTTGACAAAATATATGAGGCTAATCCTGTGTAAATGAGTCTGCAATCAAGGAACACAGCAGCAATTTGGAACTCAAAAAAGGTCTATTGAGTCGTGGACTTGGCATATTTGGCGCTTGGGAACTGGGTAACGATCAGCCACTTTGATTGGATGATGTGCATGTAACTGTAGCTGTGATTGGTTAAGAGGGGAAACCCTTTGATAGTCACACTAGATTTCTTTTTATACCTTTGCATTCATATCGAGAAACCTTCTTGAATCCAGAGTTGCATTTGCAGTGATATTCACCAGGCGTATTGACACATTCTGAAGTCTTGTAATTACACTTGTGGCTGTCTCCTATACACTCATTGATGTCTGAAATGAAAGAATTCCTTTCAAAATATATATCCACTACAGTTTTATGCACTTCGGAGACTACTTTCTTCGGACACAATCTTTATAATACTCAAGAGAATGACACGAGGTCTGACAATAGTCCCCTTTACAGTTCTCTGTGCCATCTTGAAAGGTAGCCATGCCTTTGCATCGAAGCGAGACGAACGGTGAGCTTGCAATGACAGAGACCTATTTTAACACCTTGGATAATTATTCACACGTCTATCACTGCAAACTCACCGTTCCTCTCGCTTCGATGCAAATGCATGGCTATCTTTCAAGATGGCGCAGAGAACTGTGGAGGGACTATATTGTCATCATGTTTTGTCAGTCATGGTTACACACCTTTAAACCAATCAAACCTCACCTTCACAACTTAATTGATCTTTAGGCTTGTAACCATCGTTACATTCGCACTTGAATGATCCAACTAGATTTTTACAAACTGAGTTTTCCTTGCAAGGACTTGTGGCACACTCATTAACATCTGTAAGAAAATCGAAAACATCAAAAATGATTTATAGAATGAGATCATAATTGAACTTTCATTAGTCAGCTAATTTACGCTTGGTGAGGTCAGGGCACGTACGCCTTCGGTTTTGCGGACGGAGGAAAACCGGAGATAAATCCTTGAATGAAGGGAAAGACCTAAACAAACTCTACTCACATGTGATGCTGAGTCAAAGAATGGCACTCGAGTCTCTAGAGGTTAGGGGCGAATGGACTACAGATACGCCCAAGTTGATTCCCAAGTTGAAGAAGATAGAAGAGGATTGTGCAATGTTTCGTAAGGGTTTTTATTATTAGGTTGGGAAAAGGCCGGGGATATTTGACCAGATTTTGCCCATACGAAAACGCGCAGTCAAAAGTCCCATTGTCTAGTAACGACATCCCCCCCCCCCCCCCCCCCTTGCCACGTTAATGTCCCAAACACAACATAGTGTGTATGATTGGATGTTTGATTAAGGAGAAGGAGAGAAGGACCGGTTACTTGGATCATACTCACCGACGCACGAATCATTAGAAGCCAGTTCCAAGCCAGGGGGTTTGCATTTTCCTTCAAGATGAATAGAACAGGTTAGTGTAAGTGTTTGTCGTATTGCATTCCTTGACATGATCAAAATGTTTGATCACTGACAAACATACCGTTAATCTTGATCCATCTACTGTGTGCCACCCAGCCGTAGTATGGAAACAAGAATTCCTTCCCATTATGAGTCACTCGAATCTTGAAAAAGAAAACTTACATTTTACAAACATCGCCCCATGAAAGACTCTCCATGAGGTTCACTCCACATGCACTACCACTACATTCTGTATTTACAACACACAACACTCAACTCACATGTTAATTTTTACAGGGGGATAGAGGACCGGAGTAAAACCCTCGTGGCAAGGGAGAGAACAAAACGTCAAACAAACTCAACTCACATGTGTCTGCGACCCCATTCATGAACTACACAACGGTGAGTGACAGCGCTTTGGGATAGAGCTCGGAATTAAAATCCCTGTGTCGCAGTCTGACTTAATCTATTTTAATGTTTTATTTACCCAACTGAGTTGCCAGTTTCCAAAATATGCGTGACTTTTCCTATAAATTTTAATATATTCTGGCATCCCCACATCTGTATTGTCATTGACATCGAAGGTATCCAAACTAGAAATCAAATCAAAATACAGGTCAGCGGTAGATTAGAGAAAAGCATTTCCTCATGAGTGAATGCACCAGTCTTGCATTCAATGCATACCGCTGATTTTGAAGACCACAGACGCATTTGCACAGGCTTAGCCTCGTTTATAAGTCAGCTATTCACAGACAACATTAAAAGTGTGTGGGATTTCAAAACATTGGTATTGTTCAACTTGCATATTCTTTACATTACAGTTGACTTTTATAAATGGATTGCTCTTAAGCGAGGCTAAGCCTGTAAAAATGAGTCCGCAGTAATAAAACACAGCATTATTTACTGAATGAGTGACTAATCTTGAGGTGCATGTTACGTCATGGCCGCCATGTTGGTTGACGATAACAAAGCATTTCTCATTAGCTTCTCTTTTTAGATAAACCAACCTGGCGCCTGTCGCATCGTTATTTATATCTCAAGGGATTTTGAGTCACGTGTTGCACTCTAAGAATTCCAGCACGTTTTGGTAATTGATAAAGCTCTCTCTTAAAAAAAAAATACTTACTTTCCCTCTTCAAAATCATCATCCCCATTAGTATCTAATTCATGTCGAGATGTCTGCTTAACTCCACCAACACCAAAGATCCTGATGAAGACCTTTGCGTCCGTACCCGCCCCATCGGAGCTACCTGTTTGGGTTTGGACCTTGTAGTAAGCACCTAGAAACAAGGCAAGTTTTTGATATACTGATTGAGTCTTGGCATCTGAATACATCCTTTTAGCTTGGACGTATTGTCTTCTTCTTTCAGACCACGTATCATTCCCTAGAGTATCATTTCTATTTTAACGGTGGTGCATGAGAAGACACATGAATATGGATACATCTCAAACAACGAATCTCATCCTCAAGAGAATGACACGTGGTCTGAAATGGGACAACATTACACTCAAGCTAAAGAGGTCTATTCATGAATGAATATGAAAAGTAGAACAGGTCAATTAAGCAATGTAACTAAAGTCCCACGTTCTCATCCCTGATCAACCTCCATCAAATAAAGTTTATTAAATCAACCCAGCTGTGCATTCTTGCCTAGTTTTTCGTTTCCATGACAAATCACTGGCATTTTTTTGACTTCTTCAATGTTTATGTGTCTTCTATGCGCAACCGTTAAACAAAGAAATGGCAATGACGACACGTGGTCTGAAATGGGGAAACATTGCGGCCAAGCTAAAGAGTTCTAATCATATCATAGAGACAGTTTTCGAGTGGTGAATTTACACCACGCCCATCTCAACTTTCTTCTTCTTTCGACTAATGAAATTCAAATATATATGAATATATGTGATAACATTGAATTTCCCCAAGTTCCATCACTTGGACCAGAATTCAGATCATTGGAAATGGAACCTATATCACGGAGGTTGGATTTCCGCAAGGTTCGTCACTGGGACCAGAATTTAGATTGTTGGAAATGGAACTTATATAACTAAGATTGGATTTCCCCAAGGTCCATCACTTGGACCAGAATTTAGATCATTGGAAATTTAACCTGTACCACTACCCCCCACCCCTGCTACGACAATGTCCCAAACACAACATAGTGTGTATGATTGGATGTTTGATTAAGGAGAAGGAGAGAAGGACCGGTTACTTGGATCATACTCACCGGCGCTCGAATCATCAGAAACCAGTTTCAAGCCAGGAGGTTTGCCTTTTACTTCAAGATGAATAGAACAGGTTAGTGTAAGTGTTTGTCGTATTGCATTCCTTGACATGATCAAAATGTTTGATCACTGACAAACATACCGTTAATCTTGATCCATCTACTGTGTGCCACCCAGCCGTAGTATGGAAACAGGAATTCCTTCCCATTATGAGTCACTCGAATCTTGAAAAAGAAAACTTACATTTTACAAACATCGCCCCCATGAGAGACTCTTCCATAAGGTTCACTCCACATGCACTACCACTACATTCTATATTTACGACACACAACACTCAACTCACATGTTGATTTTTACGAAGGGATAGAAGACCGGAGTAAAACCCTCGTGGCAAGGGAGAGAACAAAACGTCAAACAAACTCAACTCACTTGTGCCTGCGACCCCATACATGAACTACACAACGGTGAGTGACAGCGCTTTGGGATGGTCGTCGGAATAAAAATCCCTGTGTCGCAGTCTAACTTAATCTATTTTAATGTTTTATTTACCCAACTGAGTTGCCAGTTTCCAAAAAATGCGTGACTTTTCCTATAAATTTTAATATATTCTGGCATCCCCACATCTGTATTGTCATTGATATCAAAGGTATCCAAACTAGAAATCAAATCAAAATACAGGTCAGCGGTAGATTAGAGAAAAGCATTTCCTCATGAGTGAATGCACCAGTCTTGCATTCAATGCATACCGCTGATTTTGAAGACCACAGACTCATTTGCACAGGCTAGCTTAGCCTCGTTTATAAGTCGCTATTCACAGACAACATTAAGAGTGTGTGGGATTTCAAAACATTGGTATTGTTCAACTTGCATATTCTTTACATTACAGTTGACTTTTATAAATGGATTGCTCTTAAGCGAGGCTAAGCCTGTAAAAATGAGTCCGTAGTAATAAAACACAGCGTTATTTACTGAATGAGTGACTAATCTTGAGGTGCATGTTACGTTATAGCCGCCATGTTGGTTGACAATAACAAAGCATTTCTCATTAGCTTCTCTTTTTAGATAAACCAACCTGGCGGCTGTCGCATCGTTATTTATATCTCAAGGGATTTTGAGTCACGTGTTGCACTCTAAGAATTCCAGCACGTTTTGGTAATTGGTCAATCCCTCTCTTTAAAAAATACTTACTTTCCCTTTTCAAAGTCATCATCCCCATTAGTATCCAATTCATGTCGAGATGTCTGCTTAACTCCACCAACACCAAAGATCCTGATGAAGACCTTTGCGTCCGTACCCGCGCCATCGGAGCCACCTGTTTGGGTTTGGACCTTGTAGTAAGCACCTAGAAACAAGGAATCAATGAATAAGGCAAGTTTTTGATATCTGATTGAGTCATGGCATCTGAATACACCCTTTTAGCTTGGACGTATTGTCTTCTCCTTTCAGACCACGTATCATTCCCTAGAGTATCATTTTTATTTTAACGGTTTTGCATGAGAAGACACATGAATTTGGATACAACTCGAACAAAGAATCTTGTTCTCAAGAGAATTACGGCTTGGACCTGGTTTCATTCCACGTATAGGCTTCATTATCAATATTCCATAGCTCAGATCAATCTCTACGAACGAATGGAAACAGGAGAAAAACATTTGGGCCAACAAATCAAATAATGATATTTACGTACATTTATAATTATTTATTTAGCACAAAAACGCCCAATACTGCAATATGTACTCTGGCCGGGGACATAGTTGTATAACATTGAAGAAGTCAAAAACAAAAACTGCCAGTTATTTGTCATGGAAACGAAAAAACGAGGCAAGAATGCACAGCTGGCATGATTAAATAAACTTTATTCCATGGAGGTTGATCAGGGATAAGAACGTGGGACGTTAGTTAAATTTCCAAATATTGACCATTCACTTTAATCTAAATTGGGCTCGCTGTGGTTCTACTTTTCATATTTACTCATGAATAGACCTCTTCACCGATCTTCACCTTGGGCGTAATGTTTTCCCAGAACACGTCTCATTCTCTTGAGGATAAAATTCTTTGTTTGAGTTGTATCCATATTCATGTGTCTTCTCATGCGTAACAAAGAAATAGCAATGACGACACGTGATCTGAAATGGGGAAACATCGCGGCCAAGCTAAATAGTTCTAATCGTATCATAGAGACAGTTTTCGAGTGGTGAATCTACACCACGCCCATCTCAACTTTCTTCTTCTTTCGAATAATGAAATTCATATATATATATATATATATATGTGATAACATTGAATTTCCCCGAGTCCATCACTTGGACCAGAATTCAGATCATTGGAAAATGTATCTATATCACGGAGATTGCATTTCCGCAAGGTTCGTCACTGGGTTCAGAATTTAGATTGTTGGAAATGGAACCTATATCACTAAGATTGGATTTCCCCAAGATTCGTCACTGGGATCAGAATTTAGATTTCTGGAAATGGAGAATATATTCACTAAGATGGGAGTTCCCCAAGGTTCATAACTGGGACCAGGTTAAGATAGGATTTCCATATGGATTTGTTTTCATGTTGGTATTCTTTCTTACCTTCCACTACAAAAGATCGTAGTAATAGAAAAACAATGAATCCGATACCACCAACCATGATTAACACATAAAACAACTTCCAAGACCTTGGTAATTCTCGAAGAGTTCTAATCGTTTCGTTTCAGCTCACAACAAACTCCGCCCTCTCTCTGTATGCTAGCTCCTTGTTCGTTTCAAGTCCTTACTAAACTCTTGCATAAACTCTGGGCGTGCTACCAAACTCACTTGACTTGTAGACCACGTGACTACTCCAGCTGAACCACTACAGAACATTTGCTGTTGACTCTGCTTCTCTGGCGCGAAATTAGGTGGCAGTTCTTGTTTACCTACCTGTTCTTAAACAAATCGCTTGTGTAGGGTTACTATGACAGAGATAATTGTTTATCAGGTGTGATAAACAGAAAACAGCTGAGCCGACTGAGGCAAATTTCTTTGAACATTGAATGAATGAATCGGTTTATTAACTTTGAACTCGCAAGAATAGCTCTGACTGTTTCTAGTGCCAGCTGTTAAAGATCTAAAAGCCCCGCGAAAAAACCTCGACAACGCGAAGAAAGAATTTGTCCTCGATCAAAAACGAATTAGTATTGGAAGACGCAGCAAAAGAAGATTTTTGAAGATTTTTGAGGTATTTTTGAAGCATAACGTTTTTGATCAAAACGTGGCAAAGATTTTTCAAATAAAAAAAGGACAATTAAGATAATTCTTTCGTTTCAATTTTTAATTAAACCTAAGCTTGGCACTTTGAGATTCGTTTACTTAAAGAAAAAGGACAAGAGTATTGTAATTGATGGACTTAACTTTCTGATTGCATTTTTCCTGTATATGAAATAAATTGTAAGATTTTTTACGAAGTTTTGGAATATCAAACTTAAACACGAGTGAATATTGGGATTGTTTTTAAGAATAGTACACGGATTATTGTATAATTTAACATTTTTTAAAAAAAAATAAAGAGGTATCTGCAGATCACGCGCTCTCATTGGTGGACGATAGAGCATGCGCTGGCTATGACTAATTGTAGAGGCTCCTGAGGTAAAATGGGAGCTGAAATTCGTCTTTTTTAGGCTGGGAAAATGGGATTTTATGCACTGGGGATGGGATTCACAAACAAAAAAAATCAAAAAATGGGATGAGAGTACTGACATAGGCTGGGTTATGGAATTAGATCAAAATCACGGGGCGGTTTGGAAATCAGTGGAATTGGGACCCTCCCTTCAGGACCCTCATATATCACCTAGAAGACGAGGGAGGGCATATTTTATACTCGTAACTTTATACTAAGTATATTAAGTTAAATTAGTCTAAAGCAGAATGTATTATAGTCCGATCTAATTCGAAGAGAGTTTATTAATGTTTAATGTTTAAATTCCTTTGTCAGCCAATGAAGCTTACTATAGTATTCGAGAATATTGCGAGCATTGAATTAGGGAAGTCTGTTGTACAAGTGTTTGGGATACTATATTTAGAAATGACGAGAGCTATTTTTATCTCGGGTTGCGTGTCTCTGACTGTCACTCCAATTAGTTAGTAAATATATTTACCATTGCCACCTGAATCCCGGTCCCAGTGATGAACCTTGGAGAGTGTCATTATAACGAATATTCGAAAAGGAAGGGATCGAGGAGCATGCGCACAGTGTTTTCTGACGTCATATTGTTTGGTACGCGTATCGAGCTCCCACATCGATTATCGTGTCTAGTTTAATAAGATAGAAAGTTCATGTTCTTATTATCATTTTCTTAAGGTTGGGAATAGCTTTTGGAAAAGGCTCTGGGAAGTCTCGAAACTACTATCTTAGCAGTTTCATTTACGACCATCCTCCTAAAGCTTGGGAACGCAGGAAAATTGGTATTCTGTATCGAAACTACGGAGTACAGTTTTCACTCAAGTGACAAGGCAGACAAATTTGTGTACGAAGCAAAAGAAACTTTTAGCACAGATTTTGAATAAGGTAAAGTAGAAAGAGAATGATTTGTTTTGGTTATACCAACGTCGCCGCTTGACGTCATATCTTTAGCTTTATCATAATGTGTAAATCCGATACTAAATGCTAATCATATATTTCTAATGTGAACGCAGGTTTGAATTAATTGGCTTATTGTTTGTTTACTCGAATAATGATCGAATATGAATAATTAAAACTAGGATCAAACGTTTTCTCTTGTCCGTCCATAATGAAATTACTCGCACTCGTGTTTTCAAATATTATTTCAAAGTAAATTCGTTGTTTCAGTTCATTCTTTTGAAGCCTTCTTTTCTCTCTATTTCTCTTTCCTTTTCTCGTCACCATTCATCTTTTCCATACTTGACTAAGAAAATATATAATGGTAAAACTCCTTTTTTCAGGTAAAAGCATGTGAAGGCATGACTACTACCTACGAGGGGTGTTCGGATCCCACATGGAAAAGACAACGTTGGTTATAGAGTACCAATCACCCGAGATTAAGTTTCGAAAAGGTTGTTTATTCCTGATGTGAAGGGAATGAGGCGCAAGGTATTTTGCACATTTCGTTTGTTATCCTCTAAAATGCGAATGGTATACAAGTAATCAGGAAGGCGACTTCCTATCTACATGGGCAATAAATGTTGTCATAGTAACAATCCAAGATAAGGAGCCACTGCTCCACCTTTGAAGTTTTGTTTTTCGAATTAGTCCTTTTCTGACAACAATATGGTTCAGATAAAACTCATTTGATGGGTTATAATTGTAATTAGGGGAACCATGTTTAATGATTGAAGAGTGAGTAATAGCATAATTGTTCAGGGGTTTTGGTGATTTGTTTTTCTCAAAAAGTACAAATAAAGTCTTGAATAATGTTTCTTTGTTTTTCTCGTCTTCTGGTGTGAGGGAGGGCGGGGCTCACAACCCCGGCGTGCGGTCGGCGTCCTAGTAGGACCCCTCCTAGCTGATGACCACCACACTTGCCCCATTGCACTTTCCGGGTCAATCACTGGTGAGATGGCCAAAACAAAAAGACTATCTACACTGTGTGCTTTAACATAGAACGCTGTCGAACAAATGTAAGCAGGTAGAAAATAAGGAAAACGAAATTGCGGCAATATGTAGGATAATAAGTAGGAATTGCGAAAATTAAAAGTAACAGCAGTGCGCGCCTCATATAGAATCTAGGCAGTCGATACAAACCTACAACTTACGTTAGGAAAGTACGAGACAATGAAGTTTCACGCATCCCACATGGAAAGGTCTTGAATAGGTTTTGTTTACGTCGCATGCTAATTCCCAAGGGATTCGATATATTTTCAAATTCATTGCGTATTTCTTACGACCGCATTTTACGTTTGATCGAGCAAGAAAGGAAACTTGTACAAAGATTGTACATCCCACATGGACCACGGTGTTGGTATTACCTAGGTAGTTGCATTTTTATGAGATGGGGACGGTTGGATGAGGATGAGGAGGATCCTATATGGATTTCCATCCACTTTTCCAAGGATCTTCCCATGTTGAGATCCTTCCTTGCTGAATACCCAGATTTATGGGTCTTGCATGATATCTCCCCGTACAGAATATTACGATAAAGGGCAAATATAAAGAAACATGATTGTAGATGAATCATTATAAATTGTACGTTGGTATGCAAATTGTACATCCCACATGGACAAATGTGTTTAAAAGATAGAGAAGAGAGGCATTTGCATGGGGAGGAGGAGAGGGTTGTAGGAGGACGAAATTATGAGACGAAACTCCAACTTCTAAACATAGACATTCTAAGAATCTTGGATATATCCAAGATTCTTAATTAGTCTCTTAAAGGGTCGGATCAAAGGTACCCCCTTTGAAAGAATATAAAAATTGCTTTTTGGTAAAAAATATACAATAAAAATGAAAGAGTCAAGAATCAAAAAGAAAAAATCAAAAGAAAAAATGTTAGGGTTAGGGTGAAAATCGTTAGGGTTAGGGTTAGGGTTAGCGTTAACCCTAACCCTAACAGTCTTAACACTAACCCTAAGATTTTTATATTTTTATTTTTCATTTTTATATTTTCATTTTTTATATTTTTATTTTAACAAAACATTTTTTATTTTTTATTCTTTCAAAGGGGGTACCTTTGATCCGACCCTTTAAGAGACTAATTAAGAATCTTGGATATATCCAAGATTCTTAGAATGTCTATGTTTAGAAGTTGGAGTTTCGTTTCATAATTTCGTCCTCCCGCAACCCTCTCCTCCTCCCCATGCAAATGCCTCTCTTCTCTATCTTTTAAACACATTTGTCCATGTGGGATGTACAATTTGCATACCAATGTACGATTTATAATGATTCATCTACAATCATGTTTCTTTATATTTGCCCTTTACCGTAATATTCTGTACGGGGAGATATCATGCAAGACCCATAAATCTGGGTATTCAGCAAGGAAGGATCTCAACATGGGAAGATCCTTGGAAAAGTGGATGGAAATCCAAATAGAATCCTCCTCATCCTCATCCAACGTCCCCATCTCATAAAAATGCAACTACCTAGGTAATATCAACCCAACAGCTCATGTGGGATGTACATTTTATTTATGCATATTTTCGTATGGCATTCCTTCAGCGTCACGGACGATTTTTGAATGCTTTAAAACGTATAGTTTTTATAAAAACATTTATAGACGCAACGTCTTAGCACAACAAAACTTTTAGGAACTGGGGTATGCTGTTACTCAGTTTTGAGTAGTTTTAGGGCTGACCATGTAAAATACCACGAAATAAAGATGTTTTTGTTCGTAATTGTCATTGCTGGCGTTGAGTTAATGGCTTTGCGCGCGAGCATATGTCTATATTTTCTAAAAACCGAAAAACCTTGTTCAAAACACAACATCCCATATTTAAAAGCGCAATTTTACTCCCAGGGGAATGCGAACAAGAAGTATACATGATTTTAATCAATTTTTCCGTGTGGGATATTGAATTTTCGATGGGAAAGGAAAAACAAACCAATTTGATGATAAAATACAGTTTTACTCCTACAGTATCTTCTACAATACAACTTATCTAACTCTACATATACAACTACTACCCTCGGAACGAAAAAAAAAAACAAAAACACAACAAAAAACAAATAAACAGACATGCAGCTGTACGTCTTAGGAAATATTTTTTAATTATTAAAAAAGAAAATTAATCTACGATTGCGAACAAAAATGTGCACCAAATGTACAGAAAATGAAACAAAATGAATCGATAAAAGAAGTCGATCTCTTTACCCTTGTGTCATTCTCTTGAGAGTAAGATTCTCGTGTCTTCTCGTGCACAGCCGTCAAACAAAGAAATAATACTCTAGGGAATGACACGTGATCCCTAAGTTGAATATAGGATTGTAATTTTTCTCTCAAGTTTGTAATTTTCTTACAACAATTTTACATCATTCTTTTTTGTTTGTGATTCATTTTTTGAATGAGAGTTTTTAATTGCTTTGATTTTATATATTTTCAGTTCTCCTTTAATTTCAGGCTGCTACAACTTATAACCTCTATTCTACTTTTCAAGTAAAGTACGACTTGGACATGCTTTTGAGTCTTATGAACCTTATATGAATTTTGCATATATATATATGTCTCACATATACCTCATCATACAAACAGTCATATTATACACCGAATAGGTTTGATTATAGCAATCATTCCGTGTAAGTACACACACTTGTCAGTACTTTATACACCAACTCTGCCCAATACATAACGATTTAAGGAAACACCCGGTGAAGTAGTAACTAATGTTCCTGCTGTAACCCATGTGGGTCACAATTACAAAGGATTGCGCATGCTCAAACAAGAACATGACGTGTGGACACTAAACTTATCTAAGACCAAATTTAATTAAAAACTGGTAATATTTTACACAAATAGTAATTAGTACTGTTAAAATTAGTACTGTTTCGTAGAGTGCATACCATATATATCCGTGAAAAAGTCAACTAAAAAATCGTACAAATTAGTGCAAAGTTTTGTAGGTCTACGGTCTACTGAACTTACTAATTTGTGCGATTTTTTACAAAGTTTTTTACGAATATATGGTATTTTTAAATTTTGTAAATTTGTAAATTCAAGTGAATAGTGTCACGGTGCCATTTCAGAACACCTGTCATTCTCTTGAAAATAGTTATAACTTTTATATAACTGGTGAGGAAAAGAATGCGTAGAGTTTATACTGTAGTCAGCACTGCAGATGTTATAGGGTACATATTTCCAAGTGGCGTCTACAAGGAAACAACAACTTCAACTTTTCTTTACTTTTTCTCAGCTTGCGAATGGCAAGACAATAAAAATCCCGCAATAAAACTTGAATTCGCGTACTGAAGCATTTTTTCCTAATTACAAACTCAACGTCACCGATAAGCAGAATTGCTGACTGCGTTAATGACGAAGCTCAAAGTCAACCCCAAATTACTCTTTGAAAATAATGAATGACTTCATCATGACATGACATTGCCATCTCGACTTCTCCATGTGGGATGAACAAAAATATTGAAAATGCCATAATTCATAATCTACACATGCTCAATGAAACATAACTGAGTGCATCAATTATCACATTATTCTGTCTTGTGATTTGTTGTGTTGTGAAAACCTCATGAGGCAAACAATACGACAGGTACATACCTCGAACGAAGTCTTATCTTTTTTATTCATTTGAGTGACCAGAAACGATGGCTCAGGTCGAGGTTTGACTTGATGAAGTAACTGTGTGAACACTGTGTGACACAAGTCCCATCTCGACTTGGACTCATTGTTTAGTAGTCACTCAAGGAAACTTTCAAAAGACCCCTTGCAGCACGTCGGAATGTAGCTCAGTTTGGAGGACATAACAATCTAGGTTTCCAATTCTCAGGAAGTTGAAATTCTTGTTTTGTTGTCCAAATTGAGCTAGTTTGACGTCACATGCAAAGGGTCTATTGGTGCCAAGTACAAGTACCTATATTCATAAACACCTTTGTAAAACATTTATGAAGAATTATAAAGTCATTAGAGTGCAAACAATTAATCCGTGAAACACTAATTACTAAATAGTACAAAATAGTGCTAATTAAACAATAGAAAACAATGCAATACTAAAGTTTCACGGATATATTGTTTGCACTCTACAGTCGCTGTTGGAAGTTTATTGAATTTTAATAAATGACACATCACTACACGCACAAAATGTGAAACAAATTTATTATTAAATTTCATAAAAATTGATAAGCCATACAATAAAAAATGTGCACCCACCAATGCGAAAAACAAACAAAAACAAAAACGAATGTACAAACAAACGAACGAATGAATAAATAGATAAATAATAAATAACGTAAATATTTTCTGAAAAAAAGAATAGAGGAAAAAGGGAAATAAGAAATAAACATACGAAATTTATTTCATTATATTAAAAGTATAGCTGTGACCAAGTTGATTGCTGCAATGAGAAGTGATTTTACCTCTTGCAGTTTGTCCTCAATAGCTGTTGCACCCAGAAGGAACAGGTTCTGGGAAAAAAGAGGAGGATTAGTGATGACTGAAGAGGCCAGTGATGATGACACATGATTATAAACAATACAATGGTGATACACGATAGTGATGCATGATGGTGATGATGACGGTGATACATGATGAAATGATGATGATGATACATGATGATGATACATGGTGATGATACATGACCATGATACATGATGATGATACATGATGATGATACATGATGATGATACATGATGATACATGATGATGATAATACATGATGATACATGCTTATAAACGATACAATGGTGATACGCGATAGTGATGCACGACAGTGATACATGATAATGATGGTGATACATGATGAAATGATGATGATGATACATGATAAAATGATGATGATGATGATACGTGATGAAATGGTTTAAAAGAGAAGACATACCAAACTAAGCCATCGGAAATTTGAAAAATTCAACAGTCTATTTTTTTACCCCATGGTGTTACCAAACGTTTACAAAATGTAAAATAGAAAATGTATAATTAAATATTAAAAATCTGTGTCATTTGTTGTCGCTGAATACCCAGCATGTGGGGTGAACCAAATAGAAAACCTATTGATGATCAATTCGTTTACAAAGTCGTCTCTGTAGAAAGGCTAATTGCTATGGCAACCTTTTTTAAACGATATATCCTTTGAAATATTTCAAAAAAAATATGTGAGAAAACGAAATAGCCTAATCGATATTCAAACAGCTTTAATTTTATAATTTATCAGAAACCATGACAAATTAAACCTCTGGACTGATCAAAGTCACGGCACGGCTAACTCACACATGAACGAACGACGGCTTATCCAGCCGACCGCGAATCAATTGAAAAATTGTCATTGTTTTATTGTTTGTCATTTTAAAACACTGTATTTCGAATTGCTTACCTTGTCGATACAATAGGGGATGGTGGTCGAATTAACTGAATTATGATTGAATTGAATTATGTAAGCATTTAAAAAATGTCTTGAATTTTAATGTTCACTTGAAAAATATATTACTACTCAGCCTCATTATGAAAGCTCAAAGCTACTAAATGAACTGATAAAGTGAATCTTTCATTTAACACATCGCGAGAATTAAGTGGACTGTTTATTTAAAATAGCAGTCATTTTATTTGTTTTCCTTCCTTTATTCTTTCTATTATGTCTATATTATTGAAGTCCTGTTCCTTGTTTTCACACGACGTTTGACGTACTTGATTGCTTCATCAATGTAAGGTCTGTTTTTGACTCATTAACGTTCTGGAGAAGATTCATTACTCGTGTTCAAGGGAGAAAGATTTTATCGTTTTAATAAGTATTAAATCAAGAATGTAGAACTTATTACTCAAGGAAATAGGAGGTCTTTCACAGTTTTAAAGTACGGCTCCTGGTTCTCGGGTAGTCGCAAAATAACACACCTATGGATAGGAGCATACAGCCGAGAAGAGACAACAATACCATTCCTAGTCAGGAATTTGAAAGTATCAAGAAACGAAGGATTGAAAGTCTTCCTCCAATTCTACTGAAAAAGTATTGTCCACAAAGCGAGAGTGTCTTTGAGCGCTCCGAAACCACAGTAATCCCAACACTTCCTTACACAAATTATGAGAAAAAAGGAAAGATCTCATTCAGAGAACACAGACTGGAACGATTCACTCGAGCGGACGAGCTACCTCTTGGGCTGGCATTTAAACTAACGAGAGATGTCATTAAAATGGAAAGACGAATAAAAGAAGAATCTATGATGAAGGAAATTAGAAAAAAGAGAAAAGACTACGAGACGCAAAAGAATAAAGCTGTTTCTGACAGGCTCACAAGCATGAATCGAGGGATTTTGGTACGTACTTCGGTATGTACTTCGCACCGCGGCTTCTCGTATTTCCCGCCATTCGACAACAAACATGACAAAGCTGCCATACTGAAGCATCATGGCGACTTCGAGGCGAAAGTGAACCAGGATCGATTTAGCGTCAATAAAAAGATGGCTTTGGATAAAATGAGGGAATTTGGGCTTCGGCATAAGATCCACGCTAGAGAAAATAGCTGCCGAAACGACCTCGATAACAAAGCATATTATCATCAGTAAATGAACGGTAAAACTAGCCAAAAGTACGATCGACAAAACACACAAAAAAGGAAACTCCTCTCTCTGTTTCTCGGTTTAATGAAAATCAAGTGCTAAACTTACAATCATCTTATTCTGATATCGCTTGACTGTTGTTGAGTTTTTTAGTTAAAAGGCATGTAAAAAATACTTTAGAGTCGTCTCCATGGAGAAAAATAGTAAAGTAAAGAGGGTGGTGTGGGTTGGAAAAAACTCTTGTAACGAAGAAAAGACTGTTGGAAAGTAGGTTCTTGGAAGTAGGTTCTGTGGAAAAAACATTTCAGAGTCGTTCCCATGGAGAATAATAGTAAAGTAAAGAGGGTGGTGAGGGTTGGAAAAAACTCTTGTAACGAAGAAAAGACAGTTGGAAAGTAGCTTCTTGGAATACATGCACCACTAAGAGAAGTACTTTTGGGCACAATCAATGTGAATACTATGAAATTATACGATAATGAGAGACCGCATCTATCTTCGAAGTATGACTTCTCATTTGGGTTAACAATTAAGGCTAATATTAAAAATGTGATGTTTTTGGGTAGATTCCATAAGATATATGCCTCTGCTGTCCTAGTATTTATCATAACGACCAGCATGAAATGATTATATGGCCGCAGAAATCAAACACATATCAAGTTCTTTCAACTAGAGTAAGCAAGTTCATCACTGAATATTGTATGAAAAACGTCTTCTCTCCAGCCTACCGAAATAGCGTGAGACTGGAGACCAGAGAAGCATTCAATATTGTATAGGATGCATGGGAAGGAGAGAGAGAGAGAGAGAGAGAGAGAGAGAGAGAGAGAGAGAGAGAGGGGGGTGCCTTTGTGCCAGTTAAAAAAAATGTTAAGAGGAAATAGACACAGACAGCAGTAGATATTCTTCAGTCTCTCAACAAAACATATTCAAGAACACATTTATTTAGTTTAGTTAATTATTAATACAATTTTAAAACATGTTGAAATAAAAACAAGCATTGGTCGGTCAAACTTTCTACTGGCATTATTGCTTGTTATGACCTGATGAATTCACGTTGAGGGCAATAATAGATTCTTTATATATAACACTAGGAAGAAGTACTTTGATGTTGTAAATTGTCTAATTAACAAAGCTGGTTATGAACAGAAAATAATGGACTATTGGCAAAGAATCTCTTAGAAGATTTCACAGATTTCAGTTCAAATGTTTCTTGTCGCCATAGTAGCAGGGTTTTCGCATTTCTTTTTGGATTTTTAAGTGCTTTCAAGATTATATTTATAGCGAGAAGGGATTTGTTGAAGATATGGACTTCATTTTGTGGCGTTTTACAAATTCTCTCTGAATGTTATGTAATTTGTCTTTTACGTTTTTGTAATCACCTTGAGCTTCTAGACAACTGGTGCAATTATCTATCGTTTTTTCGTACTTTTTCTCTACATAAAGACTTTCCTCGAGTTTTTTGTCTCGTTTTTCGTGCTTTAAGCGTTGTCTACTTGTCGGCTGAGGCGAGAGAATCGGCTTGAAGTAAGAATACTTTGCTCGAGTGATATTCTGTGAATGTCGTTCAAAAGCAAGTTCTCGTTGCATCTTGTAGTTCTTGTCCATTGTACACTCCACTTTTCCACCTTTTTTGCCACCGACTTCAATCTGCAAGTAATTAGGGCACTTCTCGTCTATATTTGGGAGCTTCTCTTTCGTAGAATCATTATCATTATCAGTCTTCACTCCAACTTCACAGCTCGCATGAAATTGAACTCGAAGATCTATAACTGGGAGAATGGGAGACGTTTGGTGTTTCATCTCTTTTTTTCCTGTTTTCTTGTTTTTTTCTTTTAAAATCGAAGGCAAGCCTTGCCGTTTTTTGTCCTTGCTCTTTTGCTTCGTATCCTTATTCTTCAGTTTCTCCTCTTGAGGATTACAACATGATTGTACAATTGGAAACATTTCGTTCTTGCCCTTGTACATAGTCATTCACACGTCCCTTTGTCTTTGCGCCTGCTTTTGGCCTTCAATTTAGCATTCTTATTCACCTTGCAGATAACCAAGATAACGTACTAAGATGTCATAAGCAGTTGAGTTTGTTAATTAATAAAATAGCTCGCTCCGTTGGCCAAAGCCAACTGGCTTATCTATCTACCATGTCACTTCTAGATGTAAAAATGACAGCAGATATCTTAGTCCTGACAGAATTGAAATAAAAATCTGGACAAGAAATTATCAAGGATCTTCACTGCAAATAGTAATGTGTAACGGAGTGACGGAGACTTACTTATTACAAACACAGCACTCTTACTGACACACCTGCCGCTCTGAAGATGCCAGTTGCCGGCAAGATTGGAATTAGTGTGTTCAGGTAAAATAAAGTACTCCCATTGCTAAATTTAAGCCGTTATTTTGATAACAATTTATAATTAATTAACGGTTGGCTGTAATTCAGTCCAGTTAACGGAAAGAAGCAAATGTAATGACATCATGATTTATTGATATAAACTAGTTTATACGCATTCATCGAAATCATTAAAAATTTAAATCCTTTTCGCCTTTTTATTTCTATTTTTTATGGAATGATCCTATTGGTTAATTTTTGAATGACGAATTGAATGACGTTGCCTTTAAAGTTCCGCGTCTTATGTGAAATGATCCTATTGGTCAATCTTCAATGACGTCACTACTTTTAGTTCTGCCTTAAATGGAGTGATGCTATTGGTCAATCCTCAATGATGACACCATTTTGATTTTGCCTTATATGGCGGAGTGATGCTATTGGTCAATCTTCAATGATGTCACCATTTTTGTGTTGCTTTATATATATGGAGCGATGCTATTGGTCAGATACTCAGCTACCTTCCAGCGGCGCAAGGCAGGCTTAGGAAGATAAAGATAATACGATAGCTAGATCTCAAATCTGTTCGGTCCAAGGGGTCCATGCGAACACCAAGGGATTATATCAGAAATTATATATGAAAATGGACTCGTAGTGATAAGTACGCTAGTTTAAAGGATAGAATTGAAGGAAAGACGAGGCAAAAAGAAAGATACAAAAGAAATGAATGAGATGTGTCGCTATGTGGTCTGTGGTCATACGGCGCCTCAGCCTCTGTGGATGTCTCGGGGGTATAATTTTGATATCAATATTTTGGGATCAGTTAACACAATTTTAGGTTCTAATCGTTAATGAGAGATCTTTTCGTCTTGTTTATTTCAAGTTTTACTCATGTCATTATACTTGTGTTATTCTCATTTTTTCATGCAAACTATTTTTGTGAAAATAGCTAGGCGTTTTTCAGTAATTTCCGAGTCGAGAAGCCATGGCGGCCTTGTTGGATGTCAGTTAAATCAACAAATAGGCATCAGTTTTTTATGTGTCTGTCCACTTATTGACGATAAATTGCGTCATCAAATTGTCCAAGTAGTGTGGATCCACGAGGCGTAGTCGAGAAATTTGTAAGTTATCGTAAAAAGAGAATTATAATGAGAAATCTTCAATAAATACCACCAATATGGCCGCCATGACGTAACGTGCAACCGCCAATCTATGGGTAAGAAATTATAGGGGCTTAACGACAAAACTGTTCTATAGTCAGCAGTTGTTTTGGCATGTTGCTGCACATTCCAAACCAGAGACATGAACAGAATAATAATTAATTGGAACTCTAGCCGCGGTTTTCGTACTGCTAATTGCCTAAAGAAAGAAGGCTTCTGTTGATTCGTACGGTCCATGCGAACATAGAGATACGCAAGCTCGATGTCCAACAATTGACTAAATGGTGGTTTCGTTGCATTCCCGATCTCCTATACGGGGGGTGGCTTAGGTCAACCGCGACCCCACAGCAGGACCTAGCTGGAACTAAGAGCGCAGAGATATGCTATATTTTATTGTTTTGCTTTGAGAGACGGGCATGACATATATATTTTAATAAGTATTAATTAACTATTGACCGCGCCGCGCCAAATCGACGTAAATAGAGAGTAATATCAAGAGATGATGAGGTCGACCGTGGACAAAAAATACACGAAAATGGAAGAAACGGAAAAAGGAAAGGAAAGGGAAAAGAGAGAGAGAGAAAAAGCCCCAGGAACAATTGAGAACAGAATGGAAAATATTACAATGAAATATAAATGTTTTCAAATTTCAAAGGTTTTTGCAAAAAACTATACAAAACATATCATACCGACCTTACTTTTAACTCATCATAAAAAGGCAAAGACAAAGAAAATTATTTTTCGAATAGAAAACTAAAGAGCTCAAAAACTATTAAACAGCTAAACAAATGTTTTGAAAATCTGTGAATATTAAACCAGCCCTGAACTTACTTGTACAAACACACAATACTACACCATTTGAATTCTAAATAAATATTTCTGTTCTCCTTAGTCTTTAAGATGATTCTCTGAAGTTTTCACCGCTATTATTCTTGTTTATGTTGATACTCAAATGGCATTAGCGTATCTAAACCCTATGGCAGGTACCTGTTGGTACTCATTATATACACACCACAAACTTGGCTGAAGTTTGACATGTTTAGGCAATAGACGCCATGGCATATCTACTACGTATTTGTCCAACTTTCATGTCTCTTAATGGACTCCGACTTTAAGATTTCACTCCTGAACGGTTTTTTGACAAATACATTTGCTTATAAAGGGTTTTCAAAACTGCAGAAATTTTGAAGACACGAAAATGTCCGGTTCAAAGGAAAATCTTCTTCAAAACAGTCACTTATCGACAAGTAAGGAATCTCTCGATGGACACTACAATGGTACAAACTCGCACCAAACGAAACCAGTAAAACAAGGCAAAACTCAAGGAATGGAGAACAAAGGGTTTGAGGATGATCACAGAGGGCTGGAGCCTAGTTTTTCGAACGAAATATACTTTTCTCACGAGCCGGCTCATAGTTATCAAAAAAGAGCAACATCATTACAGCAGCGGCCGATGGCTCCCCTGCCTTCGAAGGAGCCTCGCCGACACAGCTCTCCGGATCACAGTGACCATCTTCGCCAAGACAGAAGTAGAACAAGGCATGGTGGTGGTAGACGGCGACTTTCGAGTAACATTGAAGAAGATTTAAGAAGAAAAGCTTGTCTTAATAGTATGAAAAGATATCAGAGCGCAAATCCCCTTCCAACTAGTGGGCAAGAGGCCGAATATTCTTATTGTTACTCTACTACACAAGACAAGGGAAGGCAATCAGGAGATAAGATACAAAACTTAGACGAAGAAAGAAGATTGGAAAGACCTTCGATGCATCATGATACGAGAAAAGAAAGAGAAGCTCCTCTTCGATTTGGCTCGTCGCACCAACAGGATAATGAGGTCCAAAATATGCAGCAAACAATCATAACCTTGGAGAGGAATCAACTAGAGCAGTACAAGAAAAGGCTTACTTTAGCTCTTAGCGAAAGAGCAAAACTCGCCGGAGAACTCCAGATGCTGAGTCAAAGTTTAACTGCAAGAGAAATGGAAAGTGATCGACATTCGAGCGAATCCATCTCTTTAGGGTTGAGTCTTGGACGTAGTCCTTCATCAGCGAGAAGCTCAAGGCTTTCTCACAGCTTGGGAGATCTAAGAATTCCTGAGATGTACGGTGATTATGGTGATATAAGTGTTGATTATGAAGACAGTTTACGCCTTCCTCCCGTACCCGGCTCCGCCAAGTCCAGTAGACAAAAAATGGAAATTCCAGAACTGGATCTGAGGAGTTTGAATTCCTCATTTGAAAGAATTTCTTCAGATCATATAGAAAATCTTCCCAAAGGAAAAGGGTTTGAAAAGAATAAAGACCCTCTTTCCGTTGAGGAAGGTAATGAAGGCAACAATAAAAATCAAGTAGTAAAAGAAGATTTAAAAAAGATGGTGGATGATATCTGGCAAGATAATTTGAAAGGAGACGTGTTGGCGGAGGAGAGAAGGAAAGTAAAGACGGAAGATAAAATCCTAGATGAAAATACCAGGGATTCTGATATAAATAACAATGAAAAAGCTACGAAAAAACATCTGACTGTAGAGGACTTCTTATCTAACGAAGACTCAAAGGAACGACCCAGTGATGAAAAAGAGAAAATCCAAGAGAAAAAGTTGAATGTTTTACTTGGTAATGAAGATATGAATGACGAATCGAGCGGAATATCCCCTGAGCTATACGAACCTGTTGAATGCCTTTATAGACCTCAGTTAACGCAAGCGAATGATAAGGAACAACAGCACAAAAACCAAATAAACCACGACCATGACGAAGGACTGCTACGGCACAAAGTCGATAACGAAAAGAGCGGTCAAAATGAAGGTAATTTAGAGGACTATTTTACAGCTTCTACTTTACCTGTCGGTAAAAAGGAGAATAGAAAAGAAGACGGTGATGATGTACATGGGAGAAAAGCAGAGACGAACGCAAAGTCCTTGCGCGAGGAACCGACTTTAAATGAGAACCAACTACCAGCACGCATGACAAGAATCGGGAGAAACGATAGGCGGTTTAACTACATGATACCTCCTGGAGCAAGAACTAATGTTGCTACGAATTCTGGGAACAAAAATAATTATTTAGGAAAAAAAGAAACAGAGAAAGCGATAGAAAGAGAAGTACAAAGGGTCCCCTCCAACATTTCTGACAAGCTACGATATTATAGAGAAAAATTATCCAATCCCGTGGAAGAAGAGTCGTCACGTGACTTAGCGGACGCGTATGCACATGAAAAGGACCCGGAAAAAAGGCGGGAAATCCAACAACAAGCTGCGAGTGAAGCGGCCATTTTGAGAAGAGAAGCCTCGGCTTTACTTTTTGAAGCAATGAACTTGGAAAGAATTTGTGACCCGAATGGACGAGTTAGACACGTGTATTTACCACAATAGATTGCATTTTTGTCTAAATTGTTAAAATAAATCCAAGAACTGTTTTTGTAAGGTGATGTCTATAAAGTAAAAGGATAAATGAACGCATTGATGACATCAATTTTGATGAAATTTATGAATTTTTTGAAAAGAAAAAAGTTTGTTAATCGACGTTACGTGATTATGTAATGTAACCTATGAGGTCTTATGACTTACTGTAACTGGTAATTCCAGTAATAAGAAAATCTAAAATATCAAGAGAAAATTAACTAAGAGAAGGAATTCCCGCTCCATATATATCAAACACTCTTTGATGCTATTTTTAGTTGAAATCATTGATTCTATTTTTAGGAACATATGCAAAAAATAGCATCAGACGGTGGTTACAAACACGAATACCAGAGATTCCTTCTCTTGGTTCATTTTCTCTTGTGTATATTCAATATATTTAATACTTAATATATAAAATAAAATATATGCGACTGTCTGATCTACCCACAACCCACCACCCCCCACCCCTACAGGTTTCCTCTTTTGCCCATACAGGAGGTCACATGATATGATCTTCTTATTCAAGATGGCGGCCATTAGGCACAACCTAGTATGGTTTCTCTCTCTCTTATTTTGTCATTATTCGCTTATATTTGCATCTCATGTACCCGTATTCATGTGGTCGAAGGACAGGTAATACACTAACGATCTATTCATTCTTTTTCGTTTACAAGTAAGCAAGATATCGCTATGATTTTGAATTCTTGACAAGAATCACTGACCAATACATTTCACCTGGTGTTTTCTATTTCTCTTGTATTTTCAAAAGTTATTTCGTCTATTCCATGATGTTTTTGTCAACGAAAGAAATGCTTTAAATCGTTTAGTTTCATACTAAAACTTGGAAACAAAGATCGGCTTATTCGTTAGCAAGAAAATTCGATTTCAAATTCTGCAGAAGAACCATATGAAAGAATACTTGTATAAAGCAAATTATTTTCGTCAAGTATTATGAAAAACCCTATTAATTTCTGTGCAGAATTTTCAATTTAGTTTTAAAATATTTCCTTGGTAGAAGATAAGAAATTATTCTCATCAAAGCAACTGTTTTTAAATTTAAGGCTTATATGTTGACAAACATTTATTTTATTTATGAAAGTAAGCTTATGAAAGCTCATGTTATTGATATTCATTTTCGAAGAATTTTATTTTAACTTCCAACCCCTTTTTTTCTTTCTCTTGCCATAGCCCTCTGTCACCTGAGAAGCCATTATTAGCTGGACATACAGTGTCTGCTCAAGACTTCAAAGAGAAATACCTTAGAAATGTTTTACAGAAAACACAGTCTGTAATTTTGTTTCTTCAAGACAGGGTGAGTACAGTACACTAATTTAATAATTAATCTCTGACATGACCCTATCGAAAGGCTAGATGTTGTATACTGTCAATAGACCTCTTCAGCTTGGTCGTAACATTTTCCTATTTCAGACCACATGTCATTCTGCTGAGATTAAGATTCTTTGTTTGAGTTGTATTCATATTCATGTGTTTTCTCAAGCAAATTGGTTAAACAAAGAAATGATATTCCAGGGAATGACGAATGGTTTATATTTAACAAAACAAACTTTATTTTTATTTCCTACTGAATTATATATAATGACTATGTTACTCACAAGTGTTCTCGTTTTCTCTTCTTTCCATCATAGTTAAGTATTGATGATGTCACTCGTTACGGAGATGCCTATAGTACTGGTAGCCATGGCGATGCCTTCTCCAATCTCAAGTTTGCTATACAGAAGGCAAATTCTTCAGTGGTGTTGCCATCAGTTGAGGTTGAAACAAGTGGAGTAACAAGTGACCTGATAGAATATGTCAAGGAAAACATTAAAGGAAAAGTTATGATTGTCAAAGGAGATGGTAGGTTATAAATCTGATTTATAATTTCCAAAGCACATAAGTATGAGTCCAGGACTAATCAGTTATGTAGAATATTGAATGAGAGGGATATGTCATGATATACTGCAGCATGATGCATTTTGGTCTAGCTTGGGTACAAACACCTTTTGTGAACATCATGTCTTATATTATGGAGTTGTTTGAACTCAAGCTAGATGGCAATGTAATCTGTTTATTCAATTAAGCTTTGGCTGTTGTATCACATGCAACTTTGGACAATCAGAGCTAGGCTCCAAACTAGGTGAAAGCCCAAAGATCAAATTGCAATAGGTCATTTGCATGATGGCATCATTTTACTCCCACTACCAAAATGCTTTGTGAATTTTCTTTGTTATTCAAATTTGTATTTCCTCATGAGAATAGTGAGTCAATATTAGTGGTAATTAATTGAACAAAAGAAAGTGTGCAAGGGAGTCTGATAAAGTGGTAGTAAATGACTATAATGCAAGTGGCCTATTTAGAAGTTGATTTTTGGAAAGTGGAGAAGGAAAACTGGAGAACCCAGAGAAAAACCATATAAGCAGAGAACCCAAAAACAACTGTACTCACATAATATGTAACATCTGTACTCATATACAACACTGAGACTGGCAGGACTCAAACCTGGGTCGTATTGGTGTGAGGCAGCGCACACCACCCTTGCTTCCTCATTGAATTCAGGCCTATGTGTTTGACATGTAAGTGTTTTTGGTTTATTTAAACAGAGCTGAAGTCATTTAAAGCAGAGAATTACCTGCTTGATGACAAAGTGACAAATGTTTTCATCATTAATCTTCACCCTGTTGAATTGAGGTGAGCAGAAGTTAATCAACAAAAATGTTATTATTATTAACTTATTTATTCATTCAGTAGATTTTAGATTAGTTTACCTTTGTAAAGCATCAAAACTTTCTGGGGTGCCATGAAATTATTACTTTTTAATGATTATTCAGCAAAGGCGAAGTAAATATCTTTGAATATTTACTGAACCACAAGGCTTCAAGTGGTGAGGTAAATTTTCGTCATATTCACTGAGCCTGAGAGGTGAAAAATTGTTTTAGCATATTTTTAGACTTCAATATCAGAGAAAGGACAAAATGAAGGCTAAAAGAAGAGTTTTAGTATTACTTCCGCTTTAGCAAACTATCGTCTCGGAATTGCTAGTCATTTGACCAATCACAGTGCGAGAAACTCTATATTCAAGCCTAATATTATACTAATAATATTAATTATCCCTCCTTATTAAATGTTGTGTCAACACTTCATATTTCTCTCTTTATATTTTCAGTTACCATGAAAGTGCTGAACTTGCTTTTAAAGAAAATGGTGGGTATATAAGTTTTACAGGTGCATGTTTTCACAGTTATCATGGTGTAGGGAAAAACAACAACAGCTTTTCCTTTAGCAATTAGTGAAATCTCTTGGAAAAGATTGTATTGTTGCTTCACTACAGTATGGTTAATGTAAAATGTAAAATAAACCAGTAACGTCCTATTGCATTTTATACAGATGAGGTGATTGCCATGGTAACTAAAGAAATTTCCAAACTTGGGACATCCTATACTTGCATCCTGACTGCACAAGCACCTAATAAGGTATTGTATAGAGTGCACTTTGATTTCACTGAGACATATGACTTACAGTATAAAGAGTAATTATTAATTTAAGATTTTCTAACTAAATTTTGAATTCCTACATAAGATATGTCCCATTTTTACTTTTTTATAAATTACCAAAATCGTTGTCACTTTCAAAAACATAGAACATCCTAAATGGAAAGTGTGTTAATAGCCAATGTACATGAGCACGGATCTCTAACACAAAGCATGATGGAAAAACCGAGTACTTACAGTTTTTCAGCTCTTCTAAAAATCCCTCTGACAATTTTTCCTTAGACATTTTCTATGAAACTGTAAGTATTTCAACAGAGAAAGTTTTTCCTGATAATTCTATTGATTTTCTTGTTCTAATTTGCGTAGTACTCAGATTCCCATCATGCTTTGTGCTAGAGATTTGTGCTCGAGCACATAGGCTATCAAATTTATCTAGTGATACAACATATAGAATGTGCATGATAGATGAGGCTGTAAGCCATGTGGGATGGGCTTGGAAATCGTATAAGAACATGTGTAATAGGTAAATTACGAGCCTTATATGAAATGACTGAAGATGAGGGCCAATGGGCCTTTCACAACTTCAAGTCGTGTAAAATGAGCCAGCTCAACTAGAAACCATGGACAGCTGTTTTGGCCTGTATTGGGCCTCGTCAGCACAGTGTATCTAGTGAGCTGGTAGAATCTCACGAAAAAGTAGTACATGATAGATGAGTACATATAGAATGTTCATAAACTGTTGCACTGACAGAAAGTATGGAGGCTTCTAACACATGTATCATATCGACTGTGTATCTCAAATAAGCGCATGCTGTAAGAGGAACAGACGGACGCTCTTACCAACTGGTGGCTCATACAAACAAATACTTATTTTGATGCTTTACTCTTCTGCAGGATGTCAGTAACTTGGTGGAAGCAGAAGAAATTTCATCACTCCCACATGACAGATTTAGAAGAGATGTCGAAGCAGACAGTAGCGAAAACAAAAGTGTTGACATTGTGTATCTAAATAACACCCTATTTGCCAATGGATCATGTGTGTTTGTGTACATGAAGGGACTATACTTGAGACATTTCAATGAGACATTCAATTTCTTCAACATGAGTGATATCAGTGGCACTGTGGAATCAGATTGTTCAAACTACTCAAGTGTAAGGTAAAGTCTTCCACAAGTCACCCCTAATGTAGGAAGGAATGCATATACAACTCTTTACCTTGTGCAATGTTTTCCCTTTTCAGACCAGGTGTCACTCTCTTGAGAATAAGATTCTTTGTTTGTGTTGTAACCATATTAAGGTGCCTTCTCATGTGTAACCGTTAAACAAAGAAATGATATTCAAAAGAATGGCACGTGGTCTGAAATGCGAAAACATTACGCCCAAGATAAAGATGTTTATTTATATTCCTTCTGTATATAAACACTATAATTGGCTATCTATCTATCTATCTATCTATATATATTTTCTCACATATGAAATGCATGAAACTTTCTCAATCGTTCTACAACTATCCACTAAAGTTTATCAATCAAAGTAACTTTATAATAATTACAACATAGCTTCCTTATTGATTTTTTCAGCTTCACCATGTTATTGAAAGACGGTGGCTTTGTTGTATTAAAACTGAGGTAAGTGTAACATGATATAAAGGTTTTTAACTTATACTAATGGCATTGTAGATGTTTACTGATTGAGGTATGTGCTTTTTATACATTAATCACTGTAGGGAATCAAGAGTGGTGTACAGCAGTAGCATATAGTACATTATAGTACACTATATAGTACATTGTACGCTCACTTCTGTGGTCTCGGGGTTCAATTTTTTGGCCTCAAATAACCCCCTGCAAAACTAACTACTTGCAATTTGATTAGTAACTTAGCTGTGCCCTGACATAGATCATATCAAAATTGTTTCAGGGTTCAAAAAATTTGAATGTTTTTGAGTTTATGAGTTTTTTACTCATAAGGCTATTTTTAAATTTTAAAACCAAGCTAACAAGCTTGAGAACATTGTACAAACAATGACTTAAAATAAATAATCAACTTTGTTTATAAAGGATGAAACTTAAGAGTAATAAAACTGATAAACTAGTGGTCCTCTTTTAAATTACAAAGGCATTACCTTTTCTTCAGCAATTTTAAGACCCTGGGTGTTGTTCTGGCCATGGCTTGAACCACAAGCTCCTGCACAACGATAGAGCGTTTTCACTCACGCTAATCGACGGCTTGCAGTTACAAGTATTTTTCTTTGTAAATAAACCAACCACTTTTGAGATGCATTTCAGATTGTTCTAACGAAAACTTATCTTTTATTACAACAGAGGTGATTTCAACGTTACCCGGTCAGATTGGAAATGTGTGAAACTTAGTGCAACAATAAAGCGCAAAGCTGGCGACGTATCAGTCGATAAACCGATTGTGTTCCCCTGCGACAAGGAAATCCATGTTCCTCTTAAGATGTCCTATCACTGCTATAACTCAACTTTTATCGGCGGGAACTACTCTTTGAGCTTCTTAAACTTTCAGGTATTGGAATTACATATTGAATTATTAAGTTGACTGCCTACTCTTGGAAAACAATTTAAACTTTTTTTAAAACTTCAATTTTCTGAATTGAAATTTAATGCTGATTCCAAATCTGTAAAGACAAATTGGGTGTCCCAAGCTTGTTTTCGAGATAATCAGCATTTAATGGAAGCCTACGTGCGAGCTTTTGGAGCAAAACTTGCGCCACTAGGAAGTGATTAGAAAAAAATTAAGATTCATAAGATAATAGTTATTTGCAGACTATATGATTGCACGAATGAAGGCTAGTCAATCATTCTACAATAATACATGGATATTTTTGACAAAAAGTCAAAGAGATATATTGATTTGTCATATTTTGTAGTTTCGGTGCTCTTAAGAAATCTCATTAAGTCGAACAAAATTTCCTACAAAAATCTATTTTTTCATGTGTTAGAAATATAAACTTTTTCCATATAACCTAGATTTTTAAGAGTTTTTTGAATGAGCTATTAAAAAATATCCCGTGTGAAATGTGAGGATATTGCCCTGTTGAAGCTCAAAACGCGTATGGTTCTTCAATAAAATCTCATAGATTTTTCAGTGGTTTTTGAGTGCACGCACATCGTGGGCTCAAATCCAACTTTCAAAAGTAGGCAGTCACCTTAAGTCAGTAAGTTTTTTCAAGTTTTTTCATCTTTTCGCAGTGTATAATTTACCTTTTTATCATTACTGTTTCATTAGAAACACCGACGCAGCTCACACTAGTTTTTAGCTCCTTGTAGTTATCTCTTATTATTAAATTATTTCATTCTTTCAGCCATACTTTATTTACACCTAATTCAAAAATCAAAACAGAAATTTGCTTTTTTGCTTCAGTCGGTAACCGTAAAAATCATGAGTCAGACAGTACCTCTTATGTTTTTGACTGGTGGCAGTGTAAAAAAACAAATTATTGTAATAAACAACTCACAATATATTACATGAATTCATGTATATTGAAAATAGCAGTAAAACAGTCGCTAAATCTAATCTTTACTTTTCAGATTCAGCCATATCGTATAAAGAATAACAAGTTCTCCTATAGCTATGACTGTGTTGGATTCTTTTCTATTCCAATTCTTATGGGTTTATTCACTACTGGAATACTTCTATTGATTCTGTTCTTTGGAATAATGGCTGTGTTCAGTATTACGACAATGGACAGATTTGATGATCCCAAAGGATCTCAGAGGTCATTTGGTTCTACTGGATAATAATTGTTCACATACATACTATCAAATCTTTTCTAGTTATGTTAACATAATAATTATAGCATGGGCCTTTCTCATGCGGCAACCATGTCAACTGTAGCGGTAAATTTTTTCAGAATGAAGTTACATAGGTTTAAACAAAGGTTTTCATTCTCATGGGAATAAACATGACGCTGTGTGATCGAGGTCTATAGTTCATTCTTCAAAGAACTTACTGAGTTCCATAAGATTTTTTTAAACAGAAACTTGCACTACATATAATACATATAATACTATTATAGTGTTATTCACTGTTTACAAACATTGACGTCAGCAATCTTTTCTCATTAAAATTTGCCAATCATTAAAACAAAAGATCTCTTTGTTTCAGTAGCCAATGAGATCTCTGGTTGGCACATTTTAATATCAATAGGCGATGTCAGCACAAACTTTCACTACATTTCTGAATTCTTTGTATTCTACCCAGACATTGTTTTGGGGTCTGATAAAATAATTTTTTGATCCAATTGTATAGAAAATTGAAATAAATTTTTCTTGGTAGAGTTCGCCATCTACATTTTTTGCCTTTTTTGAAAAATTGGAAAACTTTGAGCTAACCTAATGGAAATGCGACTGTTGTCAAGCACTATTACAGGGATATCTCCAAATGCAAGGGAGGTTCATCCATACGTGCTGTAGAGATGAGCATCAAAATGAAATTGTTTTTTTCTTAAATACTAATCAAATTCAAGGCTATTAATATTATACTAATAGGGATAATGTTATTGATAACTTCCATGATGAAAATTTAAATTCAGGTGATCTTATTACCCTGGATTCCAGAGGCTCTCATGCTCAAGTGTTGATCATACAGGTTTCACAGAGTGCAAACAATATAACTGTGATACTTTAGAAATACTAAATAGCACAATTTCATGCGCATTCCATTGTTTTCTATTGTTTAATCAGCACTATTTTGTACTATTTAGTAATTAGTGTTTCACGGATTAATCGTTTGCCCTCTATTGTTGCAAGAGCCTACGAGAAGCATTGGAGTTATAGTCTCTGAAATGCAGGGTAGATTGTTGTGTTGTCATTTAGATAACAATCAGATGAAAATAATTAAATGAAGTACATAATTATGTACACGAATGTGTAACAAAAGTGCTAAAATAAAGAGCATTAAAAAATAAAACTGTCTGCCATCTGAACTATTCGAATTCACTGTCATCATGGTAGAAGAACTTAAGTAGAACAATAGAATACCTTTATTCTGGAGAATTGATTTGTTTCTCGTGTAAAATGATTGAATAGACCAGTTTCGAATTCCAAATTACCGCTGTGTTCCTTGATTACAGACTCATTTGCACAGGGTTAGCCTCGAGTTTGTGCAGAATATTCACATGTTCCAGTCAAGGTCCGTCGAGTTTCAAAGTGTTTGTATTGTTGAAGTTGTGCATTCTTTACTTTACCGTTGGTATTTGTGAATATTTAAACACTGATGCGAGGCTAACCCTGTGCAAATGAGTCTGTAATCAAGGAACACAGCGGTAATTTGGAATTCGAAACTGGTCTATTGTTTCTGCTATCCAACTCAACGTTGCTGCCATCAAGTGATCATGGTATGTTAAACAAAGAAAGAATACTCTAGGGAATGACATGATCATGTCAAATTATTATGCCCAATGTAAAAACTTCTATCACAAATCCTTCCTACATCATGTATAATATGTTGGTGTTGGTACTGAATTCAGATCAAAATACAATTTTGGCGTTATCTGATCTAGCTTAGTACGAAAATGCTTTGCTTCCCATGCCTTATGCACATACTCATTGTCATAGATACATGAATGACATCCTTTAATGTGCACCTTCCATTACACTCCATTAAAGATACAAGACAGATATAATCTAATAGACAAAAGTGAAATCCTTTCCACTGTCTCCTTTGTCATTAGGCATTAAATAAGATTGTTTTATGAAATGAAGTCATTCAGTACAAAGCGAGCTTAGAAATAACAGACCATATTTTTTCCCTACTTCAAAATTGCATTATCACCCTGAAAGCCCTTATCACGTTTCTGTCGCACACTTTCTTATAATAATATAGAAGTGATACAGCTCTCGAGATCAGAAAGTTATTCTAAAAGTAAGAAAATAAGCTATTTTTTAACTCACCTAGTTTCAACCTGCATTTGTTTTGTATGTTCTTCCATTTTTTTTATTTTTGGGCATCCTGTGTTAGTATTCTAGTCAAGGTCCCAGGTTATCTCCTTTCTTGTTTGTAACGCCTGATTGTTTCCGTATTCCAAAAGTTTAAAGAATTTTGAAGGTTTCTGAAGATGAAAAGGTACAAGGAAAACCAATTATCGCCCTTGATTCAAGCATGTATGGATAACGACATTGTCCAAGTAGAAAAATTAGTTAATTCTGGTAAGGTCTGTGTGTCAAAATGTCGAGATCACCGAGGGAGAACGCCATTACACCTTGCTGCATTTCGAGGAAACGTCAACATGATTTCTCTACTTCTTGAAAATGGTGGCGATTTATGGACTAGAGACGATAATGGAAATACTTTAATGCACTTGTGTAACCATGTAGAAGTGATTAAATTGCTAGCTAGGAGAGGGCTTTCACCGTTTGAAAGGTAAACATCTTTTGAAGCTCAAAAAAGTCGGAAAATGTTTTCATTCATTTTTACCGTCACCTTCCATTTCTATGAAGTATCAGTATTGGTCTTACCTTAGACTTGGAGTGACAGTGCGAAAAATAACTAAAACAAATTGTGTAAAATAGATACAAGGACTTGACGTTTTGGTTAGGATGTGGTCTTGAAACTCATCGAAAACTAGCATCGGCTTCTCACAAGAAAGGCACAAGAAAAAGACAATGGGCCTGGGACCAGTTTTGTTGAAAGTTGAAAGGGAGGGGGTAGTACCATGTTTTTCTCAATGTTTTTTTTCCAATGAACTAAGGTGATTAAGACTACTATCCACTCTATCCTTCGAAATTTTCTTCCCTTGGAAGGGTAGGGGATAGCTTTACATTCAAGCTTTGCCACAGTAACTTCCAAAAGTCTGGATAATTTCTATTGCATTTTCCTACAGAAACTCCAACAACGAGACTCCCTTGATGTTGGCCATGAGATTCGGTGCAAGTAAAGAAGTAATTAATCTTCTCAAGAACCTAGAACAACATGAAGTGGAGGATGAACCTCCGGTCAGTTGTCCCCTATTCAAAACTAGAAATACTTACACATCTCTTCAGGACAACAATTCATCAAATTGGACAAATGAATTATTTATAGACCTTGGGATGTATAGAATGTTGTTGATGCTACTTTTAATTTTCGCACTATCACTTTACATAACTTACTGTATTGTTGGTGAGATGCCATTGAGCTCTCCACTTCTCAACGATATTGCAGGGCACAAAGAGCACAGGCTATAAATAAATGTGATTAATTTGTCCTTGTCCCTTTAGATTGTTTTTTTTTTTTTTTGCATGGCATAGTTTATTCAAACCCTTAACGATAAGGTTATGTAGGGTTAAAACAAAGGTTTTTATTCTCATTGGAATAAAGTACTGTACATGGTGCATCAAGGTCCATAATGTCATCTACTAGATGTCAATCAAGGCATTACCATGTCGTGCAACCTTAAATCCTCTTTCCAAGAAAGTCATGCAAAACTCTTTGATTGACATCCACCACATTCTACTTTGTTACAACAATGATCCTGTTAGGGAAAATGAATGGCCAAGAATCTAGTATCCAACATATAACACTGAAGCCAAACCAAGAATCCTATTTAGTCACACCAATAATTAATTATTTATGCTTAAAGTCAAATGCCCTGCTAGCAGAGTCTCTCTTCTCTTTCTCTCCCTTCTTTTAGGGGGGGAGGAAGGAGACTCTGCCGATGTAGAGTGTTTCCTTTGATACACCGCCGTCCACAATTATGGACGAACAAAACCAGTTTTAAAACCGATTTTTGACCGATTACATGTAGTGCGCATGAGCAAAATGTAACACACCGTGGCGCCAAACATTGTTTGACGAGAGCCGCTGTCAAAATCGTTACTAAGTTACACCACGCATGCGTGACACAAATAACGTCCTACATTGGCAGAGTCTATTTTTCTCTCTCAACCAAAACAAAAGGAAAATAGGCTCTGCTAGCAGGGAAAAAGTCAAACGAATTGAACAACATTAAAAGGATACTGTCATTATTTAATGATATAATAATATAATCTCTACAAATGCAGACAGAACACAGGACATTTTGACAAATGTAAAACCAGAACATAGAGGGAAATGTTCCCTTCATAAACTTTAAAGCTAACGTTATCTTTCTTTGTACAGCTGTTCAGTTGTGGCTAAAAAACCTACTCACAGTAATAACAATTTTGAGTTTTAGAACTTCTCTAAGGTTCATGAAACACAAACATTCAACAGTTTTGAATTAATTAAATTCAAGAATAACCATCATGATTATAAAATCTTCAATAATATTCCTTAATTACAGGGTGTTATGAATGACTTTTGGATTCCAAAGTTCGTCCAAATATTCCAAAGTCAACTTCCATCGAGCTAACAAGAAATTCATTGGAATTAAATTCTGAACTCTCCATGAAAGAATAGTTCTTTTCACAGTTCCTAGCACTTTCTTGATAGGTAACTGTGCCTGTCCATCAAAGAAAGAACAACACTGACCTTGCAATTATAGAGACCTTTTTTAATACCTTGAAAGATTATTCATGTCTCTATCATCGCAAGGTCACTGCCATTCTTGCTTTAATGCACAGGCATGGTTACTTTTCGAGATAGCGCAAAGAAATGCAAATACTCCATTTTACAGTTCTGTTCAGTAACCATGAATGATAGTTTCAAGTCGAGGTTGGGGTTCCACGCATAGCAAAACTATAGTTTTTATCTTTTATCTTGGAACTATTATTTGTGGTCATGGAATGGAACTACAAATTGGAGTATTGGACTATTGCTTTTTTTTGCATTACAGCTCATTGTGAGATAACATGCAAACTTCAGTTCCAACATATTTCTGAATTTATTCTAGAACCAAGTTTAAAGGTCACTAAGAAACTAGTTAAAGATGAACCTTCAGAATGAACTTTGGAATTCGCTGGTCAAAAGAAATGTAAAATGCACTGAACAAGCTTAAGGCTAAATAAAATACTACTTTATGGGGACGTATTTATATTGATTGATCTCACCTTTGTGCGTTGATTGACAGTTTTCTGTGTAAAGTTAAAGTTGGTGTCCAGATTATATTTTAACTATTCATGGAAATAATAGGCAATATACAGAGGGTCTTACTCAGGGTTTATAAAAAGGCTATTGCAGATTTGCTTTCTCATTATAGTCATCAGTGTTTCGATCCACAAATGATGACAAGTAAACTCAAATGCCTTCTATGACATCACGCTCATTAGCATATTGGACATATGAAATCACCAAGATGCATCACTCAAATCATCAAATCCTATAAAGATATTTTACCATTCACTTTATGTAGAATTAATATCGATACAGCGGATGAGAGTAATGGTTGTGACCACCAAGATGACCATCTGAGCACATTCAATTCTGATTGGCTAAGTTCAAAGCCACCTGATGATGTCAAAGTCCACAATGACGTCAAAACATTCATATTGAGTTGTTAATATTGGCTAGACATCTTACGACATCTTATGCTATGGATATGTTAGGTGGAGTTGACCTTCGCTAAAGCCTACCGCTGTGCGATAAGACTACAGGCTCGTCTTTTTCTAATTCATTATTATTAGCTTGATCGGCAACATCAAAAGTAAAAGTAAATCAGGCCCGGTCGTACGAAGGGTGGATAGCGCTATCCCATGGATAAATATTATCCATTGCATATACATATTTGATAACAGCATCAATTTATTAGCCCGTGTACAGCCGCTTTCCACCCCTCCCCTACGGGGTGAAAACGTAGGGGGGAGGAGTGGGAAGCGGCTGTACACAGGCTACACTTTATACACTGAATAAGGATTTATCCGATGGATGGCGCTACCCTCCCTTCGTAGAACCAGGCCCAGATGAATAAGTAGATTGGTTGGCAAGGTAACAGATATGCGCACACATGACGTAATTCCTGGTGGAATTTAAACAAGTTACATACCAAGTTATACACTCTAACGGTTGTAATGTTAGCATAATAATGATTTATTTATCAACACTTTTACTTTCCTGTCTGTTAAACATCAGTTTAGTTAATTCAAGGCGGTGCTCAGTGGGTCTGAACAACGTCTGGGAATGACAATACATATGACGATAAGTGACTTCCGCGATAACACGAGTCAAATATACCATGAATTGCGAACACGTGGAGAAAGAATATACTTCCGGGTTAAAGGCTGGAAATAACAGGATTATATACGAACACAAGAAGAGGATCACTGAATTCAATATTTGTTTTAACATCGTTTATTGCTCTTGAACATTCCATAATTTAAGCCTAATATTTTCTTGAAATTGAATTTAATAATTATATCTAAGTCAACTTATAGTTTTAATAAATAACTTTACCGATGTATGAAATAACTGTACAGAAAATAATACAGAAAAATAATATTTAAAAAACATGCGAGAACATAGAAAAACAAGGCAACTGGACTCGAAAAAAATCTTTAACGGTCGTGCCGGGTAAAATATTCATCAAGACTCTGAGAAGATCTGTCTGTTTGATACCGAATCAAAAATCAGAAAAAATCTACTAACAAACCACACGTATTTGAAAAAGGAGCACTTATGGAGGTCATGCGACGTTCTAGACGCCATGTTTACATGAGACGCCATAGCGGCCACGTTGACATGTCACGTTCTAGACATCATGTTGACATGTGACGACATGAGCCGCCATGTTGAAGGAACTCAACAAGACGTGGTTGGTGACACTAGGGAAAAACGTTTGCGCATGAGTGCACTTCAGCACGTTTTCTAAGAATTTTGAAGGGTTTGAGTGAGAAAATAAACGTTTATTTTCTCCAAGTATACAAAAAAGCTCGAGAGTATACTTTTGTCAGACCAAGATACTGTATTAACAAACACAATGGCTGTGGCCACACTTGGGCGTTTAACTATAGTTTAGCAGTAGTTTAGCTTAGTTAAATGACGTAATACAAACTATAGTTATACTCTTTCATATATGGTTAAACAACTTTGAGGTCACACATGTGAGGTTTAACCATAGTTACACCAAGAACGACTCACACTTCTGTGACTTATCAGTCAAAACACGAAAATGGCTGACAGAAGAATCTTGAGGATTATTCTCCTGTTATTCAAGCAAAAACGAAAAAGGACGAAATTTTTTATTATTTAAGGGTTATTCAGTCATCACGGCGATTTAGATTGCTTACTATTTCAGTTATCGCACCTTTACTAAGACGTAACCGATACTCGCAGAGTGTGGATCCTTCCAAGACCTCAGTTCTGGTTCAATTCTATGCTAAATGAGTGTGTGTATGAACATGATCCGTATTGGCAACAGCAATTTCGAATATCAAGAAGTCCAAAAAACCTATACCTTAAAGAAAAATGTGAAATTAAAGGAAAACACAGACTACCGTGTGCTACGTATACGTTTTGGAGGGACTGATTTAATTGTCCCTTTATTGGCGCGACATACTTATTCCACTTACACAAAATAACCGAACCTAATTGGTCATTTTTTTCTTAATAGAATCTATACCATGGGTTGTACCTTAGTTTAACTTGGTTTAAGTTCCATTGTTTTACCTTGACGACCAGCATAGCAACTAACAATAGTTAATTAAACAGAAGAGAGGTCACATTGGTTTTGAAGTTAACAATTGTTAGAATTGGCTGAACTATAGTTAAACGCCCCAGTGTGGCCACAGCCAATATGAAAGAATTAGTCTTAAGTTTCAAGCATGGACATTAAGTTTTGGCAGTTTGTAAAGTCCAATCTATCAGGCATGTTAGAAAGTCAAATTTACTTATGTTTTGACTAATCTGGATACGGATTCAGAGCATGCGCAGACGTTTTTCATTCGTGTCGTGGTTGGTTTGCTTTGTCGTCTCAACGAGCATGATGAACATACGTATGATTATATTGCTGCGTTGCTATGGTTACGTAACGATTAAAGGTGCCGTTCAGATACGGACACGCAGTGACTTACATCATAACATCTGTCGGGTTGCTTTAGACCCCTTGCAGCACGTCGGAATTTAGCTCAATTTGGAGGACATAACAATAGGTTTCCAATTCTCATGAGATTGAAATTCTTTTGTTTTGTCAAATTGAGCTGCTTTGACGTCACATGAAAGGGGTCTACAGATATACCATGATTAAAAAACTCGTAACCTCGACACGTTGCCATGGATACTTCACCATAAAAGGTGCTGTAACATCGCCACGTTGCCATGAGAACTCTCCGAGTAAGACATCATGATATCGTCACGTTGCTATGGATACATTATTTTCGCATTTGCGGTGTTTCACTCAGCTGATAAAATTCTTTGAATCTCAATATCTGCTCCAAATGGTGGTCAAACCCTGACCACCATGTGCTATCAACCAGAAGGAATTCTATTGAAAATTTGAGATTGAATACTCCTTGCCTAACAAGGGAACGAAATAATGTTGTTGTAATAGATAACCTCCATGTGTTCAGTACTGAGGTCGTCTTCACCTCACCCCAGCCAACAGAAAATAAAAAAAATTTTTGTCCTATTTTCTTATCTCTTGAAATTCCCCCAAGTCAAGTCTATAAAATGACCATGCATGATTAACATAAATACCGCCCTTACGTCAGGTTATAATTAGAATATTGATATGGTTTAATAATATCCCCATTAATTGCCAATAAGAATTGAAAATTAAATTGAATGGCTCTTTAAAACAATTTTTAAAGTTTCAAAATAGTATGAGCCATGCATATCAAGAAAAAAGTCCTTGAAATTTGGACGAATTAAGTAAGAAAAACATTTGCAAGTGACGTCAAAGCAGCTCAATTTGAACGACAAAACAAAAGAATTTCAATCTCAAGAGAATTGGAAACCTATTGTTATGTCCTCCAAATTGAGCTGCATTTTAACGTGCTGCAAGGGGTCAATAATGCGAGCCAAAACAAATTGGACAACATTAGTATTGATCCACGACCATACCCCACCCCTCTACCGGTAATATGTTTACATTCTATTCTAACCCATTGCATTGTTGATATTATACATAAGCTACCATCATAGAGGAACCTGGCAATGGAGTCATTTCTAGTCAATCGCCACGTGGTTTTTTTAATGTCGTATCGTATCTTCTTATGAGCTCCGCCTAGAAAGAAAATATACGGAAAAAAGAATTAATTTCATAACATTTTATTTTATTCGATGTTGATGCGCGTGTATTTTGCTTTTACTTTGCGAATAGACTTCGAAATCAGTGCACATTTGAAAGTGTACAAGGCGGGAAAGAGCACGCGCGCGCAAACTCTTAGAAAATACATGTGCCAACAAAAACTCATTGTTGAGTGCATTTTATACAAGATAAGGTACTATGACTCTCGAAATGATGGTTATTCTAGAGCTGAAACACTTCTCTCTGCAACTTGTTTTTGTCACGGGCGTAAGTAACAAAATGAAAACTGTGCGCGCGCACGTGATAAGAAGAAAACGGTTCTCTAGTACTCTGATCGTATTTGCCACGCTCATCAAGCGAGTGCAGTTATGGACCGACGGCAGGTGTGTTCACGCACTGTGATTGGATGAATTTATTTTCGTGATTTTGATTAGTTAAGAGTGGAAGCCATATATAAGTGTCGTTCTACTAATCAAATACAAACACTGGAAATAAAAAGTACTGTGTAGAAAAGTCAGAACAAATCTCACCTGGCTAACTTTGCCAGACTCCTCTTGGGAGAATGCAAAACCAACTAAAGGAAACAAAAAAATATGTACTTCATTGTCTCAATGTTTAACTTCAGACGATAGGGAAGAACCTCGGTAGAGAGAAATAGGAGAAGAGACGGGAGAGAGAGAAGAGAGGAGAGAGAGAAGAGAGAGGAGAGGAGAGGAAGTGAAAGAGGGGAGGAGAAGGAGTGAGAGAAGAAGAGAATGAACGAAGAGAGGGAAAAATAGAGGAGAGAGAGGTACAAAGAGAAAAGAAAGAAACTTTATACTTACGAGCAGAGGCACCAGTGTCTTTCCTGTCCTCGAAGGCTTCGGCACGAGTCCATATTTTCCTACAAATTGTATTAACCATCATTAGATACAGTAATAATAGATTTAAAAAGTAACGCGAGGATTGTGTTACTTACGCGTGACGTGCGTGGTGCGTTTTGATGAGGACACTTGGGTCTCCCTGGTGACACAACACATATAATGTTAATAATAGATACATTGTCAAAGTCGAGGCTAACCCTGAGCAACAGAGAACTCGGAAAAACTCCGTCGAATTTTAAAAAACATCTCAGGAAAAGCGTTTTGTTATTATGTCTATTGTCATATATTGACAAAGAAACCAAGCTGGGGCTGATCGTGATGTAACGCGCAACTACCGGGTACTGTTGAGTCGTCACGTGATTATTTCCCGCCAAAATATCACAAGATACTTTACAGTACTCACGTGTTTGACTTCTATTTCTTGTATCTGTTCTTTCAAACTCTTGTTGAATGTTCTCATTATACTAAATTAATAAATAAGAGGCACGATCACTAAGACCTTACATGACACTACTGAGTATCAGATATAACGTAATGCAAGTTATTTCTCTTTCCTTTCCATTTCTCTCTTCCTAACTTTCTTTCTATTTTCAAGAGTCCAACATTCATTTATGAAGAAGGAATTAATATCCTTTAAGATCCCTTGCATGTGACGTCGAAGCAGCTCTATTTGAAGGACTAAACAAAAGAATTTCAATCTCATGAGAATTGTAAACCTGATATTTAGTAGTTCTGGTTACCTCTGGGCCCAGTTGTTCAAAGCCCGATTAGTGCTAATCCTGGGTTAACTCTTAATAAGACCTATAGAGTTAATTTTGGATTAGCGCTAATCCAGCTTTGAACAACTGGGCCCTGGACACCTATTATGTCATCCAAATTGAGCTGCATTTCGATGTACTGGAAGGGGTTAATTGCAACATGTTCCCGGTGGAATAGATCACAAGAATAAGGGTAGAGGTGTGGTAGTGATTGGGAATGGGGGATAGGTTTAGAGTAGAGGTACTTAGATCTTACACTTTATAAAGGAAATCAGCCAGTAGAGTTATAACAGGAACAATAAACAATGACATCCAGAAGACAGGAGATGAGTACAGCATTTGATCCTGGTAAATAATCAAACAAATTAAAGAAGAAAAAAAACCCAAGTACAGTATTTTATCCTCAGTGCATACTCATTACCGAGCCACGGGAATTAAGATATGGAAGGTGACCGCGACTGCTGGCAATGAGCATGCGAAAAGCATACGATGCGTCGTCAACCGCCACCAGGGGAGGTGGGTGGGGTGAATCTTCTACTCTCTCCTTAGGCAGCTTCCGACAGAATGATTCAAGGATCTGGGTGTGGCGCTTATATATGCAGGGGTCGCAAAGCATTACACCCGCACTGCGCAAACTCCAATGTCCATAAATGGGGGGTTGCTAAATTCCTACGTGACACGCTAATTATGTATGCAGTGAGAATAGTAAAATAACACATGTAACAATCGATATAAAATGATTACGCTGGAACACGAAAAGTTCGACGTCCACAAAGCAGCTATAGTTGAAAATCGAAACTTTTTACCTGTCCTATCATATCTGGTGCGATATAGAGGGCCATGGCTGGAATACAATAGATGAGTAGGAAAAAGAACCAACTGGCGATGGACCCAAAGATCGACAGATGGCACAACTGAGAACAAACAATAACATGACGTCATTAGTACAAGAAAGTTACTTATTAAGTACCTTTCGTATTTGGTACGGTCAGGGTACGGAATCGAGGACATCATTTCAACCAATCACGATGCGCGAAAGCATTGATCAGCCAATGAAAATACCCGGACACGACACCGTCATAATTCAGTAATTTTTTTATGGCTGTGAAGCGACACGGCCAACGGCACAGAAATGATAACTTCATCCTTTGGGCCAATCACAGTGCGCGAGGGCATTGATCAACCATTGAAACTGATCTAAAGCAGACAAGAAAGACATACCCAATTCCAGGCATCCAGTTCCATTCCTGCTTTGAGACACACAGTAATCACTACAAGCTGTGGAGACAGACAGACAGACAGTCAATTCATGAAAATCATATAGACTGGCTTCAATAGATTCAAAACGGAATCACAGTGGAGAATTTCTCTATTGCTACGCAATTTATTCTATCGATTCAATATCTTTATGTTCCTTCACAAATATATGACTCAATAAGGGTGTCTCTTAATAAGTCAACAAGGAATTTTCTGCAACAGAAAAAAGTTCTTTGGTTAAAAAAATCACCAAAATCAGGAAACAGACGTTTAAAGAACGAGAAAAAGTCCAGAGAAAGCTATAAATTGATCCATTAATCGCTTCTTCACCAGTAAAGTTTAAATAGAGGCATAAATGTAGATAAAACCTGGACACAGAATCTAATTCTCGAGTGACACATGGTCTGAGAAAGGAAAAGTATCTTTATTACGCGACAACCAGACGAATAGAGAGGCACACAGGCACACAGGCACACCGGCACACAGGCACACAGGCACGCAGGCATATTGGTAGGTGGAAGACAAACAGACAATCATCTCTAGGGTCTTACCGTGTATACTACGTTACCAAGATGCCATTCTCCTACGACTACCCCAGTCTTGTATGGTACCTCTGTTAACATGATAACGATAATCTATCAGGCACGATGAAGACCATTTGTCAAAAAAGTCTTGTAGCTATGGTCTTACAGATGTGGTAATAGTATAAAGCAAAGGGAAAATGCCAGACGCCTTTGCGCGACAAAATTCTCTCTATTCTACCATCCGCTTCTAACAAGGGCAATTGAAGGACCCATTTTACCCATTTATTTTTTTCACTTTTTATCTTATTTTATTTTTTCGATAAATTCTTTAGGCATTCCCCTCCACGAATCCTCGCGGGACCAGCGAGATCATTGCCAGTTTTTTTTGGAATTTATTAATAAGACTTTTAAGATAACCACAATAACATATGTGTTACAGAGTCACATTACATACCATGTCTAAGCATGAGAGTGGGCAGGTAGAAAAGGAGTAGAGAATGGTAGACGGAGGTTAGTATCCATAACCAGAACACCTGCGCAATGAAATTAAACATTAATATAATCCATGACAACCGATACTGCGAACCTATAATCTTTTACATCCATTTGGATTATGGCGCGAGCCCCACAACAGAGACGACGACGATGCGCTAGGTACCGCAAACTTTCAACATTTAGCAGGGCGTCATAACGAAGTTGTTACTGATAAAGCCGCCATATTGAATCTCGTTTATGCTGAGTGTTTCTACGTGTTTGCGGGCGTGTTTCTGGGCCTGATCCTTAGCGGTTAGCGGTAAATCCGATGCTAAAGGTCTCTAGTTTTTTATTCATGACCTCTGAATTTTTGGCTTCCGTCAACCAAATCCCCAAAATCTCAAAGGCCTGAGTCCGTTTTATCATTATTTTGTTATTAACGTAGACGGAAGCCAAAAACCTGGACGTTAGTCGCGTAAGAATGGGTGTAACGATTGCGCCAATAGATCTCTTTAGCTTGGCTGCATAACGTTTTGCCATTTCAGACCACGTGTCATTTCCTAGAATATCATTTCTTTGTTTAACGGTTGCAGATGAGAAGACATGGATACTGATACATCTCAAACAAAGAATCTTATTCTCGAGAGAATGACACTTGATAAACACTATAGTGCACCAATAGGCCCTTTGCAGCTCAGTAATTACGTGCTGATTAATTCACTGAGAGCAAATGAATGAACATCATTCCCTTGGGTGAAATATACTGGTGAGCAAACAAACTTTCTACAACCTGTTTCGAGAGATCGTAATAAAACTGCATTTCGTAACACACTGGTTACCCCATATCCTCATAGATACATGGATTAGATACAAGTAGAAAAAAAAGCATACGAGGTGTCTATATACACGTTCTATTGGAACTCACCTTTGTGTTGTAAATCTCAGCATTCTGTGATGTTTTGTACAACTTGGGGTACTTGAGCATACTCTCTGAAGACACGGTGCGGTCAAACAGGCCAATTGCTAGGGGAGGTACTGAAGTGAAGAGCTGATGAGAAAAAGACATGTTAGGATGGAGACACGGTGCGGTCAAACAGACCAATTGCTAGGGGAGGTACTGAAGTGAAGAGCTGATGAGAAAAAGACATGTTAGGATGGAGACACGGTGCGGTAAATAGACCAATTGCTAGGGGAGGTACAGATGAGGAAGAGACGTGTTAGGATGGAGACACGGTGGGGTCAAACAGACCAATTGCTAGGGGAGGTACTGAAGACACTTACCACATTGTAGATACCGATACACCATTTGTCAAACAGAATCTGACCTGAGAACCCATTTTCCAGGGCAAACCACAACTAAAGAGAGAGGATATATGTTAAACGAAGCAAAACAGTAACAGAATCACGTGCTAAGAAATGTTTAGGCGACTAGACAAGGAACGTGATTCACAATATTTTGGGAGTGTATAGAATTTGTAAGGTCAAAACACTAATAGCCATTCAAAACACAAGCGAATTAATAATACTGATAATACTGATAATAGTGTTAATAGTCTCCACTCTCTTTGGAAACAAGGAAATCAAGAGTGGCCATAGCAGTTTGCATTGTTAGGTCTCTCCCTTTGGTTCAATCTGTGAGTTAGCCATGCCTTGACTTAGGTCAGCCCAGAGATTGTTTCAGGGTTTGATCTGTGAGTTAGCCATGCCCTGACTTAGGTTGCCCAGAGGTTGTTTCAGGGTTCGATCTGTGAGTTAGCCATGCCCTGACTTAGATCAGCCCAGAAGTTGTTTCAGGGTTTGATCTGTGAGTTAACCGTGCCCTGACTTAGATCTGCCCAGAGGTTGCTTCAGGGTTCGATCTGTGAGTTAGCCATGCCCTGACTTAGATCAGCCCAGAGGTTGTTTCAGGGTTTGAGCTGTGAGTTAGCCGTGCCCTGACTTAGATCAGCCCAGAGGTTGTTTCAGGGTTCGATCTGTGAGTTAACGATGCCCTGACTTGGATCAGCCCAGAGGTTGTTTCAGGGTTTGATCAGTGAATTAGCCAGAGGTTGTTTGCAACATTTAAAACTCTGCATAATAGTGTCCAGTCTGGTGGGAAACATATACATATACATTTAATATTCCGAGGTGCTGCAATTTATTTTAGCTCACCTCAATGACGTAAAGGCAGACATTCTTGTAGAAGGAGTACAATATGAGTTTCGACAAACGTTGATAGCTCCATGCCCCATGTACGAACAGCAGTTTATTGAGGTAACGAAACTAGATCAAGATAGGAAACGAATTATAACTGATGGTCCACTCACTCAGAGGGGGAGGGGAGGGGATGAACGTGGTGGTTAGTAGCTACCTGTGCAATGGCGTAATCCGATGCGCTGGCTGCCTGCAGCCCCTCAGCACCACTTATTCCAACACCAACATGTGCTGCCTGAAGTAAAAAAAGAAAAACAGGGTTGCGTTACAATGGGTGAATGTTGACAATGGTGTTACATACATGATGATGTATGAGGGTGATGATAATACATGATGATGATACATGATGATGATACTTGATGATACATGATGATGATACATGATGATGATACATGATGATACATGATGATGATACATGATGATGATGATACATGATGAAGATACATGATGATGATGATACATGATGATGATACATGATGATGATGATACATGATGATGATGATACATGATGATGATACATGATGATGATACATGCTGATGATACATGATGATGATACATGATGATGATACATGATGATGATGATACATGATGATGATAGCATAAATATGTACATGATGATGATACATGATGATGATACATGATGATGATGATGATTACATGATGATGATGATACATGATGATGATACATGATTGATGATACATGATGATGATACATGATGATGATACATGAGATGATACATGATGATGATACATGATGATGATACATGATGATGATGATACATGATGATGATAAATGATGATGATACATGATGATGATGATACATGATGATGATACATGATGATGATACATGATGATGATTGATACATGATGATGATACATGATGATGATGATACATGATGATACATGATGTATGATACATGATGATGATACATGATGATGATGATACATGATGATGATACATGATGATTGATACATGATGATGATACATGATGATGATGATACATGATGATGATACATGATGATGATGATACATGATGATGATACATGATGATGATACATGATGATGATACATGATGATACATGATGATGATACTATGATGATAATGATGATGATAGCATGATGGGATACATGATGATGATACATGATGATGATCCATGATGATACATGATGATGATACATGATGATGATCCATGATGATGATACATGATGAATATTATAAATTATGTATCACAGTGATCAGAGACCATGATTGTAACATAACGTACCTGGATCATTCCAACATCGTTAGCACCATCACCAATAGCAAGCGTAATAGATTCCTTTACATGATTCCTGACAAGACGGACGACTTCAGACTTCTGAAGAGGTGACACCCTATTTTACAATCCAAAACTGTAACATTAGTTTGCAGTAACGATATTTTCAGCTCACATAGCATTCACTCGTTTCTATCAGAGGGGGTTGTTGAGGTATGACATTTATTACCTGCAGCAAATGACGGCCTTGCAACACATTGCTAGGTCAAGGAAACTTAACTTCATTTCATCTGTCAAAGCAGAAAGAAGAACCTGTAAAACAAGGAGACAGATGAATTTATGAAAATATTGACCGCAGATATAGGAATATGATGGTACAATTGAGAACTTTAACTTTTTTTTTTAAATTAAGGACTACAAGGTTTAACTTTGCAGAAAGCAAAAACGTTTTTTGAAAAGAAAAGAGAAGAGAAGAGAAGAGAAGAAAACAAAAGAAAACAAAAGAAAAGAATTTTTTTTTACCTTGCCGGTGATAATGAGAGCAATATTCTTCTGAAATTTTAAAATACAAATCAATATTAGTTCAACAATTTGAGTAAATTTAATAGTAACTGCTAAGTTCGTATGACCGTAGCTGGTGGTGGATTAGAGATGGTTCCATATCGACCAATCATACGTAAGTGCTCATTCAGCCATTCACGAGTGCCCTAGTATCAACCAATAACAATTACTTTTTGAGTGACAAGAGAAAATCATGGGGATTGCCTTTGTTTAGTTCTGGACATTGATAAACCATAATTTTAATACTACTTGAATAATTATCAAAAATCAGGTCTATAGTTACTTTTTATAATGCATGAAATTTGTAAAACTTTAACCCAAGAGAAAGAAGTTGTTTGACTTACATCAAGTGTTGACTCACTGCAGATTAGAAGCTTCATTTCTGCTGTCAACAATCGACAAGCGTAGCCTGAAAAATGATGAACAGAAAATAGTTATAAACACCACCATAAAAACATTGATAACAGCAAGCAGCAACAACAACCGTAAGTAGCAGCAACAACAGCAGCAGCAGCAGCAGCAGTAAAAACAGCTGCAATATTAGCATCAACAATATAGCAACAAACGCAGCAGCCAACAAAACAGCAAGCAGCAAACAGCAGCAGCACGGCAAGCAGCAGAACGAGCAGAAGACAGCAAACAGCCAGCAACACAGGCAGCAGCAACAGCAGCAGCGCAACGTATGCAGGCCAACCAACAGCAGCAACAATAACAACAGCAACAGTGACAAAAACACACGCCAAGGATGCACTCCAAATATGACAGCTTTGTCGTGGTAACGACTGCTTCAGACATCTTCACCGTCACTTCAAGTTCTTGA